>NC_036252.1:14919975-14928498 GCF_002742605.1 Olea europaea var. sylvestris
TCAGAAAGTCTTATCATAGTAATTCTCTTTGAACCATTGAAGTATTCATCCCTAAGTCGAGTATTACTAAAATTGAGATCAACAGTAACTTCATAGCATGGTAATCCAATGATTAAACAAAATTCTTACAGGCCAAAACGGGCTACATGATCGTGTAATTGTACCCAAACTTTGTTATTTTTACCACAGTTTATAAGTCTCATTATGAACTCATATATTAATTTGTTGCTAAATTTTTTATTTTGCTTTTTATATATACTTCCGTAAATGAATCCATGAAATGGACTGCACAATAAAGAAGCTTGATCGTCTGCATCTATAAGTTCTACAAAATCTTTAAGATATTGATGATTTACAAATTGAGTAATCGTAGCAGAGAACCATTGATTTGGAGATAATATGTATTCTAACGACATCTGTAAAAATTAAATAATATTTATATATTCTTCATTTAATTTTTGACAAGATAGATGCGGTATGATTTCCAATTTCATATGTTTATTTCTATGTTTTCTTAAAGTTGTTTTGCCGAAGAAAATGCCTGTAGATACCAATAATGATTGAACTACAGTCAAAACTGGTTCTGCACATAATTTAATTGCGTCCGGTGTATGAATGTTGTGGCTGCAATCATATATATGAAATTTCCACCTTTGAAAGTCGACAATAAAAAGAAACCAAGTGTTGCCTGGATATGCAGATGGAATCAATAAATAGTTGTATGTTATCCACGAATGAGCAGATACAGGTAATTCTCCTTTTATGTACTATTGTAATTCATTGAAATTACTTGTACACTGGGTAGCTCCTCCTTTTATAATTGTATACCAATGAACACGTTCATTCTCGAATATAAGGTCCATGATTGCATATTCTTTAGAAAGCATGGGAGATCCATCGTGAATAATCCTTCTCAACAGCTTTAATTCTATATCAATATGCTAGTAAAAAATGTAAATTAGATATATTAATAGTGGAGTAAAATTAATTATGAGCGTCGCATCGAAAAGAGCTTTTCAAATTGGGGTCATGAGCGCGATTCTAATAACTGTAGCAAAAGTTATGGTCAAATTACCAAAAATACGTTAAAAAAATAAAAATAAATAAAAACAACTTTGAGCACTTCGTGTAGTGCGGAGTCTTCGCACTGATGACTCTACGCAGGGCGGAGTGCCAAAGCTCCACGCAGCACGAAGAGCACTCTGCGGAGCGCGGAGTGATGTGCGGAGTCACACTGTTCGCGCTAAGCGGAAGCAACTAATTCCACGCTGTGCGGACTGTTTTCGACAAAATATCACATTAATAATCTATCTATTATTCTGTACACAAGGATAAATTAATCAGAATAATGTTAACCTAAAAAAAATTTGAAAAAAAAAATGAACAAGTCAACATGGCTATCTTAGAATTAACATACTGTAAAACTTGTTACTTGAACACTGCAAGATTGAGTTTGAACTGGCAAAAAAGTTTAATAGTGATCTATAAAAACCTTTTTTGCATTTTGCATGATTTTCCTAATGTAACAGTATTGGTAAACTACATATTCTCTATATGATAAATATATTCCAAATCTATTTTCATTGGAAAGAAGATTACCTTTTCTGGTGGTTCAACTTTGTTTACTTTTGAAAACTTTGAAAGTTGAACAAAAATGTGTTTCCATATGAAATGTGTGAAATGTGTCGTGAAAGGATGGTTAAATGGTTGAATGTGGGTAGGTAGGTTTTGGATAGTATTTTGAATGTTGGTAGTTGAAATGTATAAATGTAAATTGTTTCATTTATTATTTATTTTTTTCTAATTTTCAATTTATTAGGGAGAATGTTTTTCTTTTTTTGGTGTTTTTAACTTATGAATTATTTTCTTTTTGTTCTTGATTTTGTTAAATCGTTTTTGTTTTTTCTTTATCTATATATGTAGAAGAGAGACTTTGCATGAAAAGTAAAATTATACGTAGTTGTTGATATCAGTTTATGGGAATATTTACTGAACGAAATAATTGACTGTATAAATTAAACAATTTGTTTAGAAGTTTATCTAAAAGCTAGGTAAGTAGACTTTGTTGAATAATTACAAAATGAATAATGTGAGCATATTGAACTTGTATTTTGAGATACGTAGAATTGAAGAGAAAACTACGTTTAAGTAATAGATAATCGAAATATGTATTTAAGACGACTATTTTTTATTGATAGTAAAACGATACGATATAAGTGGTTAAACGGTTGAATGTAGTATGTATCCTGTTGTGAATTATCATAATACATAATTCTTTCTATGTAAAATCATTTAGATCAATAAAATTGGTTCTTCCTTTCATCATGTCTTATAATTATTAAGTCTATGAAAAAAAAAAAGAAAATACTTTATCCTAACGTTGTCTTTTCTTGATGAATTAGATATCCATATTTGAAAATAAAGCATAAGTCAATTTTGTTTTTTACAAGCATGCAGTTAAAAGAAAATTAAAAAACAATCAAGAGGAAAAATTATGACAAATTAAGCTTTTAATATTTGACTTACTAATGCAGCTACATAATTTATTTACTTATAAAGAACTTAGCTGCATGGATTTCAAAATATTTGCAAGAAAATATAGTCATTCTTTTGCTTTCAAGATAGATGTCGGTAGATATGTTGGTAAGTAATATTGATAGTTGGTAAGTAAATATTAGTAGTTGGAGTGTGTAAATTCAAATTGTTTGATTTATTATTATTATTATTATTATTTTGATTTTTAATTCTAATTAACTCAATTAATAAAAAAAAATTTAGGAGAACCCCTTTTTTTTGCGTTTCTTACTTACAATTATTTTCTTTTTGTTCTTGATTTCGTTAAATTATTTAGTTTTTTTTAAATAAAAGAGAGAGTCTGCATAAAGAGCACAGTTATACGTAATTGTCGATATAAGTTTATGGAAATATTTACTGAACGAGATAATTAACTATATGGATGAAACAGTTTGTTTAAAAACTTATTTGAAAGCTAGGTAAACTCTATTGGAAGAAAAAAAAAATATGTGTACATATAAAATTAATTTGAAAAATTACAAAATGGAAAATGCAAGTATATTGAACTTATGTTTTGAGATACGTATTCGATTAAGCAGAATTGAGGAGGAGATAATGTTTAACTAATAGATAAAGTAAAATATGTATTTTAGACGACTATTCTTTATTGATAGCAGAAGAAGTTTTATATATTAGTGTCAACCATGGTACAAGTACAATTCTGTGATTTCAGAGTGAGTATTTACATTTTTAACAACAAAAAGATACCAAAATATTTAAAGCAACCTGTTCTGTTTGGAAACCCAAAATCATATAATTGAATCTTAACCGAAGACTCATTAGTCTACTGGAGATTTATAGATTAGGTTGCTTGTAGAATCACAGAAGTGGCCACTATTAGATTGCCTACTGTCCCAAAACAAAACGAACGTGAATCTTTTGAGTTGAGGTTTTATCCAGAGCTAAGGACATCAGTATCTTCAACGTGTTCATCAGTCTTCATTTTCTTCTTGGAATGAATTTCGGTTTTTCGATCACGAGTTTGAAAGAGAACCCTCTTTGCATTTGGTGTAGGTGCTTCATTGGTGTTTGTAGAATCTTGATTGTCTGTCATGTATATCTTCTCTTTACTTTTCGTAGACGTTTTGTTCGAACCATCGTCAGTCGTTGCAAGAGAATGATCCAATTCCATGATTGTATTTGAAGAATCAACGTTAGTCGTTGTTGAAGAGTTGAATATGAAAATAATTTCATATCGGTATTCAGGTGGGTTTTGGCTTTTTGGTGTTACTTTTAGGTAAAAAATCTATTCTTGTTCGTTCTCAGTTCTTATGAGATCTCTTAGTTGTGTATACACATCCTGGAATATTCAAATTGTACTCAAGTGTAATGTGTTGAAGTATATGGAAATAATTAATAAAAATTTAGTAGTATTTGGAGTTAACCTTTTCAAAATGGTTCATAATTTTGACGGCACTTGCTTTCAGTAAAGTTTCTGCCGTTCCTCCTATCATGGTTGCATCCAAGCCTCCTGATTTGTCTTCAATATGTACAAAAGCAGTTACTCTATTTAGAGAAGTTAATTAAATTACATACTAAGTTTTGTTGAATGAAGTGTTGTTTTCAATAAATAGTTAAATATAGGTTTAGAGGTACATGTTACCTTGGTATTGCTTTTGCATGTTCAAATTTGCAGAAACGACACTTATGAATTAGTGTGAATTTATTTTCGTCTGGAGGTGAAATTTTCAGTGGTGTCACTGCAATAGATGGCTTATCTTCGATTAGTTTGTCAAGCTTTTCTTTGTTTGTTTCAATCCTGCATAAATAAAGCAAACAATTAAGTGTGAGATTTACTACTGTAAATGATATTTATGAAGTTAGGAAAATTGAAGAAATTTCTTAGTTCTGTTCGATAACCATTCTTTGTAGTCTGTGACAACTACAATTCCAGGATTAATGAAAAAAGTGTTGTTGACTTTTGTAGAAAGCGTAACTCCTAAAAAAAATTCAATCATAAAGTTAGTGTTTATTTTACTTAAAATATAAATGTAAAGGAAATATTATATTTCTATTTTGTTTACCGTTGTATGAAGAAACCTTTAAATTAGTCGCCCATATGATTGGTTTGCTTCTGATCTTATCAATTATTGTAACGCAATCATTTTCAACAAAAGTGTCCCATAGCGTTAATATGACCGTCTCGAAAGATTTATCTATCAGCACAACATCTTGAAGACATGCTTGTGTGTCAAACTGGGTTTGAATAATTCTTTTTTGACGAACTTCTATAGCGATGCCTATAACACCTGTAACAAGGAATTTGTGTTGATATCATATTTTGTATATGATAAAATGAATATAAATAGAACGATTATAAAATGTTTAACTAAATTTATATTGGCTATAAGTTAGTGTGTTTGTAATCATACTTATCTCTGCATTATTATCCATGTATCGTTCCAGTTTGTTGAATGCGGTGAGTTAATATCTCGAGAAGAGAAAGTTTAAATTATCCTCCTTAAGTTCTTCTATCTTTGTCTTTGCTGTTATGGTCCAAATTTTGTCTTAAAGTGAGCCTTTGAACTCATTTCTATTGTCTTTCACAGTTGCATTTGATAACATGTATGTTTTCCCTAGTGTTAGCTCATCTGCAAGGGCTGTAATATTTGCATCATAGATAATGACAGTAACTTTGTTACCCTGCTCAAACGTGGAAACGAGTTCAATATTAATATATTAGCAAAACAAATGTTTAGAACAGAAATAAGAAGATTTTTATAGTTATGAATATATATTTACCTCTAAATCCATTAAGAGAAGATTTTGGTAGCGGCTAACGATATTTCGAGCAGTTTTAGGTGCTAGTTTTTCTGCAACTATGATTTTTGCGGTCCAATTCTTCTCAAAAGTGGAAATCTGTGGGATAAGTTTATAAAATGCGGCCATTCTTGCTATCCTATGATTACGTGAAGAAGAAGTTATAACACAGATAGCTACGGTTGTCAATGTTACGTTAAATTTGTTGTAAAAAATTTTTATTAATATTTCTAATTCTAAAATTTAATAAATGGTGTTAGATTTACAAACTGAAAGAAGGATTGTTAATCCATATGTTTCAAATACGAGTGCTTTATGCACAAGAAATTTATTTAAAAACTTTATTAAGGAACCTGTAGGGATATTCTAGTCAAGCATCTTAACTTATATTATCATATGTCTTATCGGGTTAATTATTATTATCGTTGTTGTTTGTCCTTTTTCCTTTATTTTCTCTTGGATTGATGTATTTTGAAGAACTATCATGTTCATTTATTACATTACTAAGAAGAAAATTCAATTAAGGTCAAAAAATGTATGAATTGTATGAAAAGCATTAGTTTCTAATTAAGTGAAAGACTAAATAGAAAACTCTGGAAGCCTGAAAGCCTGAAAGCTAGAAAATATAACAAAGCATACTATGATTAGATTCTTATTTTACAACTTTAGTTCTTGTAAAGTATAAATAGTAGGATAAATTTCTCACAAATTGAAAGAAAAAATTCTCCACATAGTTTTAGGTGGAAATATCCATCTAGCTGATTGATAAGCAGAAATTTCATCGATTTCCTTGTCCGTTTTATTTCTGCCTATGAAACAATTAATACGATCATGTCCTTTATACACATATTTGTACAAATACTTTACTGCTTTAATAGAAGAACATACTTCAACGTTAATATGGTAGTCAAATTTTGCACTTAAATAAGGATTATATGGTACAACCCATCGATTATCTAACATTTGACATCTCACTTTAATAGAAATATCATTATTACGACGTCTATACAATGGATATGAGTTATCACCAAATATAGTACTATTACAATAATCCTTAGGATATTTATTTTTACAACCACTACTTGCCAACATACACACATTTTTTGGATTAAGATTTCCACAAGGACCGTGCATATTGGTTTTGCAATTACAGCATAAAGATGCAAGTATTTATTTTTATCGAGAATTTTACATGACACTATCATATGAACTTGTTCAGCGTAACAAATTTTATGGGCAGAATTGAAAATCAACAATAAATGTGCATAAGGAAACCCTCTTTTTTGAAATTTAATCATGTATATATGAGCAATAACTGGGCCAAAAATATTTTCTTTGGACAAATCTTTTTTTAATTGTTCTAATTTTGCTCTAAATGTATGTGCAATTAAATCTGGTCGATTTTGAACTTCGTTATTGTATTTCAGTGCTTCGGTAATTTCAGGCCAATTTGGATTACAAGTTATAGTTAGGAATATATCTGGTTTTGCATAGCGTTGAACGATAGCCATTGCATCTAAATATATTTTAAGCATATCTCTAGGCTCACATGTGAAAGTTTGTGGTAGAACAATCTTCTTGCCAATTTTTGACCCTCTTGTTTCCCCATTTTGAATACTATCTACAATACCTTGATAAAGTTCAGCATGAATTTGCTTTTGGTTGCTACGAAAATAGTCTAATCTGGTAGTTTCAATCTTAACGTACATATCTACAACATATTGTTGAAAAAGTTTACCATTGTGAAGTAACACAGACTTACCAGAATGTCTAATTTGTAACTTGTAGGAATAGTACTCCTGACAAGAAACCTGAGATTGTTTCTTCATTCCATTGAGCACTGCATGAGGATAAAGAAAATGCATCTTACATCCATCTAGAACACTTACTTTATAAAAGTTAGAAGACATACAAAAAAGTGTATTAGCAAACCTTCGGTCTCTTTTTCAATGATTTCGGTTGCAAAATTTACTGCGCTAGGAAGAGCTACACAGTTAGGCAAATTTTGAATCTCAAAATATGTCTTTTGGTATCTTTGAATACCTTCATGGCAACCAAATTCTCCAAATGGGAAAAGTAAAGGATATTGCAAAGGATCATGACGATCATAATAATAATGAACCCTATGTGAATCACTAGAATGACCATATATAATAATACCATAAGCACGAATATTTGCATTGTCATCATCCTCAATCCATACAGCAGCTACTTGAGATGCCGAAGGAATATTGAAGACTCTTTGATCAAATCCAAGGTCGCATCTTATTTGTATTCGATGGTCATGCAAATTAGTCATATTACTTAAAGACCTAAAGAATCTACTATATGGATTTACTTTCAAGATTTCAATCAAAATGATCAAAGTAGATTCAACAAAATTTTCTGAAATTTTCATACGATTTTCAATTTCGTTATCTGTATCATAAAAATATAACTGCATATAAGAAAGCTTATTATTTTCTGGCATAAGTTGATTCACATAATGATATACTTGTCCCTGAATTCTGAAAGTGTAAATACCTTTATATGTTCTAAAAAGTTCTTTATCACATTTTACACCAAACGAAGTGAAAGCAAAATGGTTATTATATCCACGTGCAATTTTCTTAAATTCCATGCATTTAGGTTCTTTAGAAATAAATAAATCATACAATTCAATCGATGAATCAGGCATATAAAGTTTAACTTTTCCATCAAAACAACAAAACCCTTTAGTTTTTCTATAAATTTTCGTGCACCACAATGTTCACAGTACTTCCATATCGGTAATACATATGCATTAGTTGGTATGTTCAATAGGTTAGAAATCCTCTTACTTCAGAATGAACAATATTAGTCGATTCTTGATTTGAAGTGGAAGCCTAGAAAATAAGAGAAACTGTAAACTTCTGAGCATGGGAAGCACCGAAATTATTTTTTCCACATAATGTAGAATCATTTATCCTTTTACGACGATCAATGCGTGGAGTTTGAATTCGATTCCTCCTATCCGCTTGTCTTTGATTTTGTTGTTGGCGAATAAAAACAATATATGATTTACTTGTATTTTGAGAAGTACCATCAATGTTACAAAATCTAGATTCTTGATCAGCAGATATTTTTGAAGAATTCATGGAGAACAAAACTTCACCTCTAATTTAATGAAAAAAAAAATTCATTTTAGTAAATGAAATAACAAAAAAAAAA
>NC_036252.1:14934020-15030267 GCF_002742605.1 Olea europaea var. sylvestris
ATTTTCAATAATTTCAAAACAAACACTCAAAACACAAAACTCAAAATGAATTCAAAACTCAAAACACAAAACTGAAACACAAAGAGAACACCCCCTTAGCTAACAAAAAATCAAAAAACTGAAGAAAGGTCTCAAATTGAAAACTGAAATCCACGAAATCAAATTTATTAGTATCGGAAGGTCGAATAATATACTGTTGAAGCAAATACAACGTAAAAAGGAAAGTTAAAATGTTGAAAAAACATACATATGAAGTATAAAAAAATAAATTCCAACCCTAAAACCAACCAATATCTTACCTGCCAAATAGTATACTGTTGAAGCAAAAAACAACATAAAAGGGAATTTAAAATCTTGAAAATCATACATACGTAGTCAAAAAGAAAAATTCGAACCCCAAAACAAACCAATATCTTACCGAACAGAGTTCCGATGCACGGCTCCGTAAAACCTTTGAGCCTTCAAGTTTGAAGATCTGTGAGTATTCAAATAATCTAGGGTTTTCTTTCCTTGTCACGCGACGAAGGTAGAAAAGTAGTAGAAGGGCGGATGTAGAGACAGTAGAAAAGCAGTAGAAGAAGTAGACTATGTGATCTAGAGAAGAAAGCGTATCCCATTTTCTTACATGAATAAACTACTGAAGCAAAACAGGATATGTTGGATGTAGTGTGAAAAGCAATGTAACATAAATGAATAGTAACTCTTAATGTAAGAAGAGAAAAGATTGACTATCAAACGAGAAGTAACATATTTTTATTTTTTTTGAAAAAAAAAATAACAAAAACACAAAAAGTGGCAAAAGCTCAAAAAAGTGACAAAATCAATTTGTGGACTTTCGAGGTTTTGAGCATAATTAATTTCGAAATTTGTAATTCTTATTAATTTTAAAAGTATTAATCTAATATTTTATTTTCTGAAGATAGTGGACCTGATTTTCCCCATTTACATAGCCGATTTCCAGAGTTTCGATTGTAGATGGGCTTGGGTTTCGGACCGAAAGGGTAAACTAAGAAAAAATTACAGAAAATGGGATATAGGGTTTAATTTTTGACAGGATTTTTGCTTAAATATATTCAGGCCACATTTCTTGTAAGTGCACACCATTTTAATTACATAAATGTTCTTAATCTTTAGTCATTGTCACACTTATATCTTCAACTATTTTTCATTGTATTCTTAACTTGAGTCTTTTATTTACTAGTATATCTTGTCTTTGATAACGATTTGTTTTAAAAAAAAAATCGTTAAGAGGAAATAAAATGATTTATCCCCTCATATATTTAATAAGAAAATTTATTTTTTTAGAATTATGATTAAATAATTGTTCATCGTTTCAAAACACGATAACAAATTTTTTGGATGATAACAGTCATTAAGAACATGATTTGCTAATTGATGAAAGGTTAATGATAAGAATGTGATGAAAAATGTTTTAAAAAAATGCAATAATGAATAAAGAGTAGGGACCAATAATACAATTAAAATGTGGTGTATTTATAAGAAAATATGGTGCGAATATAAATACCTGAGATTCTTTAGGTATATGCTCAACATTGTTGTCTATGTATAAACTGAGAATTTTTTTAATAAATTGAACATAACATGATTAAAATTTTTAAATTGACATATTGCTCCAATATTTTAAAATTTAATTTTTTTCCGAACTTATTTCCAATCACATATTTTGTAAGATTCAACTTTTATTAATTTTGAAATCATAGAATTCACCGATTTTTATCAGACTCTATTAAAAATCCGATTTTTAGTCAAACAAATAAAGGCTTGATATTAACAATGGTAAGGGAAAAGTAAATTTTTTAGCCTTTTTGTTATATATAGGCCCGTTTGTTTCCTATTCTTTTGCCAAAAAAAATAAAAAATATGATATTTATTCATCATATCGGCAACCATATTTGAGTTTCTTTCTCTTGTGTGGGTCTCATAACGACTATATTTTTCATTCTCATTTTTCTAAAAATGAGAATCAAACGGCACCATAATTCTGATGCCGATTTAACTCTCAGTTTTAAATTCAAATTATTCCTCGGCTAAAATGAATAACCTTAGTCAACAACCTGCAGTAAAAATCACGATAACACATACATATCCTTCGTTAACCTACGGTAACATACAAATAAAGTGTTAAATTGATGTAAAAAGTGCAACATCACATACTGTTCATAAGGAAAATTATGCATAATTTCCCAATTGAAGGCAAATTACACATTATTATAATGAAATTTCTCCGATATTGTGAAGTAAAATTCGAATCAAAGAAGAAATCATAGGTTGCAGTAGCAACACTCGTACAAATATATAAGCAAAATGAAGTGAAAAATAATGTAAATTCAGGTTGATAGATTCTTGGAGGAAGATACGTTTATTTCCATTTAAATTTTCGAGTTGCTTTATTAAAATTAGGAATTTTGGGAAAAAAAATATAAATATTATAAATTTTACGTGTACAAATTTTATATTCAAAAATAAATTTTTGGCAAGTGAATAGCACAGGATTATCGACTTACTACAAATGGAAATAAAGTAGAAATTAATATGGTCGAAACCAGAGTTCGACGATTTATCATAAGATAATAATGTTCCGTACGGGTGCTAATGATCCTGTGATACTAGTCTCCCAAGATACAAACGACATCGACTTATAATAGTAACACTTTAAATTACAAGATTTATCGAAGAGACTAATGCTTTGATCTCTCTGACCTGAAAGATGACTAATATATGCAAGAAAATAGTATTTGGAATTGACTGTAAAATATGGAATAGTGTAGGAAAGAAATGAGTATTATTTGCTGGAAAAAAAAATTGGAATGAATAAAAAATTCTTTTAAAAGTTGAAACATTATTTTCAAATCAAACAACACTATCGTCGAAAAGTTGTGCCTGGACAGACACAACTTGTCTAGATAAAATCGATCAGACACGTAGATTTGAACAGACAAATCATCATTTTCTAGAAGACAACACGTATTACGCATAGAAAACCTGGGAGACAAATAATTAATATATTTAAATATATTAGGCCCCTGTTTTGTATGGATAAAGATCTGATCTAAAATTTAAGTCAATGTTAATAATTAGGGTAATTGGCGTAAAACGTCCCTGCCTTTCAACTTCATTGTGTAAAACGTCCTCACCTTTCATTTTTTGACATTTTTGCCCTCAAATCAACCTTTCGTTGCGATGAAGGTCCTTCCGTCCAATTGCCATCCATTTTGCCGTTAATTAAAGAGAGAGACTCAATTTCTTGCTGGTCAACAGGGGTAAAATCGTCCTCACCCAACTGAACCCTTCATTTTCATCTTTTTCTTCGAACAACAAGAGGCAATTCCCATTAAATTCCCTTCTAGTTCTTCAAAAATTTTCATTTATCTTTCATTTCTACAATTTTTCCTCCATTCTCCTCTCGTATGGGCGCATATCAGCAGTCGGCGTAGTGGAAACCTACGTTGAGAGTTTTTTCAACAAGCGACGCGACAGTAAGAATCATTATTTGTCGGTATTTTCGTTTTCCATTTCATATTTTGGTGCTTTGCATGATTGAGTGTATGTGTAGAATTCTGATAAAGTTTATTATTGTTACACAGGATTTCAAGGAACAACATGTTTCTTCCGTTTCTGAGAAAGCCCGGCAATGATCAACCCACCTCCAGCACCTTGTTAGGATGAAAACTTTCTGCCAAGTTCTATTAATTTTTTGGCTTTTGTTTTTGTTGCTCAGTGCACAAATTGTCATCAGGTAGTGGATACAATATAGCACTTTAGGAACCTGTTTTTGGTGTTTAGGAACCTATTTTTGATGTTCAGAACTTATGTTGGCTGCAGAGTGGATATTTTGCACATTTGAAATGAATTGTATCTATTTTTGCTTCAATTTTCGTTTATCTTAGCTTCAACAGGTAGTGGTTATTTTTGTTTCAGTTTTCGGTCAATTGGTGGATGAATTGTGCTCAAATTCTGTGATAGAATTGTATATTTGGGGACTTTTGAGTTGGTGTGTATCAACAGGTGGTATATGGAAGAAAATAGGGTACGCTCTCACCAAAATTTTTTTAAAAGGTAGGGACGTTATTCGCAAATTTTTCTAAAAGGTAGGGACGTCAATCGCCAATACTTTTTATAGGTAGGAATGTCTTAAGAAAAATTATAACGACGTAGGGATTATTAACGCAATGTTCATTAGATTCCCAAAAAAAGTGAACAGGACCCGTCATCTTCACCAATAAGCCAAAATGAGCCAGTACCACTGAAATGATAAATACACAGCACCCATTTCCACTTGATCTTCACCATTTATCCCATGGTCACAATAAGCATAAACTAGAAATGAAAACCTAGTAGTTGTCTCTATAAATTGACCACCCATTCAATACATGTCTTGCTACATTTTTCTAGAAACCCAACATTAGAGCAGCAATGGTAGACCTGGTGGTTGGATTTCACCATATATGTTCTTCACGACAATTTTTCCTTCATTTAATATAATAATTTAAAATATTTTCACACCCATTTTTCAGCTACTGTTACTATGTGGACTACGTAGAAGGCGGGAAGAAGGGTTCAGTTGGGTGAGGACGATTTTACCCCTGTTGACCAGCAAGAAATTGAGTCTCTCTCTTTAATTAACGGCAAAATGGATGGCAATTGGACGGAAGGACCTTCATCGCAACGAAAGGTTGATTTGAGGGCAAAAATGCCAAAAAATGAAAGGTGAGGACGTTTTACACAATGAAGTTGAAAGGTAGGGACGTTTTGCGCCAATTACCCAAGGGCTTAGCTATAACAAACCGGGGCTAGTTAATTTACCAAAAATATAATTATCGACTTGGGCTTGAGCCCAAGTCCATCGACAGGCGAGCAATACATGCGTGTGGGCTTTGGCCAAACCTAAATTTAAATGTCAATTTTGAGCTATATAAAATGATTTTTTATCTTCTAGATTTTTAATATGGAACTAGACACTTTTCCAATATCAAAACAATTTTATTTCAATTTATTTTAGATTCTAATTTTTCATTCTACGTTAATATACTTGCAGAGTAGAGCACATTTGATTAAAGATATCTTATTCAACTACCGAGACTTTAAAAATTGGTCAAACCAACTTTATATAACAATTTCCAACAATAATAAGTAAGTTTGGGCGCGATTTGAGTCGATTTTGACTTCAATCTGAAACCAAAATTAAAATTAAATTAGTTGATTTGAGCGAATTTCAATCCAAATCAACTCACTCTATCTTTTAAACTGAACCAAACCAAATTGGTACGGCTAGTCGGTTTCAACTTTTAGTCCAAACTGAATTTTTTCAAATAATTGTCCAAATTTTGGGCCAATTTAAATTACAAGAACTAAAATAATCAAATAATTTAATATTATAAAAACTATTGACTAACAAATAAAATCATGTTAATAGAAACGGATTAATAGAAAACTAAAAAATTTTGTTACTTTTTTATGTATTATACAGTCTGACTGTCTAATTAGGAAAAAATATTAAGTATAACATGAAGAACTTGTGAAAGGAAATTTTCATTGCTTTTACTTACCGAAAATATTATAGATCAGAGGGAATGGAGAAGTAGTCATGAGATTAGGGTTTATCTTTTGATTTTTTTAAATTTTCTTAAATTAAAAAAAAATATTTTAAATGAGTTGGATTGGTTCGGTTAATTAGCGGTTTGAAACTTCAGATCATGATCGAATTGACCCCACCATGATTTCGTTTGAAAGAAAATCAAACAAAACCAATTATCAGAATCAAATCGACCGATTTGATTGGATTCTTTTGCCCAGGCCTAATAATTAACAGATAAGAAATTTAAAAAATCAGTAAATGTGGTAGGCAACAAGTAACGATGTATAAAAAAAAATGGAAAGCAGTATAATTGATGGGACACCTGCCCGGATGAACTTGTACTGCAATATAAATACGTGTGTAATAGATTACATTACACGTGTTACAAATGAAGGTGTATTATTGTAATACAAATAATTTTTTAAATAATTATACTGCAATATAAATACGTGTGTAATACATTGCATTACACGTGTTACATAAGTGTAACCCACTTAACAAAATGAAGGTGTATTATTGTAATATAAATAATTTTAAAAAAAATCATTTAATTATTTTATTGTTGTATTTGTTAAAGACTAAACACAAAAAGGGAAAAAATGCTTCTAAGTACATATTATTTTACATAAAAGTTTCACGGATAACACTTGGAGGAATCATTGGAAGATTAAAAAAGGGCAAATAGGGTACTTTTGTGTGTGATTTCTGTCAACCCATCCCTTTACTGAAAGTTTAATTTAAAGAAAAATCACATAACATAAGTCGTGCCGTAACACAAAAAAGTAGAAGTGTTTTCTATAATCTTAAAAGAAAGACGGGGAACATTAGGATCTTCATTATCTAAAAATTCATTTTTTTTCCCAAATTTATTTACAATCACGCATTCTAACAATAAAATATTTTATACGTAAATTCATAATTTTTTCTTATTTTTAATCACATATTCTCTAAAAAAATCACCATTACAAAACTCAATTTCCAAAAATAAAAATAATAAATAATAAATAAATAAAAAGATGGAGCTCAAATACAAGCTTGATGTATTAGTCATTGATCACGCAATGAATTAACATAATTTAGTCTTTTTATTTAAACTGTCAAATCCTGTGTCGACAAATATTCTCCCTATTTTTTAGTCTGTCCTTGAGCTGTCTGTGTAGCATAATTGTAAGAAGTTTCCCTTTAGTAACATGGAGGTGTCGATAGCCGGTTTTGAGGTAGCGTTGTCTTTAGGGACTTATTTTTAAGTTTGTCAACTTAAAAAGTTTCGAACTCGAGCACAAACCAGACTCATTTTTCCCCTTTTTAGTCCTCTCGAAGTTTGAAACCTAGCCCATTTCCGACTTTCATTTTTTAAACTCATTTTCCCCTTATTTCATTCTTCTAATAAAATAATTTTGCACCTGAACAAAAAAAGTTTGCTACTTTTAACCATACATTTAAACCGGTATTTACATTATTTATTCATGCATGAGTTCAAATTAAATAGTAGGTCTCAGTTATTTAATACACGTGTCAATCGAATAATAGTCGTATAGAAAACCTCATGCAGCCATTTCAACCCATAATGAGCAGGACGTGCCAAAGTTGGGACCCATTGAAGCTTTGATATTCGGACACATTTTGTCACCTATAATAAAAGAAAGATTTGAAATATTGTCCTCTACACAACCAAACTGTATCTGAATATCGTTAATCACTCCGATCTTTGTCCCCTTCTCTGTTGCTTCTGCTATATCTTCTAAAACTTCACAGAACAAGGTAGAAGATGAAGGCCAAGTGGCTAGTGTAATAAGCCACATACACAATACTTTCTTGATTCTCAAAAAAGAAAAAAAATAATTAAAAAAACAATTATAAACAAGAGAGTTACTGTCAAAAATTTGTCTGAGAATCTGACAATTGAACCATGAGAAATTCCATGTAAGGATGAGGTCCAAATGGCCATTTATCCAATAGAATGAACAATGCCACGTGATGTCTTAGAAACCCATATCACCTTTGCATACAGATTCCTCTCCCCTCCCAATATTCCCTAAATCTCAGTGTAGAATTTACGGTAGAATTCACAGCTGGGAATCGTCGAACTTGGTTAGTAGGACAGCCAAGCCGTGGCATTCATTCCATGAAGATACTTTCTTCTCCATTTCTCATTCAATCGATGTGTCAATTTTAGCTGACACTTGTCTTTGAAATTGTAGATAAAGATGGCAACCGTGCTCATGCTTTGAATTATATTTTTCGGATAAGTTCCCCGTTTGTTACGTTGAAAGTTTAACAAGTTTACTAGAATATTGAACCACGGATTGGTGCAGATTATACGTGATAAAATCAACTATACAACGATGATGCATATTCTTTATATCTTTTATACTTATACAGCCGAGCAATCGAAAAGGCACGTGTTACACAAGTGCCCCATGTGCCTTTTCGAGCGCTAAGATGAAGATAACTTAGTTTTCAAATTTGGAGATCAAGTTTTGTCTGCTCCGCATAACGGGTCACGATTAATATCAAGTTTTGTGCTACTACAGTAGCAATAGCATTCAACTTAGTATAGATCATCTCAATGTAAAGTAGGAGGAGGTTGATGAACTAGTTGATCTCAAAAGATGGCATATCATTGAAGATGCTTAAACATAAATTTGGAGTTGTTCCTCTATGTATTTTAATTTAGAAATAGGGGTGGCAATCTTACTTGCACGGATAAGTTTTTTTTTTTTAATTTAAAACTTCATCTTTTATATGAAAATATTTCCCTTTATTTGGTAATGTGTTCAACTGTTCATATTAGTAGGACTTATCTAGGGTTGGCAACGATTCGGTTATGGGTCGGTTCGATCAAAATCATAACCGCACCACCAATTTTTTGACCATACCATAATCGCACCATAACCACGTAAATCGGTTCGGTTCGGTTCGACACGATTTGGTTCGGTTAATAACCACGAAAATAAATTATTTTTTATAAGTTCATCCGTCAAATTGATATAAAACAATTTATGAAAAAAGTTAATGAAAACAAAAACACAATATTCCAAACGAAAATGCAAACATTATCAAACAATATTTCAAACGTAAATGCAAACATTATCCTAATTTTTAATTGTAAAATATAAATTTAACAAACAATTATTATAAATATAATACTAAACTTTTCCTTCATTCTTAATTGTTGTGCATCGAAGTTACTTGGTTCATTCTTCTCTACAAGTCTTACTAGCATAGATCAGTATTCAAAGTTGATTCATATTCATTCTTGGTAATACTGGCACGTCTAGAAAAATATCGAACTCTTTTTTTACAGGATCAGCAGTAATAGAATGGCTAACAAATGTAACAAATTTTCGGAGGCGACAACGACTTGGACCGTGGAGGCAATGGAGTCGTGCGTGAGTTTGTGGTTTGTGGAGAGTACATTTATATATTGTTATACTAATGCTATTATGGGCTAATGGTAAGTGGGCTGGCCGAATGAGTCAGATAGATGTAATGAAGAGGGGAGGAATTTTGTTTTGGTCTGGACAGAAAAGTAATGTAAAGCCCATAATCAATTCAATTGTGTGTTTTTTTTTTTAGCGGGTAATCGGTTCGGTTTCGATTCGACGACGTAAATACCATAACTGCATCATTATGAACCGGTTCATTAAAATCAAAATCATATCCGTCCAATTGCACCATCGGTTTAATTTTTTTCGCCCCATTCGGTTCGATTAACCGCGATTTTCGATTTTGACGGTTCAAATTGCCATCTCTAGACTTATCATAATGATGGAAATATAGAACACAGGAACAAAGAGGGTTACCTCACAGCTTAGAAAACCAATGCACAAACTTTAAATTTAAAATATATTCAAGAAGAGCATGCAAGACTTAGGTGTTGGGAATAGACTCTTTTAGGGTTTTTTTAATTTGTATTTTTTTTAATTATATTTGTTGACCGAAAAATGTGCCAACAGAATTTCGACCACGTTCCCAAGTGGACTCACCTCTTTTGGAAATGAATGAAATTCATATATATATAGAAAATGAAAATGGGCCTCGTGAGCTAATGGGCAGATCAAGTTCCAAGCCTAATGGAGGGCCCTATACGAGATAATTTTATAGGTATAACAATAGTCTCCCACATGGACTCATCTTTTCTAGAAATGAATGAAACTCACATAGCCCCCATTTGAACCCCATTTTGGGTAAAATGTTATAAAATAGTTATTTTTTTTTTTAAGAATGTGATTAAAAGGTACGAAAAAGTTTTTGAAATACGTGTATAATTATTTTATGAGAGAATGTGTGTGATTGAAAATGAGATTTGAAAAAATGGTGCTCAAACAAGGCAATATAGGTATAATGTGCCTTATGAGCTACTGTGCTGGACCAAGGCAATATGGAAATGGGCCTCGTGAGCTAATGTGCCAGACCAAGTTTCAAGCCCAATGGGAAAGCCCATATGAGATAATTTTATAGGTATAATAATAGTCCCCCAAGTTTAAGTCGTACATTCATGTGCAGATCAGACTTCGAAATATAAGCTGCCAAATATGCATGGTCTTACAGATTGCCTCAAAAATATGAGTAGCTCCAATAAACAAGGATTTATGAATTACCATGAAAATATGCATCGGTTCCAAATGGGTGAGGACTTACGAATTGCTTAGCAGATCCAATAAGTGAAGATTTACGAACTGTCTCAGAAAATATCCATGTGAGCCTGAATAAGCAAGAACTTACGAATTGCCTCGAAATATGTTGCATATAATTTGTCGAAATTTCAACATTATGCCCTTTATGATATTAGCTAAACCAACTTGTAATACGATAAAATATATCCACTGCACATGTACAAAATAAATTGGGGGTCCATTTACCCTTCCAAATAAGATAAAATGATGATCATAACAAACTTGTTAGTGTGAAGTAACATGATGCCTATAAAATAATAACAATAATGCAGATAACGTGGCATACGTACTAGCAGTAATGAAAATAGTATCATGAATCATGGGGGCAAGCTAGTAGTGACATGACATGGGCACTTGGCAACAACAATGTAATGCTTATGCTAACAGTAATCACAATAGTCCCCCAAGTCTTAGTCAAATATCTATATATGGGTTGGACTTAAATATAAGTCACTGTAATGAAACTGATGCAGAGATGAGACTAAATATATAATTAGTTGTAGTGATATTGATGATACTAATATAGAGGTCGACTCTGAGTTGAATATAAACAGCAGAAGTAGTGCTCTAAATGTAGGTATCTGTGATAAGCTGATATCCTTGCATGGGGGTGGCAAATCCATATCAAGGCCTTCCTCTATGGTGTTTGGTCCAACCATGAAAGGAATGAACTTCTAAGATAGCAAGGCGTGGCTCCTCACCCACTTTTTTTTTGTTGCAGCTCCTTTTTTTTATTTTCTTACCTCCTTGAAGTCTGTGCTTGGGCTTCCTCCATGGTGTTTGATCTAGCCATTGAAGGCTTCGTCTTCATGGGTAATAAGGTTGAAAGCGATAATTGACATCCTTGAACGGTGGATGGTTCATCCATGTCAAGAGCTTCCTACATGGTAGATAGTTCAACAAAACTTACGACGCCCATTTCCATATATGTGTGAGTTTCATTCATTTCCAAAAAAGGTGAGTCCACGTAGGGATGTCGTCGGGATTCTGTTAGTGCATTTTTGGGGACAACAGTATTCATTCACGGGACTAAACAAGTTAATGATGCGATTCAAAACGATGCGATGTGAACACAAAATCAAGGGAATTTTGAGAAGAAGAGAAGGAGGTAAGTTATATAAGTTCCCTTAAATCTCCTTTCTTTTCTTTTTTCTTTTTTTTTCCCTCTCTTTTGACATAGGAACTAATATTCTTTACCCTCAAATATGTGGGCTGCCATATTCAGACTTGTAAGTAATCTCCCTCTCTAAGAAACAAAACATGACACTAATTCAAGCGCCTTCCTCCAGAATTAGATTTTCTTCATTTACACGCCTCCATTTTTGTCCCTTTTTATAGTCCATGAGTTATTTTGATCATTTATGACATAAATTTGTTTCATCAGGAGCTCTACATTGTTACAAAAAAGGATAGGGATGAATCTTCTTATATAAGCAAATAAGAAAGACAAAACATCAAAAGAAATCAATCTCAACATGCCCCTAGTTCTGCGTTCTAGTTCTTGCATTGTTTTGATTTGGATAAAAGTAACTTGTTTATTGTGTAACTCAATATAGAAGGAAAGAAAATAACGGTGGAAACAATTTCCAACACTTAAGACATGCATTATTCTCTTGAATTGATTTTGATTTTCAGCCTATACATCGGTCATATCGTAATCCTATTTGTCATTGACTCTATTATGTCGTCATTTAGAAAAGTCCTAATGATGTGATTAACTATTAGTGAGGAATAAGTAATTTCCTAAAGATGTGATTGACAAATAGGTTATTTTTGTATAAGAAATACCTTTTAAATCAAAGTTTAAGAAAAGTTACCACCACTCATTCACAAATTCATGTGGCAATCTAAATACTCTACCTTTTTCGTCTTTATCTTTACTTTTCAATATGTTTGAAATATTTAACAGGAATCAATTTTTTTTATCACTTCATCCACGCTCAATTATTTTGTTACTAGGTCAAATCATGTTTTGTTGGCCTAAAACGGATATTAGTATTTTATACATTAAAAAGGTGAATTATGCATTAAAAAAGTTGTGCTTATAAGTATATTGCATTTATTTGTGGAAGGGTAATTATATTACCACTACAAAAATTGTTAGTTACACCCCAAATTTTTTATTTACTTAAATAATCTTAAATAAAATTATATAAGTGGGTTTTTAATATATTTATCACATAAAATAATTTATTCTTCCACCACAATCATGAAACCTTTAAAAATTTATCTTCTTTCCCAATCCCTCCTCCAACCCCCACCCTCAAAACTTCATCTTTCAATTAAGTTTGGCCATTAAAGAAATTAAATCTCTCTCATCGAAATTAAATTGAATCCATGGAAGAATAACGATTAAAAAAATATGTTTCAATGATGAAATTGATAGAATTTATTGTCATTTGCAACCCAGGCAACATAAATTTTTGAACTAAACATAAAAGTCTATTTAAAATATGTCAGAATTTTTTTCATAAAGATCCATACAAAAAAAAATAAAAATAAAAATGGAGCTTCTAGTACCGCATAAATTAGCTTAAATCATATCAATTTAACTCCATGAGTGATAGAAAGACGTTCCCCCCCCAAAAAAAAAAAGAAATGGATGAAGAATTGAGAAAAACTCCCAATAATTTCCATAATTTCAACACCCTTAAACTGCCATCTAGACATGGGGTAAGGGATATATAGAGGGAACCTTTGATTGGGGGATGTTGAAGTGGAGAACCAAGAGAATGAGGGTATTGATTCACATGTGAGGAGATTTTCAAGGGCTTTAGATTTTGCGCAGCCAAGAGGATGAGTGATTGTAATTGCTTTAGAATTTCAATGCTTTATTAAATCATTTTGTAGTATCAGAAGATTTTATGGGAATTCTACATGGGCAAGTTTTGTTTTTATTTAGGAGTCTTCATTGAGACTGTGGCATGCTACTTCATTATGTCTCGAAATGTTATTTTGGTTTATTCAAATATACACACACACATGATCAGTACACCACAATATTGTATTATGTTTTTTCTTTTCTTTTTATTATAATTGTAAATATATAGTGGTGTATTTATTAAAAATATATTTTAATTGTGGTGTGATTATAATGTGGTGTAGTAATTAAAATTTGTAGTGGTAATATAATTACCCTAAAAACCCACTTTCTTTAAAGCAAAACTAATATAGCAAATTATCAAAATACCCTTTAAGTTGCATAATGATTTTTACATAAATTTTTTCCCCTAAAATGTAGAGTAAGTTGGTAAATTTTTTTTTTTATCGAAATTAAAAATAGGCTACAAAAAGTACAGAGCATCGTGATTATCGTTTGCCTTGCTTTTCCAAATATTGGCTTAAAATATGCCATCTACATTTTTAGTAAATTATGCATGGGTCGTTTTGTGGCTTATAAGCACGTTTTATTGGCTTATAAGCACCAGATTCAATAATCATGGAGCATAGTATCAATCAACGACAATAGAAAATTATGTAGTCAAAAATTTGAGAGCAATACCAAATATACATGTGCAACTTTTTTCCTAATTAACAAAATAATTATAATAATCACGACGACGACGACGACGACAACAATAGATAACAGCTCTTCCCTTCAGTGGGAAATCCTACTATCTATTTACACTACAACCTTCTTGTCAATTAAGTGCCTCAAAATTTGGTCAAAGATTGGAAGATTGCGTGTTGTCTTGATTTAGGAAAGAATCATTAGAGCCAAGTGAAAAATGAAAGGAATAAATTGCATGTAAAATTAAGGAAATAATATTTGGATGCCGGATTTCTTTTTTTTACGTGGTTTTTCTTAATTTCCATATTTTAGCCTAGTTTTAGGGTTTGACTCATGCACTATAAATATGTGACTCCTCTTTCAGTTTAATTTAAGCCAAATTACTGTGTCGTTGTAATTCTCTCCATATTGTCGATTTAATAAAATGCATCGTTCATCTACTTAGTTTCTCTTTTTCTACTTTACTTTAATCTTGTTTTCGTGGTGCGATCTTGAATATTTCATTATTGTCATTAAATCTCAATCTTGCATCGCTTTTGGGACCAACAAGTGGTATCAAAGCACGGGTTGCAGGTTCTTCATGATTTGGTTAAGATTTTTCAATGATGAATTCGTTGAAATATGAAATTTCACTGTTGGATCGCAATACAAGATTTTTGTTGTGGCAAGTAAAGGTGAGGGCTGTGTCTTGAAGGATCGCAATATAAGATCCATCTTCACTTATTCAACAATATCATGCAGGATGTCTTGAAGGAGAAGACGGCGGCCGCTTGTGGCTCAAGTTGGAGCAGTTGTGCTTGACAAAGAGTCTGACGAGCAAACTGATTTTAAAGCAGAAGTTGTATTCCCATCCCATGGTGGAAGGAGGGTCACTGTAGGATCATCTTGCTGTGTTTAAGGAGATTGTTGCAGATTTGAGGACGTTGGAGGTAAAATATGATGAAGAGGACATGTCCTTGATCTTGTTGTGTTCACTACACAGTTCTTTTTCGTCGTTTAGTGATACTATATTGTATAATTGTGACACGCTAACTATTGAGGAGGTATATGGCGCCCTGTTTTCAAAGAAAAAGATGGAGCTGTTGGTTAGAGATCCTACATCTAGGGATGGAGATGCTCTGGTTACTCATGGTGATCGACGGAGGGGTAGATCAAAGGTGAGATACAACAATGTGTATTGTTATTACTACAAGAGGAAATGACACATCAAGAAAGATTGCGACAAGTTGCAGGGTAAAGGTGATTTACATGCAAATCATGTAGGGCAATCAGGTAACGAGACTAGCATTGTTGAGAATTTTTCGGATGATGGAGATGTGATGTTGGCTGTATCTGACGGGAAATCCTAACCTATGGAGTGGATTCTGGATTCTGCATGTTCGTATCATACTTGTGTCAATAGGGATTTATTTCAGACATATGAGATGGTAAAACAAAGTAGAGTTGTCATAGGAAACAACCATTCTTGTCGGGTTGCAGGAATCGATCGGGTTAGATTGAGACTACAAGATGGGACAGTAAGGACACTTGATCAGGTTCGCCATGTTCCAGACTTGACAAAGAATCTCATATTACTGAGTACCTTAGATGCAAAAGGGTATAAATTCTCTGGTGGAAATGGAATCTTGAAAGTTCAAAAGGGTGTCCGGGTTGTACTGGAGGGACGATAGAGATCTCAATTGTACATATCGGAGGGAAGCACAGAATCAATTAAGAGACATTTGGACAAGTTCAGTACCATGGTGGAAGTTCAGTTTGGTACAGTACCTCTTGTGGCGAGCTCTGAGTTGGTTAAGAACGCTGTTAGAGAAGGCGTTGGTGATTCCGCTTTGCCACCAATTTCAGCGGATACACTGTGTTCAGTTGCTAGGGTTGGACTCATTGAGCACAGGTACCGTGATGTCAGTAATGTATGGAATGCTTTATGGGACGTTGAAGGTGACAGCTTTAGCAAGGGCCTTCTGATCCGGTATGTGGTATGGTTTCTGCTACAGGGTGTGCTTCAACCCTATTTGGTCAATAGTAATTCCTCGGTGAAATTTTGGAAACTCAGGATTTGGGTTCGGGTGTTGCTTGTGGACACCGTGCAGAGAACGATGGTTTTGATGATGGAGAGTTTTGGTTACTGTGTTGAAGAGATTGGCTATTTCGATGGAGACGAATTTGAAATTTTGGAGTTTTATTTGTTGCACCAGAATTTCGAGTCAAGGTGGAGATTGTTAATTAGGTGCGTCAAAATTTGGTTAAAGATTGGAAGATTGCATGTTGTCTTGGTTTAGGAAAGAATCATTAGAGCCAAGTGAAAAACGAAAGGAATCAATTGCATGCAAAACTAAGGAAATAATATTTGGGCGTCGGATTTCTTTCTTTTACGTGGTTTTTCTTAATTTCCATATTTTAGCCTAGTTTTAGGGTTTGACAAATGTATTATAAATATGTGGCTCCTCTTTCAATTTAGTTTAAGGCAAATTGTCATGTCGTTGTAATTCTTTTCATATTGTCGGTTTAATAAAATTCATCGTTTATCTGCTTAGTTTCTCTTTTTCTACTTTACTTTAATTTTATTTTCGTGGTGTGATCTTGAATATTTCATTATTATCATTAAATCTCAATCTTACATTGCCTTTGGGGTCGACACTTCTCATAATAGGCGATGAAGATCAATTCAATCAAATGGCTAGACTTTATTCTCTATGACTCTACAACTATTAGTAGTTTTCTACACTAGGACCTCTTCCACATTTTCCCGCATTGTTCTATAGAGTATTACGAACACATTCAAGTCTTTCCAAACACGTGAGCTACCAGCCCACACTTCTGGCCAGCCATAGTTCCTAGTTCCATTGCTTTTGTTCGACCTCCCATTGTAATTAAGCCCCCGTTTGGTCCCCATTAATTTTCATTTCATTATATTTCATTTTTCTCTCTCATATTTTCAATCACACAATCTTCTATAAAATAATATTATATGTAAATCGAAATTTTTTTCTTTTTTCAACCACTCATTTAAAAAAAAAAAAAAAACACTATTCCACCTATTTTCATTTTTAAAAAATGGGGGCCAAACGAGGGCTAAATCTTGTTTGAATCCCATTGTTTTCAAAAAATGCATTTAGCAACAGTGTTATAATGAAAAATGTATGATTAAAAAATAAGAAAAAATTTTGGCTTACGTGTAATATTATTTTATAGAAAATGTGTGGTTGAAAGGGATCAAATCATTGTTGAAGAATGTATTTTGATGAAAAAAATGTGATTCCAACAAGGGCATATCTTATCTTAAAAATATTACATTTGCTTATAGGGATGTCAACGAACAAGCGGAAACTCAAGATTCAGGCTCGGCTCAAGTAAATTAAGTCGGACTTTTTTTGCCCGAGCTAAACAAAAGTTTAGCCAAAAAATTGAGGCTTGATCTGAGCTTTCGGCTTGGGCCTTACCAGGCCGAACTGGCTTTATTTTTTTTAATTTCTTATTGTTTTATATAACACATAGGTAGCACCCAGCTGCCTATTGTGTGTAATATTTTTTTTTACAAGTTAGCCTGACGATCAACATGAGCTGGCTCGGTCTCAACTCAGTGCCCCAAAATGGAGTTCGACCCGAGTCTTGAATCTGGCCTGACTGGAGCTTTTTGGGTCAAATCGACGAGTAAAATTGTCATCCCTATTTGCTTAAAATATGTTAACTATTGTTTTTCGTATTCAACTATTATTTTCCTTTGTCAGGCACCTTATGGTACATATGATAGGGGAGGTATAAAGGAGTTAAATAAAAAAATTAACTACCACAACATACTTGTATTATACATTTTATTCTTCACCACGAGCAATAGGACGCCAACTCATTCATTCTCAAAGTCCGATGGCGTGGTTGGTGCTAGGGAAGTAAGGAGAAAGTTTATTTCTAGCTTGTCGAAATTGAGGAAATTACTTTCTTTTTTGTATAAGACATCGATGTGATAGAGTTTTATTTAAATTGAGTTGATAAAAAAATCATGTTTTATCCACGTCTTTAAAATCAAAAGTTCCCTGATTAAGCTTCTTCTAACCACATTGATGATTGATCACCTTCGATCTATTTTATGAGAAAAAAATAACGGCTTCATATCATTTGTTATATGATATAATTTTTCTTTTTTCTTCGAAAGCAAACACATCTCTTCAATTAGATTTATCAACAACTACAAGATCGACAATGAAATTTGAGAATTTCCCAGTCACACAGAATCGAAAAGGCAAAAAATTGCATTCTTACCGAATTCATGAGAATGTGCAAAAGTGATTTCAAGTCTATGATAGATTTATCTTCTTATTAAATAATATTCTCTGAAGATGATTTTCATGTACAACAAAAACAATTTTGAATTATCCTTCAGCTAGAAATTTTGCAATGATATAGTTTTCCAAACCAAATTAAGAAACTAGATTATTATAATTTGTAGAAGTCAGCTGTTTTCTTTATATATTATACTTATTTATAAATTTTTTTTGTCAAATTTTTTTATTTAAATATATTCTACTGAAAGATATGTCTCAATATGGTCGACTTAGAACAAGGATTGATAAAGTAAGTTTGAATAGAGACAACTTTTAAAATAATATATATTTATATATATTATTCACGTCATAGGGAATTACTAACTAATAACTATGGAGTCGTGGTCATAAGTTTTGGAATTATAAATTGGTTGTGAGGTGTATATTATATGCAATTGAAGTAGTGAATTAGAAATGAACTACATTAATGACTACTTCCTTGTTTTTCTTAATAATTTGTGGGGAATATATTATTTATAAAATTAAATTACGATGAGTATATTTAGCCATTGTTTGACAACTATTAAAATGAGTTTTTTAAGAGAAAATGAGTTGGAATAGAGATTTTTTGGATGGTATGTGATTCAAGAGCAGGAAAAAAATTGAATTTATGTGCAAAATATTTTATTGTGAGAATGTGATTGTTTGATTGAAAATGAGTATGAGAAAAAAGAGTTTTGCTTTACGAAAATACTTGTTGTACATCATCATTCATACAATCCTTTACATAATAATGAGGTCTTAATAAGAAAGTGGATGAGGTTTTTTTTTATTTTTTTTTATTTTTACTAATGAGATTTTGACGCCATACAAATCTCGGCACATTATCTATTGATAAACAAATCTTAAGTTGTGATGTACATGTAGCATAGCTGAATGGTTGTCAAACAAGCTTAATGACATATAAGACATGTTTGGTATTGGAGATTAATTACTAGATAGTGTTTATTTATTTTATAATAATGCTCAATATTGTAGAGTTATGCGTACCTTGTTTAATTTATTCTAAATATAGATTTTTTAGTATATTTTGTTAAAACTTAATGAAATATATAGTTGAAAAGTCAGTAAAAATTGTAAATTTCATTAAATATGTGATTAAAACCAATTATTTACTTTGACTTCAATTTTTATCAATTTTTTAAGCTAAGCCAAACTGGAGCTTCGTTTAAACTTAGAAAAAATTGATCCATCAGCACAAAAATCTGTGATGATTGAGCCTAGTTTGGAAATTTGTCTTTATTTAATAAATAAAATATGTCTATATTTAATTGGAAGCTTTTTACCTTCTTTTTTCAATTTATTTATAATCGTTACTTTCTTGGACAAGAAAATTACCCCGTCGATAGTATAAATTGGCCTTGTGCCACACTAAGCCTCATATCCTTCTATAGTTTGTAACGCCTTCTCTTTTTGTGCATGACCATTTTCTCCATTTAAATCTCTCTTTCAATACCCTTATTTTACATCAATCTTCTTTACTCTTTCCCTATATTTTCCTTGGAATAACAATGGAGGTTTTATCTCAGCCAGTTAACGTTCTTGACAATTTCAATCACATCAAACCATGCAAATCCACATCAAGAAATTTCACTGCGATTCCAGTCGTTGATTTTTTAGACCCTGATGCAAAAACTAAGATTGTTGAGGCCTGCAAAGAGTTTGGATTCTTCAAAGTGATCAACCATGGCGTTTCATTGGAGTTTATGGCCAAATTGGAATCTGAAGCTGTCAAGTTTTTCAATTCACCCCAGTCAGATAAAGAAAAATTTGGCCCTCCTAATCCTTTTGGTTATGGTAACAAGAAAATTGGCCCAAACGGTGATGTGGGTTGGCTTGAGTATCTTCTCTTTGGAGCTCGGCCAGAAATCGCGAAAGGGAATGCTCAAGTCATTCTTCCGGGAATTTCAGAAATTTTATGGTAAAGGTTAAAAGTTTATGAATTAAGCTCTTTGTACAGATGAAATATATATAGATTTTACAGATGATGAGGTGACAAACTGGATTGGCTGATTTGAAGCTATTTTTCATCCAACATCCAATGAAATTATGCCAACTGGCAATCTATAAATTGTCCGACAAAAGTTCCTGCATGACTGAATGTTTATACAGTATTTGACTAGATTGAACTTCAAGCTAATATTTTTTTGTTTCTTTTCTTGTTTGTGAATCTAGGTCTCTTGTGAATGACTATGTTTCAGCAATGAGGAACATGATGTGTGAAGTTTTGGAAATGATAACTGAAGAACTGAAAATAGGGCCAAAGGACGTTTTGAGTAGGCTGATAAAGGATGAGAAAAGCGATTCTTGTTTTAGGGTAAACCACTATCCACCATGCCCAGAGCTTCTATCCTTGAGTGGTCGAACTTTGATAGGATTTGGAGAACATACAGACCCACACATATTATCTGTTATAAGATCTAACAACACATCGGGCCTCCAAATATGTCTTAAAGATGGTACATGGGTCTCTGTCCCACCCGATCACTCCTCCTTTTTCTTCAACGTCGGCGATTCCTTACAGGTAACCGTTTTGCCCTTTATGATCATATGCATTACTCGAAAACTCTATAATAAACAAGATTTTAACTTATTTTTCTTATTCCGAAACTCTGACGAGTTACTGGGGTATTGGTTTTGGTGTGCAGGTAATCACCAATGGCAGGTTCACGAGTGTGAAGCATAGAGTATTGGCTCATAGCTTAAAATCAAGAGTTTCAATGGTATATTTTGGAGGGCCACCTTTGAATGAAAAGATTACGGCTTTATCATCACTAATGGAAGATGGAGAAAAAAACTTGTACGAGGAATTTACATGGTCCGAGTACAAGAAATCAGCTTACAAAACGAGGTTGGGAGAAAATAGGCTGGGGTTTTTTGAAAAATCATATAATCGAACTCACGCCCCAAAAACGGTTTAATATATATACGTATGTTTAGATGTTGTACCCATCGCGTTATTTTGTCACTTATTTTAATATTTTCATTTAGTGATCAATTGTAACAACTACCGATCCCGAGTAATAAAGAAAATGTTTGTTTATCTTTCAAGAGCAATAATATTCTAGAATTTAAGCTAAACATGTCGAAGAGATAAAACATCGCAGAAAGTCGAATTATGTCTCTCAATTGTCTATAAAATTGTTTAATGCTAGGTTTTATTTGCTCTCCGTCTCTTTGATTATCTTGTTTGGAATATGTATTTTCTACTAAAAGAAGGTCCAACATGATGGTCTTCAGAATATGAGTGTCTTTAGGCTATTATTTGTCTACCATTGTTCAAAAACCTTTTTTTAAAATATTTATTTTTAATCACACATTCTTATAATAAAATATTTTATTCATAAATTCAAAAGCTTTTTCTAATATTTAATTACACATTTTTCAAAATATCACTATTGAAATTTTTTTTTTTTTTTTTTTTTTGAAACTTGGACTAAATTGTGATTGTCTTGAGATACATATTGAAGATTCTTTTGACATTGGAAATTGAGGGGCAGACTAACCAGAAAGAGTTGACCCTTGAAAATTATATATACCTGGATTCAGCCACCACTCACTCTCTCTCTGACATGACATTCCATCCGATAACGACTTTGACTATTCTCATCCATATAATTTTTTCAAATGTGCTACAAGTACACTATTTACCACAATTTTCCCTCCCACATGTACGAATGGCGTCAACGATTAAAATAATTACGAACCCCACCATTTGTGAGAGAGCTGTAAACATGTACAACACTTGTAAATATATCATTTTCCTAATTTTTTGGTATTACCAAAAAATTGCACCAATTTTTTAGGTCTCGTTTGTTTCTCATTTTTACAAAAATGAGAATGAAAAATATAGTCGTTATGGGCCCCACACAAGATATAGAAATTCAAATTTGATGGCTTGATGTAATGGATAACGTATTTTTCATTTTAATGAAAAAAAAATGAGAAACAAACAGGGGTTTAATATATTCGCTCAGCTTCATGCATGCTTGGCAAAGTTTATAATTATTCATAAGCTAATATTTATCACACATTTTATTTGATCCATAACTTTTATTCACTTATTATCTACACATTTGTAAGAGTCGCAGCTAATAATTTATAAAAGTTTCGCCAAGCATGCTCTTCGTTTTCGACCTATTTTTATGATAGTATTATTCTAAGTATGTTAGTTTTGTAGTGTCGTTAATATTGAATCTTGAAGTTCTATTTTAAAATTTTTAATCTTGATAACCTTTTATGTTGACAATTATTTTCGTTTTGTAGAATTAAAACCTTGACATGACTCGGCAAGCTAGATGCTAATTTGGAGAATACCAATTTTGACATCTCTTTGCTTGTTTGAGCTACACGGAATAAATAAATAGTGAGCATTTCAAACTTTGATTCCTTATTTAATACTGGAATTTCTTAAGAAGAGTAGTTCAAACCTCTTATATCCTATAATATTATTTTCATTCCGACCATTAAGGACTGACGACGCTACAAACTAATATATTGAAAAAGATGCTGATAAATATAATAAGTTCGATGGATTAATGGTGTGGATAAAAAGTTGAGCAAAACAAAGTCATTTTTGTTTAGAACAATCCCTGCTTGATCGCCATTATTTGGTCAAAATAATATTTTGAATAGTGAATTTTAGAAGAATCTGTGGTTAAAAAGTTGAAAAAAAAAATTAAAAACGGAAAAAAAAAGATCTTAAAAGTTTTAAGAAATAAAAATGAAATTAATACAAATATAAAATATTCAATATATCCCTAAACCGAAAACGATCCAACAGTTTTCTGTAGTGGGAAAGGCAAATAGGCCATCACATTGTTTGTTTTAGCTACGAGTTATTGAAACAAAATTTGAATTTAAATCAATCGGAATGTAATTAAGGAAGCAAAAGTGGATTTGAATATATCAATTTACATCCAATTTTACAATACGATTAGAGATACTCCAATGATTCAATTAACTTGCAGATATAAACTGTTTTTCATTTGTTGTACAGTACAAAACTGCAGCTGATTTCTCTGTCATTAACATTAATTAATCATTTATTAGTTAGTTAGTTGGCACACAAAGTTTTAGATTCTCCCATTTTTTCTTGTATATTAAAATAAAATAATAATTTATTTTATTTTTATTTATTTTTAATAATTTTCGATTAGTTTCCAAGCATTGTTCGGGCTGCCCACACCACCGCAAGTGTTCCAATTAATATGAAAATGGCAAATATAAATCAAATCTCTATACATAAATACTACAGCATGACAATTTTATATGTTTATTACCCCTATTTTGATTTTTATACAATATGGGTTTGTAGCTACGGCCTTTTTCCGATAGATATAAATACACCCATATATTCGGATACTTGATTTGACGTTACATTTATAACATCTTAAAAGCAACTTGTAATAACCAAACAAGAAACACTGTATGAGTCTGGCTACAGCCGGCCAACTCTTAAGGCCACCATCATGTATTTAGACCTATTGGCCATTGCACTATCTGAGATATTCTTGATTTTAGTACAATTTCATCATTTTCTTTTTCCCAACTACCAGAAAACAAATTACAACGTTAATTAATATCAAATTATTGAAAGCAAATGTCTTCCAGAAGGACCCAACTCCTTGTGTTTAATGCTAAAGGGATCAGACCGATTGATTGCGATAATTTACATGTATTGTTGCATCAAGTGTTTGAAAACTGGAAAATTGTCAATTTTTCATCGAAAATTGTCAATCGAGAAAGTCAGAGAAGTGTTTCAAGACGTGTTACTGTGTCACTTTCTTCGAAAGATTATTTACCTTGCACCATATTTCCACAAGCTGTAGCAATCTAAATCTATTTACTTGAGATTGAATTTCTCAACAAAGATTTTCAAGAAATGGACTTTTACGTGTAGGCCTCCTTTGTTTTTGGTCTATGTGGCAATGGTGAAGAGTAGTAATGCATTCATTGAAATTTTCCAATTTTTTTTTTTTTCGAGTTCCTTAAAAATGGATTCGAAAAAAGAGGTTCGTTCCTGTAAATGCCTTTTTGGATATTCTTTAATGTCTCAACTATTCACAGAACGTGAGAAGCGGAGTCATCTGCTTTCGGAAGAAATCGAAGAATTTCTTTACAAAGCTTTGCTTCTTCTAGTTGGCCTGTGGAGAGGAGAAGGCGGAGAAGAAAATGTCTTTTGCACATCAAATTGTTTTTTTTTTTTGGCAAGTTAGCAAGATGGAATATATATCTCATATTCGGTATCCTCATTTAATATCTAAAAAGAAAAAGGTCAAAGCGACCGTAAGGAATGACGCATTCGAAAGGCCAATCACTCAAGAAAGCTAGCAATACAACTAGCTAGGCCCTTGTATGATAGGCAACTATGCGGTTTGGCTAGTATGGTCCATGTGCCGTTTTTCTTTTCTATCCGCCTCTTCTTCGATCCGGAATTCCCAGTACCCACATCCGATCGAAGTTCCATTTTAGTGCCCCCAGGGTTGACCAATCAATGTGTCTTAGTGTTCAAAAGTCCTTTCCCCGATAAAGAAGCAGTTGATTTTGACCAATTCTCGATGCCATTGAATAGGAAATTAGGGCCATTTTGGAGAGCATTTACACTATACTTGGCCCCTTTTTTCATGAAAAATGAGTTTTTTAATAATAATTTTTGAAGAATGTATTATTAAAAAGTAAGAAATGTAAAATCATCAAACCAATTAACATTTGGAGAGTCTTTCTCTTATGTAGTCCTCAACCTTCAAAATAAAGGTCTACGTCTCCAAACTTTCCAAATCACTGAATTTGAGTTCAATAAAAAATCGCAACTTTTCAGTTGAAGATTGATAACAAATGTTAATTGGTTTGACGATTTTACCTTCCAACTTGAAGTCACGTGGATAACTTTCACGTTGATGGATTCAATTTTGTAGTGATCCAAAAGTACTTATTACACCTAGATAATTAGGTATATTTTTTTCCAAAAGTACTTATTACACCTAGGTAATCTTTTTTGAAGGATAAAAATGGATTATCCCTACTCTATAGATATACAATACTATTTGTGTTCCCTAATTGACAAGGAAAAACTATTAGGAACTATACAAGAATATTGTCCCATTATATGCACTTGGAGAATATCCTATATGCATATGGTCTTCCTTGAACCTCTGAATTAGTAACATCATGTAACTTAATCATGAACAGCATAGCTTCATTGGTCGAACTGTGGCTGTGTAAGTTTCCAAAAAGCGTTCAAAGATCATTGTAACAGATATTCGTAACTAAGCCCCCGTTTGGTGCACATTATTTGGGAAAATAATACATTTTTCCATCAAATCAGCCTACAATATTTGACTTCAACACTTTAAGGTAGGATCCATGATGTGATGTTTAAAATGCATTTTTGTTGGAAAAATGTGGAACAAATGACCCCTAACTCGTGTCAATAGTTGATTCCGATAATGATGCCAATTCAAGTTCAACAAGTCCCTTTTCTACGTAATATTGCGAAAAATATATTCACTATGATGATAAATATCATTCTAGCATGCTCCTATGTCACATTATTCTTAGAAGTTGCAACAACATGAAAGTATATTAAAAGAGGTTGTACAACTAAGAAGTAGGGAAAACTCATTACGTATTCGTATTTGATGCATATCCAAGTTTGGATACTCTCTGATACCCTTAGATATGTATCAAATACATGTTTTTTTTAATCATTTTATATGTTTCTATATTTTTTTAAATTTTCGATATGCATCAAGTATGCATTCTTTAATTATTTTCATACATATCCTACACATATCGAATATGTATTTTTTTAATTCTTAAATAACTTGTTGAATATTAATAGAAAATACACAATTAGTTTATCGAGAAAATTAAATATCTGTTTTAAAGAATAATCCAAAATGTGAAATATTATCGAAAACTCCTTTGACACTCTTGAAAGTGTTGAATTGTTTGAAGTGGCTAATGTAGATGAGCAATAGTTAGATAATATTATTTTGATGATACTAAAGAAGCTAACATTGACGACGTTCAAGAAAATTGAAATTTTAACAATTGAGGAATAAGTTAATATGTTTTAGTATTTTATCTTATTTTTATTATTATGCTTCTGTTTTAATTTTTATATTAATAAAATTATGTTGATTTATAACACGTATCCGCATGCCCTCGTTTTTCTAAAAAATCGTATCATCATACCCAAAATCATATCATATTCGAATTACATATCCGTATACGTGCTTCTTAGCTGTACATGATACGACTTCTTTAGGGCACGTGGTATATATACATACAAAATAATGTGCAGCAGAGTTGTATAGGCATGTATGTGGCCTTTCTCAAATAGCTGAACAACTTGAATGAAACCAGGATTGTAAATTCTGGATCCTCAAGGTTGAATAAGAGATTATTATGTTGATCACAAGTACATGATGTCAATGGAATAAAATTGTTCACTGATCAGACGTCACGTTAAGCAAAATATATTGAAGACTATTTCTATACATATGTGTAGCTTTGTAATTTCTGCTGCTATAAACAATTTATTTTCAGCATACTAACATTACATCTTCCTTTCTTTAACTTGGTCTTCGAGTAAACTGACAAGTTGCTTTTTCAACTGTTGTTTTACTTCATAATTAGAAGCCAATTTCCTAACCAAATTCTCTTTCATAATAAGAAGTTCAGATTTTTTATTTTCGGCCGCTGCTATCTCAGAATTATTTGGACAGATAAGGTTGCCTTGAAGTTCTGAGAAACTGGACTTGAGCTGAAACAAGAATCAAGCATCAAAATGACAGGCAAGTATTCAATAAATTTCTTATAGTTCGTATTACAGGAGATTGCTTCTCTCCCTTTATGAAGATCAAGGGAGTTTGATGTTGCCGTATTAAGTGAAAGGTCAAGCTAAAGGGCCCCAGTGAAGGTGCCTTATCAAGAAGGACTTACCAATAATTTTATTATTGGACAAGCGAAAATGTTACAAGTTAATCCGCGACAAAATATGAATTCTTTGGGAGTTCATAAAAATCTAATGGAACATGCTACATCATATTGGCAACACTGAATCTCTCAGTTACAATTATGCAATTTTGTTAAGCTAAGTAGGGATAGGTCTTGGTTTCACCAAATCAACCACAACTCTTAACGGTGATGGTAGATATATTCCACTACGAAGTGACTTATTCAAAATGAATTTTCAGATTTTGCTTCATATTTTAAAACAAATGAAGATGAAAAGAATGCTCAGTTTCCCTTACCTCTTTAACCCGGCTCCTCAGTTTCTTTACCTGGACTTGACATTCATCCACAAAGTTGTCCACTTGGGCCTTGAATTCTTCCATTTCACAACTTTGTGAGCTATAATAGCTCTCTTTCTGTTTTTCCAACTCCTCCAATCCTTCCACCTCTTTTTTCAAAGTCCTAAAATAAAGAGCTTACAGCATCACCTAGCAACACTAAGCAATTCTCTCACAAGTATATGAAGTCTGGGGATCAATATTTTTAGAGCAAAATATTACTCTTGAAAACAGAATTCAGTACATACACCTTGCTAAGCATTTAAAAAGGTTTAGTCTGGTACTAAGACATTTTTACTCTATGAAGTGAGGGAAGTACCCCTCAAAACAAACTACTAAATTAATTTTAAAATCGTGGAAGTACAAGGATTTGCTCATAACAAAAAATGAGAAGATAAACGAGCACCCCCCTCATCTGCATTGAGGCTTAGCATTGAAGCAAGTCTCGATACAGGCATAAGCTAAGATGCACTGACACGGACACATGTCGGATACGTCGACACGTGATTTTTCAAAAAGTACTGACACGACACATTACTAACACGTCAATTAAATATTTAAAATTCTTCATTTATATATTATAAATTTAGTTTTATACTTCTTTTTAATTTTTCTTGTTTAAATCGTTTAAATATGAGTATATATTTGTTATTTGTTAATAAATTTTAGTTAAAAATGTCCAAGGAGTGTCGGAGACTGACACGCTATCTTAGTTTAAGTGTCCGTGCAAAAAGGGCATAAGCCTTGTCAAATGGCACACTTCGAGATGATCAATGAAAGGTGTGCCTCAAGGCATCCCTTACACTACTATTCAAGACAACGCTGCAAACTACTATTGTGGCAGATTCTTGCTAACTAAAATGGGGAAGCCAAACTTACATTCAGTTATCAACATACAATCTGGACCTAAATCATTATCATTGAAATTTAAAAATTTACATTTGTTCATTTGGACTTTGCCCGAACTCATAATTGGCTTCTTTAATAAACAATCCTTTCAATTCGCAGTGAAAAATAAGCTCTATTATTGAAGGGGAAAAAGAGGAATTCATGCACAGGCTTACTCGAGAGCTTCTGTTCAGATAATCAATTCACATTCAAAGAGGAAAACAAAAGCCCACATTCCTCAATTCCCCAAGGCAAATAATCACAAAATCACATGATAATCATTTCAGGATAAACAACAAAATTAGAAATCCTAAAAATACAATTAATTTAGAAATTAAATGTATGGTAACAAACGAATACCTAAATTTTTGGAGATTACGAAGGTAAGCAGAGTCAAGGCTATCGATTTGAGACTTGAGAGAAGAAATGACGAAGTGTTGGTGAGCGATTTTACAGTCGAGTTTTAGGCATCGCTGTTCCATGGATCTGATGTTGGCTATATTTGCAGCTAATAACTGAGATTTACTCTTCTGAAGCTCTTTCTCTGCCTGTAAAAAAAATTGCAAAATTTGAAATTGAATCAATAGCAGAAAATTTTCAAAATTTCCAAATTACAACAGAAGTATAAAGGGAAAGGAGTGAACCAAACCTGAAGGAGAGAGAGGCGTTGGATTCTTGTCTGCTCCATCTGTTCCAGCCTTTCACGGAATGCTGAAGGAAGCGCCATTGCAGCACCGGAGGGACAGAGAGAGCCAGTGAGAATTTAAAAATATATGCTATTCATCGCAATTAATTGCTCCTACGGTCACTGTCCATGTTTTTTATTCATCCCTCAGGTTTAAAATATCGAATTTTCGTCATTGAATTTAGATCCATATTTTCGATTGCTCAACAAAGTTTAAAATGTCGAATTTTGACCACAGAATTTTAGAAAATGATGTAAGTTACTCACTAGCATAATTGCTGAACTTTGGAAAATATCGAATTTATAGTGAATAATGTGCAACATTTTTTAAAGTTCACTGATCAAAACTCGACATTTTCTACTTTAGTGAGTAATTAAAGACATGAATTTAAGTTCAGTGATCAAAATTCGACATTTTAAAACTTTAGTGATCAATCAAAGACATGAACCTAAATTAAATGACCATGGAACAATTAACTCCTATTCATCGTCACTTAATAAGGAAAAATAGCAGCAGAGATCCCTAAGATTGGATATGTTTGCACTTTGGCCTCCAACCTTCAAACAGTAGCATTTGAGTCTACATTTTATTTTGATGGTACTTTTATTCCTAGTGGACGATTTACATATATCATGAGGATAGTTATAATCACGCCACAGTTTTGTTAATTACACTACATCATAAGGAACCTAAAGTTCTCAATTTTTATCTTCGTAGCACTTATATACTTATTTTTTTTGAGACACATTCTTATTCACAACCTTTCATTAATTAATAGATTTCGCATTTGATAATAGTTTCGATTCAAAAAGTTTGATGGCAGGGCATAAAATGATTTAATTACCCATCGTATTTTTGAAAGACAACAAATGTGAAAATGCAACAAAAGTATTTGTCGTCATTTCAAAGCACGAAAATATAATATTTTATAGTTACCATCGTCAAGGACAAGATATGGACGGAATAACGAATTACAAAGTTTAGTAATTAATGAGATAAATTTAAAGTTCAGTGATGATTCAAGTAATTAACCTAAAATACACTAATCGTACAAATCAAAATAAGGATAATAGACAGGGTAAAATTTTCATATTTTCCACTCTAATAGTACATCTTGTTTAGGAATTTCTAAAGTTCGAAATTAAAGTTTTCAAAAGGAGCAAATTTAGTCCAAAATTAGGAACTAGTTTTTCATCTGGGTTGTATTCCTTACCTTCAGGAGATTAGCTAGTTTAGTCCTTGACATGATCATTATTGGCATACCTCTCGAGAAGTACTACCCAAGGACTCGTATATGCTAGCTCAACATAGATAAGTTATGGAGTCCTCAGGGTATGATGTGTCCTCGAGACAATGCTCAAAGACTATTATCATACTTCCACGATATTTGGGCGATGACATGCACGAGGTAAGTCCTAGGGATACCTTTTACCACCCAAGAAATATGTGTTCTTGAGCACTTTCCTTTGCTTAATTTCAAAGACCTTATTTTTTAAACCCAAAAGGATTCTACTCTCTGATGACCCTAATCTCACCCAAACTTCTCAATCCAAGACTCATATACCAAGGAAGAGTCCATCTCAACAATATTGCTATTAAACTATGATTGGCCTTGCAATTATAGCACAAGTCCAATATCCCTCTCAAGTAGGACTCTTTAAGATAAGAATATTCAACTAATTCAGTCATACCAAGAGTGTAATACCAGACTCTATTAATATAAATATGCAATTCATTATTCAGGAACGCTTTTACATCATTTTCAGTCAAAATCTCACACATAAATTCTCTCTCTAACTTAATCATCGAAGTGGTGATGAGGATACGCCTCGACACCTTGGTTTCAGGTACCGAAAGATCTTGTTCGTGCCCATTCTAAGTCATCAAGCTCAAAAATCAATAAGTATGATTTTTTGTAGCATCATTGGCGCCGTCTGTAGGAACCACTACCAAAAATCATAGTTAATACACGTTCAGATTTTCCTCCAGCAATCTCATCTGCTCCAAACCCTCTTCTTCTTGAAGATCTCCTTGTTTCTGAAGAAGAGTTATAAAAAATACAAGCAGTTTGTTTCTGCTAGAACCTTTGAAGAGTTCAGCCAACAAGTTGCCACGTTAACTTAATTGTTGAGTAAAAGGAATTCGCATCCATTGCCTGCACTAACGCCATCAGGATTTCATGGTCGATGTTCGAGTTCGAGGCCCTTGTCCTCTTCCTGACATTGATGGAACTAGACCTTGGGCATACCTTACATAGCCTCGGCCTCGAGATCAATCAACTTACAACATCATTCAAGATGGCATTACGGCGGGCCTGCTTCGAAATACCCAATGATCAACATGGTTCATCCCTAATACTCCATTCACTTTCAAAATACTATCATATCCCTTATCAGATAGATTCAAGTATCCTCATATAAAAGAGTACGACAGGACTACCAACCGAATCAACTATCTTAAATGTATATTCCGACGTCATGAATTTGCAAGTTGCACCAAATACGGTCATGTGTAATGCTTCTTCGCAAACTCAAACTAATGCTACCTAGAATTTTATCACAGCAGTTATCTCTATCCTCACCTTCCCATAAGGTGTGAGGCATTTAAAATATCCTTGTCAAAAACTTTGCCAAAATTAGTGACTGGTCTCCTGACCTGAGGTGAAAAATACATTAACATGGAGATAACATTAAATCTAAGGAAAATTGGCCTGACCTATAAACAGATCAAGCTTAATGTTATTCATGACAAACGCTTGAGGAATGATCATGGTAAGGGAAAAGTCCCTGAGGCTAGAGGCAACGGTCAACCTATAGTAGGAATCATTAATATTATTATCGTTGGTATAGTATCAGGAGGAGACTCAAACGGTAGATGTAAGTAGTATGCTTGACAATATACCTTGGCTTCAAGAATAACTTATAATAACATTGAAGACATTACATTTAGGTCAAAGGACTTAGAAGGTATATCACCTCTTCATGATGATGCCTTGGTCATTTCGATGAATATGGTTAACTTTAAAATGAAAAGGATCTTGATTGATAATGGAAGTATAGCCAACATTCTTTCTTATGAGGTCTTTATTAAGGTTAGAATTTCGACAGTACAACTCAAAGAAGTTAAAACTCTTCTTCAAGGATTTGGTGGTGGAGTCATCATCGCGAAAGGGGTTACCGAACTTCCTTTACCCTTGAGTTCTAACTAGAGACATATGATAGAAATTACATATTTCCAAATAGTTGTGCTTCGATGGCTTACACCGCCATCCTGGAAAGACCATTGCTCAATAATATCAAGGCTATTATTATATCAAGATTCCACTTTGCTATGAAATTTCTTTTAAGTAATGGCGTAGGGTTTATACGTATAGACCATACAACTACTAGATAGAGTTATGTTACTAGCGTTCAGGCAATAAACACTGATGTCACACAACTTTCAACGTTTGAGCTCGAGTAATGATGGAGACTTGCTCCAGTGGAAGAACTAATAGAGGTCGAGCTCAAGCATGGAAAAAAATGACAATTGGTCGGGATCTCAACATCACTCTCATGGTTGAACTTATTAGCTCATTTTCTTGTAATATTGATATTTTCGCAAAGAGGGTTGATGATATGCCTGGGATAGATCCTAAGGTTGCAGTCTGCAAACTCAATGTTAGCCCAAGGTCTGAACCGGTCAAACAGAGGAAGTGACAGTTTACACCAGAGTATTGGAAGGTCCTTTGTGGTACACTCATTAGTGATGAGTCTATTCGGAAAGTTCAGTATCCCAATTGGCTTGCCAATGTTGTTCTTGTAAAAAAGGCCAACGGCAAATGAAAAGTTTTTATTGACTTTATAGAACTTAACAAGGCATGTCCTAAGGGCAACTATTCTCTATCTCAGATTGACAACCTCGTGGATTAAGGATGGCAATGGTTCGGTTCAGTTAAAACCATCACTGAACCGTCAATTTTTTTGTCATACCATAACCACACCATAGCCATGTAAATCGGTTCAGTTTGGTTCGATTCGGTTTGTATCTCGGTTCGGCTCGATTCGATTCGATTAATAACTGCGAAAATAAATTATTTTTTATAGGTTCATCCGTCAAATTGATATAAAACAATTTATAAAAAGAGAGACAATGAAAATAAAAACACAATATTCCAAATGAAAATGCAAACATTATCCCAAATTTAAATTACAAAATACAAATTTAACAAACAATATTATGAATATAACAATACTAAACTTTTCTTTCATTCTTGATTCTTGTGCATTGTAGTTACTTGATTCATGTTCAATAATTCAAAAGTTTCAACCTTAACTCATATTCAATCTTCATTCTTCCCCACAACTCTTATTAGCATAGGTCAACAATCAAAATTGATTCCTATATAGTAAATAAGAAATGTAAGTAGAGAATACAACGAGATTACCTAATTTAGAATGGTTTTAACTAAGATAAAAAAATGTACCTATTCGTCAACTTCCTCCTCACTAAACCTTGTCATCCCTAATAAAAGAATGATTTTATAAGAAGGGTAATCGGTTTGGTTTCGATTCGACGGCATAAATACCATATCCGCACCACCACAAATCGGTTAATTAAAATCAAATATCATATCCGCTCCATTTCACCATCGGTTTGGTTTTTCGCCCCATTCGATTCAGTTAACCGCGATTTCGATTTTAACGGTTCAAATTGTCATCCCTATCGTGATAATACATTGGAACATAAGTTATAAGCTTCCTTAACGCATTTTATGGCTATCATCAAATCCTTAAACTGAGGAAAACCAATAGAAGACATCCTTCATGGCTGACTCCACCATATATATTGTTACATGGTCATGTCTTTTAGTTTAAAGAATGCAGGGACAACATATCAAATATTCATCAACAAAATATTCACTAATTTGATTGAAAAAAATATTGAGACCTATGTTGATAACATAGTAGTCGAGAGCAAACAGGTGGACCAGCATATTTCTGACCTTGAAGAGGAAATTCACGACGCTTAGAAAGTACAAGATAAAATTAAATTGTCAAAATGTGCATTTGAGGTAGCTTCGAGAAATTTCTTGAGCTTCATGATTACGCACAGAGGGATAGAGGCCAATTCAAACAAAATATAGGTCTTGGCATCCATGGAATCATCCAGAAATAAGAAAGAGGTTCAAAAATTGACAGGTCAGGTCACCGCATTAGACATGTTCATGTCACGGGCAATGGACACATGATTTCCTTTCTTTAAAGTTCTCAAAAGTAATCAAGGCTTTGATTGGAATGAGAAATGTGTGAATGCTTTCCAAGAGCTCAAAAAAAGTTGGAAACTTTACTAGTTCTCACAAAACTCGAGCTTGGAGCTACTTTGTTTCTATACTTAACCGTTTCTCAAAATACAGTGAATGGGGTATTGGTGAAAGAGGTTAACAAAGCTCAACAACCCATCTACTATATAAACAAAGTATTCCTCGATGCAGAGACTAGATATAGGTTGGCCAAATAGCTTACCCTTACCTTGATCATAGCAGCATAAAAACTTAGACAATATTTTAAATGTCATCCAATTATGGTGTCAACAAATTAGCTCCCCAAGCATATATTTCAAAAATTCGACATCTCATAAAGGTTATTAAAATAGGCAATCGAACTCAAAGAATTTGGTATAAAGTTCAAACCTTGACATTCTATTAAAGCAATGCCTTAGTTGATTTCATTGCAAACTCACCCTTAGGCCTCGAGGGCAAACGATAACCCGAGTAATAACATCTTGGACACCTGAGAAATTTTTGTTGATGGAACAGCCAACAAGTAGTTTATCTTACCTTCACTTAGTAGATTGCCTTCTTCTTTTTATGTTTGTTTTAGTTAGGCTTGCATGCTCCGCATATTTTTACTTTACAGTTGGTCGGACCTGCGTGCCCATATTTATTCTTCAATTTATTTGATTAGTAGTTGTCGGGATGACATCTCAATAAAAGTTTATTCTTTCCATCTTAGATGACACTTAAGCTTTGTCCGCATAAGCACTCTAAAGCTTGCCTCGTGCAATCACCTCTAAGCATTTTCTCGGGCAAGCAATCTTAAGTCTTGTCCCATGCAAGCACCTCTAAACCTTGCTTGCACAAGCACTCTTAAGCCTTGCCCGTGCAATAACTACTAAGCATTGCCACAAGTAAGAACTTTTAAGCCTTGCCTCGTAAAAAAATTCTTAAGCCTTGTCCCGAGTAAGAACTTCTAATCATTGCCACGCACAAGCACTCTTAAGCATCGCCTTGTACAAGCACCTCTAAACCTTGCCCCAAACAAGCATTCTTAAGGCTTGTCCTGTGTAAAAACCTTTAAGCCTTGTCCCATGTAAGTACCTCTAAACCTTGCTCTGCGCAAGCACTTTTTAGGTCTTCTCCTGTGTAAGAACTAAGCATTGCCCCGTGTAAGCACTCTTAAGCTTTACCTTATGTAAGAACATCTAAACCTCACCCCCCGAGCAACCACCTCTAAGCTTTGCTCCACGTAAGCACTCTTATGCCTTGCTCCATACAAGTACCTTTAAGCTTTGCAATCATCTCAATTCTCAATCCCAGATAAATATCCCAACAACATAACCATCGCGAGCTTTGAGAAAATCACATTTATGAATTAGTAGATGGTGCTTGAGATACGTTAGAAATCTCTGTTGTTTTTAGGTTTGACCTAGTGGTCAAGCTTAATCCTGGATATTAAGTTTGCTACAATAGTCGAGCTTAATCCTTCACATTAGGTTTGGTCTAGTGGTCGAGCTTAACCCTTGACACTAAGTTCATTATAATTGTTGAGCTTATTCCTTTATATTAGGTTTAGCCTAATGGTTGAGCTTAATCATTGACATTAAGTTCATTACAATCATTGAGTTTAATCCTATATTTTAGGTTGGGCCTAGTAATCAAGCTTAACTATTCGTTGAGCTTGATCTTTCACATTAAGCCTTGACTAGTCGTCGAGCTTAATCCTTTACATTAAGTTCAGCCTAAACATCGAGCTTAATCCTTCACATTAAGCTCGGACTATTCTTCAAGCCTAATCTTTCATATTAAGCTCACACTAGTCCTCGAGCTTAAACTCAACTTTAAGCTGGGATCCACTTATTTCACATTGAGCTCGAACTTGTCATCGATCTTATCCCTTATTTTATAACTCGTTAAGCATAGTAAACATTAAAAAAATATATAAAAATATCAACAGATTGAGCACATGGTTCTCATTCATTCAAAAAACATAAAGGCATATGCAATTGGACGGGCAATGTACTTGGTAAATCAAAATATTTTTACATCCTCAAAATAAAGAGCTCGAGGGTACAGAGCTTGTAGGGGAGATTCCCTAATCTAAATCTTCATGCTCGAGGACTGGTCCTGTAACGTCAACTTTGACATCCTTGTCCTCAGCAATAGTCTCTTCTGATTCTGATAGCCTGAGTCTCTCTACAATATTGTGGACATTTTTAAGGATAATTTGGAACATAGAAATGCTCGGGCCTCCTTAAATACGTAAAGATAAGTGCCTGATGTATACTCCACTCTAAAGATTGTTATGCTCTTCGGACGTCTTGAACTCATCCTATGTCCGATCTCTAGCCTCATCAAGCTTAGCCTCATACTCTTTGCATTTTTGCTCGAGCTCAAGCTTGATATCCTCGACCTCATCCTTAGCCGTCTCGATCTTATCTCGAGCTTTGTGAATCTCACTATCTCGATCTTATCTCGAGCTTTGTGAATCTCACTATTAGCTTCTTTGTGCTCCTTTAAAAGAAACTCACACCCAACCTAAAAGTCAGCAATCCTCTTGTCCCAGAGCTCGATGAACTCCACGAGCCTAGCCATTTTATGGAACTCATCTACCCCTTGCAGAGAAAGACCCCGAGCAACACTAAGGGTCTGAAATGAGAAAAAATATCGAGCATTAATCTTGGGAAAATACTTAAATTTAACAATTGAAAATAAGGTCGAGAATTATCTTTAGAGTGAAAAGCTCGAGAGCCTTTAGACCATCATCTAATACCACGTCATCTCTGCACTTGGTGACTATGCTCAAGACTAGATGGCAATGTTTGAAGTTCTCGATGACCGAGACCACCATTGGGATAGAATTATCATCGAAGTCATCAACCTTATGGTTGCGTCGAAGTGGCAGGACTCTGAGTCCATGAGACTGCGAGGTCTTTCCTGAGGCCCTCATTGACTGGTCAGGCTTTGAGACCTTGGGCCTCTTTTTTCCTTCATGGATGCAGGAGCCTTAGGCTAAAGGCCCTTAGACACCGGTTCACATACTTTCACAAGGTTAAGGGATCGAAAGACATGTCTGCAAAAAATAAACAAATCATTAGAACAATCACAGTGTCAGGAGGGTATTAAAAAAGTCACAAAGAAGACCCTATCGTTGATGCCTCTTACATTCGAGAGGTCCAATATGTCGTCCTCGACGATGTCTTTCATGTTCGGCACCAAGGGACCAAGATCCTCGAGCATCTGCCTATTTGCTCTAACGACTCGAAATATGCTTAACCTTCATAGAACTTAGTAGTGCCTGGGACATCCCACCTTGGCCAAAAGAAAAGGTCGAGGTCTCGAGCAATTACGTAGAATCACCTATCATTCCACCCCTTTAATAAACTAGGCATGGTAGAAACTCTAAACCTATCTCGGGTCTAGAGGTAACCAAAACAGGAAATTTAGGAAAGTTGTTTGAGTTCGAACACTATTCGACACAGGTCAAGGTATGATGTAATGCCAAGGTACCTACATGTTGAAAAAAATAAATGAACATCATCCAAGCGTTGGGTACTAATTACCTCAGGCACATGGAATGCTCATCCAACAAGCCTACAAAAACGGGGTGCAAGAGCTACCTAAACATGGCCTTGAGAGTATTCCTAAAAAAGATAAACTCTCCCTCGTAAGCCTATACATCCTGTCTTCAAGGTTTGGAGACCTAATGTCACAATTGGGCATTAGCCCGAACTCTCTAGCAACTGCCATTGCTAGGTATTCCTTAAACTTATAGATCTCTTTGGGAAACTTAAACTCAGCGGTGTTTTGGTACGTAGGTTGGGCTTCATGAGGAACTGCCATTGGAATGATCGATGTTCCTAACTTCTCGATATCACTTGAGCTATCCAACTCCTAACGATCCTCATTGTTCGACATTACCTTTAATTAAAACCAAGGAAATAACTAAAGTCTCGAACCTTGTCTTAAAATTACCCAACATCCAAATTTTTTTTTTTAAAGAAATTTGCTCGAGCTCAATCTTGTAGGGAAAGATTTGCAATGAGTGAAAAGTGAAAAATGAAAGGTAAAAGGCATATTTATAGGTGTGAAAGTGGAAGGCTAAAGGTCACCATCTAGACCATTGGATCATGCCACATGTCACACATCCAGGGGACTCTTCAAATCGCTTTATCATCACCCAAGCATCCAACGTCTACATTATGTAATCTCCTCAGCATATGTCCCAATCATTATTAAAAGCTCGACTACTCACATAATTGGACAAGTATTCTTGCCCTATGGTGCACCTTTCCCTAAAATCTCGAGCCTTTAGGGACAAATGCACGGAGGCCAATGATAAGGTCATTATTAGCATGTCTCTCGAGGAGTACTAATCAAAGACTCATATATGATGGCTCAACGTAGATAAATTATGGAGTCCTTAGATATTATATGTTCTTGGGACAATGCCCGATGACTAATATCATACTTCCACGATATTAGGGTAGCAACATCCTTGGGGTAAGTCTTCGGGATACCTTTTACCACCCAAGGGACGTGGGCCCTTTAGCACTTTCCTTTACTTAATTTCAAAGACCTTCTTGTTTAAACACAAAAGGATCCTATTCTCTAAGGACCTTAAATCTCACCCAAACATCTTAATCCAAGACTAATATACCTAGGAGGAATCTATTTCAACAATATTGCCATTAAACTATGATTGGCTTTGCAATTATAGTACAAGTCCAATCCCGCCCTCAAGTAGAATTCTTCAACATAAGGATATTTAACTAATTTAGTCTTACTAGGAATGTACTAGCTACATCTATAAATATAGAGCTTCAATTCATTGTTCAGGTATGTGTTTATATTATTTTTCGTCTATTGCCTCACAAATATATTCTCTCTCTAATTTAAACATTGGAAGGGCAGGGGGACACACCTCAATGCCTTTGTTTTAAGTACTGAAAGATCTTGTTAGTGATTTTTGGTAGCATCAATCTTCATTCATGATTTTTGTTATAACTTACTCGTGCTCTTTCATTGAAGGATATTATCAAACTTATTAATTTTTATATTTCGTAATATAGATATACTCTCGTTCCTCGTCATCGCGAGTTCTCTACCTCCACCATCCAAAGCCAAATCAATTGGCCCATTTACATCGACCACCACCATATATAGTCGCTGCCAGATATTGTCATCTCAAAATACAGATCCACCAGTACCATTAGCAACCCATAGTCACTGCCAATCAATACATTCTCAAAAGTTGAATCCATAGCTAACAACAACCAAAAATGGAAAATACAAAAACAAAATAAGAAAAACACCACCTCAAAATTTCGTTGCTAGCGAAATCCTCCATCACAACCACCACAACTAAATACTTGCTTTATCAAATATGTGAACACTAATTGTGCTTTTCTTTTCTTTCATTTTTTTAAACAACCACATAATAATTTCCAAATAAAAAGGCATGATATTTTAGTTTGTATTCTTCAAAACAGTGGGTTGGTGGCTAGCCTAATTATCCTTTGAATCATGCTTGGTGAAAGTGTACACCAAGTTCATTTGACAATTTTTCTTTAAAAAAAATGTTCACCTCCAATAATTTTTTTTTTTTTTTTTTTAACACAAAGAGGATGTCAAGCATGATGTACACTTGGAGTGTACAAATGGAGTTTTCCTTATCCTTTATGGATCTAGGATATTTCTCGATCTTATTTTCACTAGGGGTCTTTTAGATATCTATCTAATATTGTTTATCTCTTCTCACTTTTACTAGCTTTTTGAGAGAAATTCAACCCATGTTTGAGTCCAATTTTTCGATAATATACTTTTGTAAAACGTGATTCTTTTTAGAATGCTTAGTTAAAAAATAAGAAATTTTTTTAAGTTTACAGGCAAAATTATTTTATTAGAAATTTGTGTAATTTAAAATAGGTTTGAAAAAAATGAATTTAAAAAAAATGGACTCAATCAAGGGCTCAATAATAGTAAATTTAGATTTTTTAAAAGTAAATCTATTAAAAAATTAAACCATCCAAGAATCCTCTCCTCTTCCAAAGTTTTATCACAATTCAAACTAAAAAAAATACTCCATTTTACTAAAAAATTCAGAATGCAAATTCAAACAAAATAATTATATATTATCATTGACAACTGGAAGTTGCAATTCGAAGTGATGGTCTTGTGTGCAACTCGAAATTTCATTGAACTTTCATTTAGGTCACAAATGAAATTAGAATTAGTTGAATTCATATGGGTCACAAATGAAATTAGAATGATTTGGTTCAGTGACGATTTTCATCTATCGATGATAACCTGAACTCCAGGTTTTTAATGCAATTTGAAGTTTCATCTGAGTTACAAGTGAAAATAGCGGGCTTGGTTTTAAATTTTATTTTCATCTATCGACAATGACCCAAAATTTGGTGTCATGAGTGCAATTTGAAATTGCATCGAAGTGTCCTCTAGGTCATAACTCGAATTTGCAAGTGTCTGTTTCAATTACAATTTTTGTCGACCAGTCTTCAGCTTTTAGATCTATCCTTATTTATGTCCTCCACTTGATTCTGGATCACACTAGAAGAACAAGACCATAAATCACCACCTTTATTTCCATGAGTGGGACAGTAAAAAGTTCGTTGCTTTTATAAGATAATATCTCTGAACGAACCCGTGCCTCTGTCTGAGCATCAACAGAACTTGGTCCTACATTAGTTGGAGAAGAAGGAATCACTATTGTTGTTTGGGGGGGGGGGGTAACAATCAATGTTGGTATGCTTGAAGGAGACTCAGCAATAGTGAGGGTCCATCATCGATGGTGCTTTTCAAAGCCTCTCTCATCTTTTTCCCACTATTGTCGAACAAGAGTGTGGTCCTAACTTCATAAGTGGTGGTGCTGGTTAGGGCTGGATCAAGCTCTCGAACAGAATCCATCAAACCAAATCAATTGAGCAGTTCTTCTTAAATTAAATATCCGAAACGAGTATCTGAATCGAGAACCAATGGGTTCGGTTCAATTTTCGATTCTAGATCAATAACTGAAAAATCAAATCTCTCTAATTTTTTTAGTCAATTTATTTTAAATAAGTCAAATTATTTTTTCTAAATAAATTTGCTAACTAGTTAATTTATCTCAAAGTCAAAATATTATTTTTCTATTTCTAATTTTCAGTCAAAATCCAACTTAATCAAATTGGTTTTACCCAAAATTGTTATTCTACTGTTATGGAGAAATCAAATTGAAATTCAACAACACCTCTCTTAATTATTATGAGTTCGCTATCTTCCTTTTCCTGTAATTTAACAATTAAATCTATGAAAAACTCAGTAAAGAGAAACATAAAAGACACATAACGATTGTACTACGTTATTTTGCAAGAATTAAGATTGAACATGTCATTAGTTGAATTAATTAACTTTGTAAATATTAAAAATTTTAATTATAGTACGGAACTCAGGAATCGAATTGAACTGAGCCCAAATGGTTCCATAATTAAATTTGAATTCAACGGTTCCATTTACTAAATATCAAAAAATCTCACGTCCGGTTCGATTTTAACATGGCCAGCCACTGATGACAATATTATCATGCTGAGTGTTGCCTTCGTGATTTAGGGTTTCGTGAAGTGACAAGAAAGGATAAGAAGAACAATATGCTTCATTAGGACTCTAGTTCACAAAACATGTATAATTTGTATCCCATACTAATAATTACTCAAATTTCTAAAAATTAGGAGATAATGTTGGAATATTGTAAATTAAGTGAGATAATTTGGATAATAATGCTAATAAAGGTAATAATACAAACTAAATTATAAATTTTGAAAAATTCAAAAAATCAAGTAATAATCATGCATTGGAAAATGTAAGTGAAGATTTCATATTTAAGATATTAAATATGTCTCATTTCAAAACTAAAAAATAAGTTAAAAATCTCAAAAATCAGATATTAATTAAGTTTTATTTATGAAATAATTAATTAGAAATAATTTTATTAATTAAATATATTAAAATCACAAATTTATACCATTTGATCGCAAATTATTTCTCGATTTATGAATAAAAAATTTATTTATTGATAACAAATCAAAAAATTTATAAATGAGAATTTATTTATTTATTAGCCACAAATCATCAATTTTATAAGTCAAGATTCAAAATTTTAAGTCACATATTGTTTATGAGTCAAAAAGTATTTAATTTAGTAGTCACAATCTCAAACAATTGGTTACATATTATTTATTGATCACAATCAACCAACTAATTGATCACAAACACCCCCACCCAACCATCATCCACCCGAAATCGCCACGATCACCACGACCATGATCATTGCCACCGCCAAATCCATCACCACCGCCAGCACCTTTACAAATCCTCAACATCACCCAAATATGAAAAAACCACCTCGACCACTCCAACAACCAAAACTAAAATCTCATCGCCATCGCCATATCCACCATTACCTGCACAACCACCTACACCAACCACCATTACCATCGACATTGCAACCCATCACCGCACTACAAGCCGGCCAAAGGGTTTCCCCATCGCCAAGGTCCCTAGCTTCAATCTGTCAATGCCACTTCTAATTATAAATTATCGAACTAAACCATAGAGCCCTTACCAAATTGCTCACACTCATCACCAACAACAAAAATCAAAGCACAAACAAGATCCAACATTACCACCACCTCATCACCAACAAAATCAAAGCACAAACCAAATCCAACACTACCATTGGCTCATCACCACCGACATTACGACCACATCACCACTGTAGCGGCGTGCCATTGTAGCAGTGATTGTAATGATGACATCGTTGCTGCTAAATGTCATCATTGATGCTGCAATGGTCGCTGTGTGCGGCTTCATCGCAACAGCGAATGATTTTGTAGCGCACGATATTGTGTGCGCGATGTCACAATGCTGCTCTACTTATTCCAACGATCACTCTTTGCTTCGAAAACATTTTTCGACCACTTTTTTGAGGAAGAAAATAGTCAAGAAAGAAGAGAGAATGAGATGGGACAAAGGAGAAAAGGGAAATAATTATGGTTTGAAGCGAAATATGAATTAAGACCTGAATTTTGGATAAAAACCTTTAAACAACATTTTTTTAATTTTAGAATTAAAAAGTTAAAAAGTCTGTGAGTGTGTAATTTCCACAAAAATGTAACTTTTCATTATTCATTTTGGGCCGCTAAGATTCGGCCATCGGCCCAATATACAAGGCCCAAATAGAAGAACAATTGAATAAATAGAAGATATTATTATTATTATTATTATTATTATTATTATTATTATTATTATTATTTTTTACTTCACTTCTTCACATTTTAAATTGCTGCTTTCTCTCTCTTACAATGAGCTTCCTCTGAGATCTCTCTCTTCTATATGTCGCAACCCACCTCCACAAACCCCAATAAGCGTTCATCCCCTTGCTCCTCCACCTCCAACACCGCCGTCGCTACCGGGGACGCTACAGCCTACTTCGCTGGAAGTAGTGGAGCCACAAATTTTCCAGCAATGAAGAAGGCCAAGTCGCAGGCGGTCGCTTACTCACTAGACAGCAATAAAAACAGCCAGCAAAATATTACCCCTCACGTTCACTTCGCCGACCCCCCTGCCCTCTCTCCCATGATCGAAGATGACCCCAGTGACGTTCTCGAAGCCTCCCCTTCATCCAACCTTAGAGCTGAAGCTGTAGGTGGCCATGAAGGTGGGACTATTGCTAATTTATCGCGGAAGAAGGCCACACTGCCACAGCCAGCAAAAAAACTCGTCATTAAGCTCAACAAAGGTTTAATTTCAATTCTATTTTTCTTCAATTTTGTTCTGATTGTGAAATTTCGTTTATACTAAAGATTGGGGATTTATATTGTAACACTTTCAATTTCTTTCCGGGTCCTATTAGGTAAAGGTGTCGATCGTTTGATTAATCAGCTTGACATTGAAATTTAGGTTTTAAAGCTGGCATTGAACAGTACATAGGAAAATGTTGATAGGCATACGAGTAATTTTTAATTTTGGAATTAGGAGATTTTAGTATGTCAGGATCTGGGTGTTTTACTCTCTTTCTAGGATCACAGGGTTTGCAAGTTTCAATTACACGAATAATGCACTATAAATCTGATACTGAAGCTGAAATTGAGTGTCTAATTGAATTGATTGTTTATTCATTTTATCTGCCTTCTGGACTCCCCCCTGTAACATAGAAATGATAAAATAATCTTGGTGTTCTGTAGTGTTAATTTTTTTTTTTGACTTTATTAGTTTTTAGTTTTTCTTAATAGTTTTCAGCTAGAGTTTAGTATGCTGTTGGAGTAGATGAATCTGGATAAGCAGTGGAAACACATTTGGACAATTTTTATTACTTGATTTGTCTTGATGGGGTAAGGGTTTGAGTACTATTATGACACATTATGAGTATTCCGCTCTAATAGAGGACACGTAAAAGTAGTGGATTCTGCCTTCTTGTTTCGTCCCACGATCTCATGTATCCTCGGTTTGAGCTGACATTTGCATTGCTCCAAATCGTTAATTGAAGGCTCTGGAAACCGGTTATTGAGGAATGATTGGAGAATATATGACTGTTGCAATTCAATGAAAAGTTAGATGAATATTTTTTGATAATCTTTCGATGGGGTAATGACCACCATCTTATTAGAGTCCATCACCTAGCATTTCCATTTTCTATTTCTCCCGGGCAGCCAGGAGATTTTAATTTTAACTTTTTTTTTCCTCAATTACTCAAGATTAAGGAGTAAATTTCCTTAATATCACTATTAGCATAGCAATGTGTGTCACTTGGTCAATTTTTTCCACTTCCCAGATGCTTTATGAAGTTACTTGTGCAAGATATCTATTTATGGTGGAAACCTTGAAACTTAAAGTATCAAGTGACATGGAATAAATGAGTAGAAATGGATCACAGTACCGGTGGTAGACTTTCTAACAGGGGAGCTGGAGGAAATTTTCACTCAGAATAATAAACGTATAAACAAGTTTCATAAGAAATGTGAAAAGAGAAGATAAAATACTCAGAATTATCCTGCTCTTTTTCCTTAAATATGATGGCACTCTCTTGGATAAATTGCAAGTCATGTGCCTTCTCTAAATGTGTGTTTGATTGGCATAAAAAATATCACCTAGAAAAGAAAATGTTTTCCTTCTTTTGTGGAAAATAAAAACTACTTCCATCCAAGTAAAATATTTTCCTTAAAAACAAGGAAAATTATGCATATTTTCAAAAGTTGGAAAATGTTTTCCATGGAAAAAATTAGCAATCAAACACCCCAAATAGGAATTTGGGTGGAAAACTGATATTTCCATGGAAAATAAATGTAATCAAACATACCTTAAAGGTCTAGAGATTGAGAATTATACTTAATGCTTTATTTGTCAAGACATTAATGTAATTGTTGCAATCTTCTTCCTAATGGCAGTTTATTTTAGAAGTCAAGGCATTATATTTTGGAGATTGAGATTATTAATATAATTATTTTGATCAATAAAGTGGAGGTGAATGCATTCACCAAAAGAGGGGTCAGTAAATAGGACACAATTGAACAACTGACGACGTGTTTCTGAGATATGAGGTGAACTATGCATTAACTTTTTCTTTATAGTAATTGTTGTACACAATGAATTTCACCAAATGAAATGTTTTACCGTTTCAATTAATAACTCCATCTTTGTGGACTCTGAGATGGTTTATGCCGTTAGGTGTATATACATTAATGATGTTCAAAATGCAGGAAGGGTTAGGATACATTTCTGCACTGGTTTTAGGTAATGAGAGAGAGCAAATTTATGAAAAAACTAGAATAGGTTTATGCATGAATTGGAAAGTGAAGATGTTTATAGATGTACATTCCCAAGTATTTCCTTTCTTTTTTCCCCGTAGAAATTGTGAGGAAAGTCTTCATTTGTGCAATTTCTAGGTCTTGGAGTATCCATTAAAGTGTTCTTGCAATCTTTGTGTTGGTAAAGTGATCATGATCCAGGAAGCTATTGAAATATTTGAAGTTCTATCATTGAGAGGTTTACTAAATATTTCAGAGTTACTGTATTACATTCTTAGTATCATTGCTTCAGGAAAACTAAAAGAGAAAAGCCAGGAAGCTAGCTTTTAACGTTGAACACTTATCAATGCCTATGCCAACTCTAAGGACCAACGCTGTATGTTTGTTGGCTGATATAGATGTTCTTTCGAGAATATATTGAAGTTTACTGGTATGACCCTTACTGCATGTTAATACTCTAGTAATAAATTTCATCATTTGTGTCTCTGAAGCTAAACCAACCCTGCCAAATGATTTCGAAGAAAATACATGGGCGAAGCTCAAGTCTGCTATCAGGGCAATTTTTTTAAAACAACCAGATCCCTGTGACTTGGAGAGGCTCTATCAAGTAAGTACTGTTACAAGTTTTCTTTGTTATATTATGTCTCTTGAATGTTAACCGTGCAACTTTATTCTAGGCGGTCAATGACCTTTGTCTGCACAAGATGGGGGGAAGTCTCTATCAAAGGATTGAAAAGGAATGTGAAGCTTACATATCTGCTGCACTACAATCTTTGGTCGGCCAAAGTGAAGATCTGATGGTTTTTTTATCACTTGTTGAGAAGTGCTGGCAAGATTTTTGTGACCAGATGATGATGATTCGTGGTATAGCATTATATCTTGATAGAACATACGTAAAGCAAACACCAAATGTGCAATCACTGTGGGACATGGGCTTGCAACTTTTCTGTAAACATCTTTCTCTGGCTTCAAAAGTGGAGCACAAAACTGTGTTTGGCCTTCTAAACATGATTGAGAGCGAGAGGTAATTTCCAAATTATTGAAACCACATCATTTCTGACATGCTGAATCTATTGATAGTGGATTAAGTGTATCACTGGAAATTTAAATTTAGTGACTCAACAAGTTCAATATCTGGTTTTGGCATATCATTGTATATACCTACTGTCAGGAAGATGTACATTACAGTTTTGCCTTTGTCGTGCAACATCTCATTTATTTTTAGAGTAGTACATGTGATTTTTGGCGTCTGTGGAGATCTAACAACAAGACAACAACTAAGCCCAAATGAAAATGGGGGGAATAGTGTATTTTTGAAAAATGAGCGGTTGAAAATGAAGGAAAAGTTTTCGATTTATGTGTAATATTATTTTATGAAGATTGTGTGATTGAAAATAGGAGAGATAAAAATGAAATATAATGAAATAAAATTTAATGGGGGCCAAACGGGGGTTAAGTCTTATTTTCAACAACCTTGAGGTTGGGGTTACACGAATCCTTTTACCAGTTTTTTTCCAGAGCTACCTGTTTCAAAAGGTCTAGCGTATCAAATCATTTGTGACCCCAGTAGTCTATTAAATTTTGTTTTGCCTCAGAAATAGAAGTGGCAAAATGATTAGAGTATAATTAAACAAATATAATAGCTCATTAGTTTCTTCATGATATAGTTTGATAATGTTTTAATTTTGTTCCTTTTTTCCTCATAGATTAGGTGAAGCAGCTGAGAGAACACTCCTCAACCATCTTCTGAATATGTTTACTGCATTGGGAATATACCCTGAAAGCTTTGAGAAGCCATTCCTTGAACGTACATCTGAATTTTATGCTGCTGAAGGTGTAAAATACATGCAGCAATCAGATGTTCCAGATTATTTGAAACATGTTGAGGTGTGTGTTTGTTCTACGAATCAATCTCATAAAATTTTCAGTTGAAACAATTTTGGTCATTCTTGTATTGTTAACTTTCAAATTTCCAGATTTTTTATTGTAAAAAACTTTTCCACCCCCGCCACAGCGCAGATCTACTTTTAGTTTGATATATCCTCCAATTACATTAATAACTGATACGGTCTGGTTATCTATGTTCTTCCAGATAAGGTTGCAAGAAGAACATGAAAGATGCTTAATCTACCTGGATTCAAGTACAAGAAAGCTGTTAGTAGCCACTGTAGAGTCGCAACTTCTTGAACGTTATATATCTGCAATTCTCGATAAGGTGTCTATCTATGATTTTCTCACCTTCTTCGATCACTTGCTTTTCTATGTTTATATATATCTGTGACCGACTTCTGTTCTATTTCTCTAGGGTTTTACGATGCTGATGGATGGGAAGCGTATTGAGGACCTTCAAAGGATGTATTTGCTCTTCTCCAGGGTCAATGCCCTTGAATCAATAAGGCAGGCCCTTAGTCTATACATCCGAGGAACTGGGCATGTCATTGTAATGGATGAAGAGAAGGAGAAAGATATGGTATCGAGCTTATTGGAATTTAAGGCAAATCTTGATAGAATATGGGAAGAAAGCTTCTTTAAAAATGAAGTATTTGGCAATACCATCAAGGAGTCATTTGAATATCTCATTAATCTCCGCCAGGTAAAAGATAGATTCATTATCAAGTTAGTTTTGCTTTCCTGCTCTTAACATACTAAAGAAATTCTTTTTATGAAGTATCTGTGAACTGTGTGAAAATAGGATCCTCCAAATTCAGGGGTCAAAGCATTTCAGAAAATGTAGTTATCCCTTATCTAGATGCACATTTATATCATACAAACAATTCAACATTCAATTGAGACCAGAAATTGATTTATATGTGGTTTAAGCTGAAATGAATATTGGAATCCTAGGACAGATATATGAGGGTGTGAGCAAAATATTGCTATTTACTTTGCATTTGTAATAGGGACATTCTAGCTTGACATTCTACATCTTTTTGGAGTGGTGGGCTGAATTATTTGTTAGGTAATTTACAACTTTAATTGGATGCTATTGGTAAGGATGAAGTGATTATTGTGATTTCTCAATCCCACATGGACCTTACCTCCTTATTCACCGTCAGCATCTCAATTGGACATGATCTTTATTTCCGTTCTCACTGATCAAAATTGATGATCCATATTGTTGTTCTGTTCCAGAACCGACCTGCCGAGCTAATTGCCAAATTTGTGGACGAGAAGCTTCGTGCTGGAAACAAGGGTACATCAGAGGAGGAATTAGAAGGCACACTGGATAAAGTCTTGGTTTTATTCAGATTTATACAGGTGACATGGGTGTATTATTATATAACCTGAGCTTAATTTTTTTTTATCTGATGAAAAATAGAAAAACACAGGAAATGGAAAGAATAAGGAGGCAATGTCCATGACAGAGCATTGGAACTGGAACTTGCTGCTGATCATATGTTAATTTTGCTGACTGAGTGGCCATCAAATAAATCTAAAGTCATGTCTGTTCTTTCACTCTTGTAGGGTAAGGATGTATTTGAAGCATTCTATAAGAAAGATCTTGCAAAAAGGCTCTTGTTGGGTAAGAGTGCCAGTATCGATGCAGAGAAGTCCATGATTACCAAGGTAAAACTTCTTTTTTTTACCATATTTCCTTCCAAAGTGTCAGTCTCTATGCTCATACTGACTGTATTACATCTTTATTACAGTTGAAAACCGAGTGTGGCAGCCAATTTACCAATAAACTAGAAGGAATGTTCAAGGTTTGTAGCACTGTTCAAATTGACTCTGTGATACACATCATTTCTTATTTATTTAACCCTTGCTTGAAAGTGATTATGCGAAAAACACTTTTTAGCAAACTCATTTTCAACTATACATTCTTTCAAAAAAATCATTTTCATGTTTCCCCAAAACTTTTCTCTACTATTTAACCACACATACTCAAGAAAACCAGTTTTCAGATAATCACTTTCACACAAGTACTCGACACTGAACTCCACCAAAAGCCTAGTGTCGTTCTCTCTATTTGCAGAGGTTTGTTACACTTTTGTTGAACTGAAAATCATATCTTACAGTTGTCTATACGATCATTTAATTATACACTATATGGATGGCCTTTGGCTAAAATATGTATATTAGTACCTTTTAATTGAAAGGGCATCACTAGTGGACCTTAGTTTACAACTTTTGTTTTATCTTGTTGAGTAAACTCTGTTATCATTTTCATTGTGAGAAGCCACATGCAAGAGTATAACTAAATGACAAACATAAAATTACATCCTGTGATTCTGTGAATGTAATAATTCGACCTCTGTGTCCAAACCGTTAACTTACATACTATATGCTTTGTGAGATCTTAAGCCCATCTTACCTTCAAGAATGTGTCACATCTCCAAGATTCGAATACACGATCTTCCCTTAAGAAAGATTAAATTGAATCCTGGTAGTAAATACGTCCAATTAGTACGGGCTCAGACTCTCTCGGAGCGGATAATATGTAAGTTAATAGTTTGGATATAAATATCGGGTTGTTACAAAAATGGTCATTTTTTGGTGGTAAACAGTGATGCGGTCATTGGTTACATAATTAAGCAGCGACTGGATCACTATTCACTGTTCACTAGTGACTCGCCATTCATTACTTTGAATGGTGACTTAAATTAATTAATTAATTAATTTATTATTATTTTTTTAAATCAGAGTCTGTAGGAAAGTAGACCCATTATGATGCCAATTAAGACGACCTGAAACTTTAACGATCTGAATGCTATTGAATTGTAAATTAAAACTAATGTAAAAAGTATTCAACACAATTATATGAATTATTATAGCACTTATCATAATTCAAATTACGTATTGAGTTTAATGAATTAATTTGAAATGAGAAATATCTTAAAAGAATTTAAAACCAAATGAAATAATAATAATTTGATAAAGTAGAGACACAAAGGGGTGATAATAAATCTCAATAAGTGTGTGTAGGTAATGAATTTATATATATTTCTAAGAAAAATTCATAATTTGCATTGGGAGACGCGAACTTAGATGGTGTTAAATTCTCGTGCATAATGCTGCTAAACTCCAATCCATTTTGAATAAATCATATGTAATATGGACCAAAATATAAAACATAACTGTAGAAATATTACATATGCAAACATTTGCCTCAATAAACATAAAGCACAATTTACTTATTTCCTGTGATTACTCAAATGATGAAAAGTTATTGGTTGACTTTTGAATTACGAATGCACGTGTGTATATATTTAGTGGCAATATATATGTGTGTATGTGTGTAATATTTGTATAGAGAGTGAGTTTAGAGAGAGTAATAGTATAATGTGTGTGTTCCTATCACTATGAAAGGGACTTAATTTATAATAATGTTGTAGTTTATTTTTTGTCAAATATCACATATTGAAAAATCATGTAATAGCATTGATTTGATCAAGAATACATGTAATGATTGACAATTTCTACAATTAAACGATCTACATTTATTCTAACAACCTCAATTTGCGCGATCTTAACTTGTATATGGAAATGTGCTCTCCCCAAATATGATATAATAATGTGAGTGAATGATTGATGGATGTCCTTTTTATTATTTCACTTTCCAATACAAGTTATCATGTATGTAGTTAATTTACATGGATGTCTAATATTTTCTCTCTGTGAAACTTGAAGGGAAAAATGGTTATCAAATTTGTTATTTAAATGGACCCCACGAAAAAGGATATAGAAGATGTTTGGTGGGGATTAAAATTAGATTTTTAGTAGTTTTGGATAGAAGTTTTTGAAATATGTGGTTGAAAAATTGTGGGGCTCATGAAAGATGTAGTTAATATTGATTATTAAACTTTGACTCACATTAAGATCTGAGTTAAATAGGGGCGTAGTTTGATTAATTGCACTTAAGTCTTTAAACTATTGGGTGGTTTACATTGGACTTGTTAAAGAGTTTACATCGGGCTATGGGAATTAAATTAAACTTTAGTACAGCTTTCGACCCTCAAATAGATGGTTATTTGAGCCAACGATTTAAACGTTTGATTGTGTGTTTTAGAGTTTTGTGGATATTGGGAGAATCATCTACCTTTAATTGAGTTTGGTTATAATAGTTATCACATCTGTATCAACATGGCACCCTATGAAACATTGTATGGGAGGAAATGTAGAACACTAATTTATTAGGATGAGGTTGGCGTATGTAAGATTTTAGGTCCAGAGATCATTGAACAAATTATGCAGGCTATTGAAAAGATCCATAACAATATTGAAGCCGCGCATGACAGACATAAAAGTATACTGACGAGGAGAAAGGACCTGAAATTTTTCGATGGTGATAAGGTATTTTTCGATGGTGATAAGGTATTTCTCAAATTGGTGTCTATGAGGGGAAAGTTGCGATCGAGATTCTTTGGCCCGTTCGAAATCATGAAACGCATCGGAAGTGTGGCATGTCAATTGGCCTTACCAGCTAAACTTTAAGCAGTACATGACATTTTTTTCGTGTCCATGCTCAGAAAGTACATCTCTAATTCTAGCCATGTAGTGAACCATTAGTCTATTAAGTTACAACGTAGCTTGGTTACGAAGAGGTACCAGTCATAATTATTAATCGAAAATTTCAAGCCATTTGGAATAAAATGATCTAATTACTGAAAGTACAGTGGCATAACTACTCAAGAAGAAGCTACCTGGGAATGAGCAGTGAAAATGCGAGCCAAGCATCCGCAACTTTTTGAGGAATTCCAAGGTAAATTTTGAGGCCAAAATTTATTTTAAGAGGGGTAGATTGTAACACCTTGAATTTTATTACTAGTTGTTAATTTCAAATTGAGACTTAGTTGTACGACTTCAAATTTTAGGGACTTTTTTTGGTTGTTGCCTAATAGTTTGAAGACTTAAGTGCAATTAATCAAACTATGATTTTTTATTTTTTTGGGGGACTACTTCAAATTTGAGACTTAGTTGTATGCCTTCAAATTTTAGGGACTTTTTTTAGTTGTTGCCTAATAGTTTGAAGACTTGAGTGCAATTTATCGAACTATGATTTATTTATTTTTATTTTTGTGTGGTCTACTTAAGTGACAAATTTGACAACCATTTTTCATTCAAGATTCGCGTGGAGAGAAAGTTGACATCAATGTAAATTAACTATATATGGTAACTTTTATTGAAAAGTGAAATGATGCTCATCAACCATTCACTCACATTATTATCTCTTACGTAAATTGATGCAGTTGGAATAAATGTCTCTCTTAATTTTAGAAATTGCCACCCAGTACATGATTCTTGACTAAATTAGTGTTATTACATGATTTTTATTTCGACAAGTGATATTTGACAAAAAATAAAGTACTACACCATCATCCCTTTCATAGTGTTAGGAACACTCACTCATTACACTATTCTTCTCTAAACTTTCATTCTCCATACAAATATTACACACATATATATTGCACACCCAAAGCATAGACACATGCATTTGAAATTCGAAAGTGAACTAGCAACTTTTCTTTGTCATTTGATTAATCTCACGAAATAAGTAAGTTGTGCTTTATGTTTGTTGTGGCAAAATGATTATGTATGTAATATTTCTACGGTTATGTTTTGGTCCATATTATGAATGCACAAAAATTTAGCAACATAGAAGTTTGGTTTAATTATTATGTCTCCCTATGCAAATTATAAATTTTTCGTAAGAATACATAAATGAATTCATTACCCTTGCTAACTTATTGAGATGTATTCTCACCCTTTGTCTTTACTTTAAAATAATTGATGATTCGAGGCGGTCGACACGAAGATGGCTTATGGTAGCAAAAATTTCAATAATAAATTATGTTATCAAACTATTGTTATTTCATTTAGTTTTAAATCCTTTTAAGATATTTCAAGTTATTTTATTAAACTTGCTACATCAATTATGATAAGCGCTTTAATAATTTATATAATTGTGTTGAATACTTTTTAAATTAGTTTTAGTTTACAATTTAGTGGTACTCGGATCGTTAGGTATTTGAATCTTTACAGTCAAAACTGTCTATAAATCCATCTAAGACCAATACCATCATTTCGCTAGAGTTTAAGATTATTTGCTTAATCTTGTGAACTTTACCCCCAGGATGTTCTATTGTTATCATAACAACAAATTAAGCCCCTTTTTTGTTTGGTATAGATAAAAATCAGATTTTTAGTAGATTTTGATAGAAATTTATAGAATGTGTGGTTGAAAAATTATAGGTCCTGTAAAATATGTTGTTAATTAAAATTAATTGTTGACTATGATTTATCTTTTAATTAGCCTTTTTAGTTGAACCAAACAGGTGCTAAGCCTTATTCATTAGGAGTCAACTACATAAATTGTTTTTTGCCATTTTGTTGGGTATATCCTCATTTAGTTTTACTCTACATCTTTCTTTTCTAACTTGCTCTACTAAGACTGCTACACTCTAGTGAATGTAAGATCTCTTTAGGTATACAGGACATATCCCAACTGCCAAGCCATCTTTTCCTTAATTTCTGATAAATTGGTGCTCTCTCTCTTTGTTGACATATATCCTTGATTCTTTTCTTATCCATTCTAGTATGCTACACATCTATCTTAGCTTTCTTGTTTCCGCTGTGTTTATCATATGGATATTTTGTCTTTTTTAACTGTAAAACACTTCTGATACTAATTATTGTTTTGATAAAAATAACCGTTAGGGCTTGTTTGATAGCTTTTGATGAAAGTTTTAGCATATTTTGATGGAAGTTGATGGAAGTTGTGGGTTCCATGAAATGTATTGTTAAAATTGATGTTTGATGAGTTGAGAAGTTGATAAAAATTTTAGCGAAGTTTTATCAAACAACCACGAAATGTTATTGGGGATCTTCCTTCTATCACTTTTCTACTTCATCCATTTGCTCAAATTCTATGCATTGTATCCTCTTCAAGTCCTCTTTTTCTTGTTAATATTAATTATTGAACCTGTATGCCTAAAACAATCACTCTCGATGACTACTTGATTGTATATATAGTAATAAGAAAATTTTCACAACTTCACCTACTACATATAACAGCCACAACTTCTCCATCATACATAGTTTTAATTGATATTTCTAATAGAAATTCCTCATCACTTAGCACTTCCGTGGCCACTAGGTTATAGGCTTTTTCTCATTTAATAAAACCATATGCATATCTCGTTCCTTTCCTCTAGGACATTGAATTGTCAAAAGAGATTAATGAATCATTCAAGCAATCATCCCAAGCACGGACAAAACTCCCATCAGGAATCGAGATGAGCGTCCACGTCTTAACAACAGGGTAGGTGGTCATCACTTTTGCATTGCTTAGCTTACATTATTTTCACTTTCATGTTAGGTTTTTAAGGAATAAATGTCTTGTGTCTAATTGGCTGCAGGTATTGGCCAACATATCCTCCCATGGATGTTAGGCTACCCCATGAACTGAACATGTATCAGGTGTGGCACTAGAGCATTTGCGCTGCTAAGTTTTATGTCATGCATGCAGTTTTATAAGATAACCCCATGTCGCTGCAATCACCTTGCAGGATATTTTTAAGGAGTTCTACCTAAGCAAGTACAGTGGGAGGCGGTTGATGTGGCAAAACTCATTGGGTCAGTGTGTGCTGAAAGCGGAATTCCCTAAGGGTAAAAAGGAGCTGGCAGTTTCTCTATTTCAGGTTTTGTCCCACTCGACCATGGTTGCTTTGTTTGTTTATCAATGTTTTGAATATTGGACCGGACTAGCGAAGAGAAAGGGTCAACCAGGTGTAAAAATAATTATATAAATGTATATTAATTAAAAAATAATAAATAAAAGTCTAATATGTAGTCAATTGTTCCGCTAAAAAATCTTTTTATTTGTAATTATATAATAATTTGATTGTTTTTTCTATGCCCTTGTTTGAGCCACATTACTTTCATAAGAATACATTTGTGAACAGTGTATTGATGGAAAATGTGTGGTTAAAAAATAAAGAAAAGTTTTAGGATTTGTTTGGTTTGCGTTTCTATTTTCTATTTTCTTAAAAAATAAAGAAAAGTTTTAGGATTTGTTTGGTTTGCGTTTCTATTTTCTATTTTCATTGTTCTGTTTTGAGGAACTATTTTCGAATTATAGAAAACGTGTTTGGTTTGTCATTTTGAAAAACGGTTTCTCAAAATAGAAAACTAGAAAATGATTTTGGTTTAAAATTTTTAGAAATTGTTTTATGACATTTATTCAATTAAAATGATTATTTAGTAAAACATAATAATTTTATATTAATATATTACCAAATAATATATATTTTAAACTTGGTGAATTTACTTTTTTTTTTGCTACAAAATAAAACAATAAATAATAAATGTTTAGAAATTGTTTTATGACATTTATTCAATTAATTTGATTATTTAGTAAAACATAATAATTTTATGCTAATATATTATCGGAAAATATAATTTAAACTTGATGAATTTACTATTTTTTCTTGCTACAAAAAAATAAAATAAATGTTTAGAAATTATTTTATGACATTTATTCAATTAATTTGATTATTCAGTAAAACATAATAATTTATGCTAATATATTACCAGATAATATATATTTTAAATTTGACGAATTTACTATTTTAAAAGTACTGCTGAGCATCCATAAAAAAGAAAAAAAAAAAAAAAAGAAAAAAAAAAATCACAGAAATTTTGAGCGTTTTTTGTGTTGAGTTTTTTAACTGAACACACTCGAAATGGAAAAAAATCGTTTTGACTTAAGTTATAAATTTTTCCTTATTTTCAGAAACGAGTGACCAAACGTGTTCTGGGCGCTTTTGAAAACTAAAACAGAAAATGGCAAGCCAAATGTGCCCCTAGATTTGCGTTTAGTATTATTTTATTGAAAAATGTGTAGTTGATATAATGTCAAATTACTGTTTAAGAATTTTTTTTTTTTTTTGGAAATAATGTGAGTCAAACAGTGCCTATATTTGTCATTCATAGCCATGAAAAAGATTGAATAGAAAGCAGAAGAAGAGATGGCCCACCCCTCAACTTTTTAAAAAGACTTCACCAGGTTCCTCATTTAGGTCATTCACTGAGGGTTTGTAATTGGAGAACGGGAGAATGGAAAAATTTCTGAAAAATATATGAAGGGGAAACAAATCTTATGTCAGTTCTGAAAAGAAGAGTTTCTACGATGGTTGACTTCCTTTCTTTTTAAAAACGGTCAACTCGTTGAAACCTGGACCGGGTCATCGGTTCCTAGTTGACCCAGCCAGTTGTCCGAGTTTTGTGCTGGTTTTTCATTCATCAGATTTTAACACAACTGAACCGGTTTCCATTTTCTGGTTGAACTGGCAGGTCCAATACAGTTTTCATAACATTGCTGCTTATAAGTCTCCTCTTATATTTTTAATAAATCCTGGGCACTAATATAAATGTTTCATCAACTTGGTTCATCTGTCTCTTCAATTTCCCAGGCTGTTGTGTTAATGCTGTTTAATGATGCACAAAAGCTCTGCTTCCAAGATATTAAGGAATCTACTGGCATTGAAGATAAAGAACTGAGGAGGACTTTGCAGTCCATTGCATGTGGAAAATTTCGTGTTCTTCATAAAGTGAGTGGTCATGGCCATACCTAATTTTTTCTTTCTTCAAGTTCGCAAACAATTCTCAGTTGCTAGAAATAATCATCCTTACAGATTCCCAAAGGGAGAGACGTGGAGGATGATGACTCCTTTGAGTTCAATGATCAATTTACTGCTCCTCTCTATCGTATAAAGGTAACCTTGTTATATATCATCTTTTCATTCAAATGAATCTCACCGTGTAATGTTGAAGCTAAGTTTACTTGATATGAGCAGGTAAATGCCATACAGATGAAGGAAACAGTCGAGGAGAACACGAGCACCACTGAAAGGGTGTTCCAAGATCGTCAATACCAGGTTTACTTTTAGACATCAACATCCTATCACATTCTAGAAAATTCTATTGCATAACCTTGGGAAATCCTTTATTTGTTTTTGCAATGAATGCTAATTTATCTTTCGGTACAACTGTTGGTACAGGTTGATGCTGCTATTGTTCGGATAATGAAGACTAGAAAAGTGCTTAGTCATACACTGTTAATAACCGAGCTATTTCAGCAGGTATAGAAATGAAATCCCTTTCCTGTGCAATTATGATTCTAATTGTCATTCAACTTAATAATGTCATCTTAATTTTTTGTGAAACAGCTCAAGTTTCCAATAAAACCAACGGATTTGAAGAAAAGGATTGAGAGCCTCATCGACCGGGAGTACCTGGAACGTGACAAAAGTAACCCTCAGATATACAACTATCTTGCTTGAAACAGTCTATACTACCATTTTTCCTTGTATATGTCTTGGGGATGGAAATCTGTGTCCTTTTCAAGTGGCTGGAAATTTGTAATTTCCAGTTGCCTTGTGTACAGGAAGTGATAGTTGTCATTTTTTTACTTTTGTCCCAACCCTTGACTGTAACTGTAAAGTGCATTTATCATATTGTTAGAGTCAGTTCCTATTCTCGAGCACATGAATTGAATGGATTGATTATCAACTATTGCGAACTATGCTCATAGAGCATGCAATGATTGGGGCTGAGTGGATTTTCATGTTTAGATGGTCATTTTTCATTTTTGAGGATGTCATTCGCGGTGGAAATACGATGAACTATTGTGGTAATTGGCAAGATTGTGACCCAATATCTTGGGGTTATTGACTGTACAATATCAAGAATTCACTTCTTTGTTCCATTTTTCATAAAGTCAAAACCCACAAAAATGTTATCGAGTAAAAGGAGAAAATACAGAGAAATAGTTCTATTATACGTCAAGGAAATTTGAGAGTGATAGCCGAACGAATAATTAAGGCCCCGTTTGGTAGCCATTGTCTTCAAAATGCATCTCTCTCTTCTTTTCAGTCACACATTCTTTATTAAAATAATATTACACGTAAATCGAAAATTTTTCCTTATTTTTCATTGACACATTTTACATCAATTTACTATTCTAAAATCCATTTTTACATAAAAATATCTATCAAATACCCTCTAAGTTTAAATTTGTGAGATAAACTAAAGTTATTTAGTTTGACTTGTCAAGGTGCCAAATCTAAATAGGAAAATGATGTTTGTCCAAACTCAAAGATAGGAAAAAAATAGTTTGACTTGACAGTGGATGATTGGGTGTTTTTTGTGTTCATTTTTCAAACGATCCAATTATGTGTAGAAATGTGTGCACCCAATTTTTGAACCTATTTTTTCGTCTGTCTATGTAGCATTGTTGATTTGAATGTGACCTCGGGTTAGTCAAAAGAACAGTAGCTTGGTCAAGAAGAGTATATAGTTGTCATGAATGGTAGGTTGAACCGCACCAAATTATGGTATGTCACACGTATATGTTTTTGAGTAGAATTCATCATTAATTGGTGGTTTTGGTCATAAGCCGTGTCCAATTCAAGTTCTTGTTGATTACTTCAAAAACTCAAAAACGTAACGGTCCAGTGATACAATTTTGGAAGATAACTAAGAAAAAACAGCAACTCTATATAATAAGATGATTCAAAATCGAAACTTAACTTTAGTGTAACTATCAATATCCATCACAAGACAGCTCAAGCAATCTTGTTGGATAGTAGCTACGTTTTATTGTTAGTTAAGTAGCATTCAAGCAATTAGAGCTTAAAATTAGGCATGATTACAATAATTGTGTCTGAGGAAAAATTTTTTGACCATATAGTCTTGTCTAATTAGAAATGATCTCGTCTATGGTGGGCAAAAGTTATAATGTTCATTTACTGATTTAACGTCATGCCAACAAATCAAACATTTTTTGGGTAATATTATTCATAGTCTGCTACTATCTTGTTATTTGAGACAAAAAAATTACAAGAAATTAATGTCTTAAACTTATTTCAAATATCAAGTTGTCATATATGATGATTACTATAGTTGTCAACTACAAACTATATTATTCTTTTTCACTTTTTCCATTTTAAAAGTTAAAAAATATAGCTTGACCACTGATGTGACGATGCCACAAGCATTGGACAATTGTTATCATGATCAGCTTTGCTCATGTAATAGAGATTTTGATGGAGACAATATCCACGGCAAAATTCAGAGCACAAAAGCTCTCCTTCCAGTGAACACCACACCTCTACATCACCGTCGAAGCACTATATTTTTATATAATTAAGGCAATGTATAAATTATAGAGTTAATAATAAAAATAGAAATAAGTCTAGTCTCATAACAATACACATAAGCAGAAACCATAGAGTTTAATTAATTTCGACAGAAAGTAATAATCCCAGATTAAGGAAAAAGCTCCTTGTCCAGTGTATCCAGCACAAAACTATGATTTGCATGGTAAAATCTGCAAGTACAGCATGAAACTCTAAAAAATGTGCCGTTCTTGGGCAATGGATGCCCCAAATGTGGAGCAAATACCATATCAACTTTTACATTTAGTTTTCAAAGAATGCAGTGTAGTTTTCCATCATTTAGCACCATCATATAAGACGTGAAAGCAAAGAAAATCTTGGCAAAAGAAATGAAAAACAAAATCTTAATTGGTTATAGCAGTAATTTTTGTAAAGACAAACCACAATTATACGATCTAAATACCAAGAGGAAAGTGCTTCACATGCTAGTATCTCTTTAATATATTGACATTCTCATATAACAACAGTGGCAGCAGCAAAAAAAAGCATAATCACAAACTCAAAGTAGTTCAAGCAAATAGAACCTTTGCACTTGATGGTGTTAATTCAGAGAGGGATTCAGGTGCATCCACCACTTGCCAATGAACAGAAAATCTGCACCTTTTTGTGGATGAGCCTCTTGGGCAAGGGCTCGAGATATGGCCCACGGCAAGGTGAAGATTTCGACCTACCACATAAATCCTGTTATCCCAGCAGTCGACACAGAAAGGCTTGCATATCTGCTCTGGCAAAGGAGGTCCTTCAACAGTACACCAAGAATCAGTTTCATTGTCATAAACCTTCAGTTTTGTTCTTTCGTGCTCTGTAACCACAAACAAATGCTCGTACATCACAACGCTCGAACCAGTCCAGCCTTCTCGCAGTCCAGTAGCCATATTCTCCCAGTTATCTGTTATGGGGTCATAAACCTGGCCCCTGGGTACAACATAGAAGGGCCAATACCAACCCTCTGTCACAAGGAGCTTCCCATTAAGAACTGCTGCATCATAAGAGGCAATGTTTGTTCCCATGTTTGCAACTGAACGCCAGGTTCCTTTATTAGGATCGAGGACCTCAGCCGAGTTAAGCTCGACCATATCACGACTGTTTCCACCAGCCACATATACCATCCCATCAATTATCCCACTTGCAAAAAACGACCGTGCAGTGATCATCTTTGTCATCACAGTCCAATGGTTCTTACAAACTTCATATTTCAGTACTAAATTGAGGGGGCAGTCCACATCAGAGGCAACACCGCCACAAACAAAGAGAACACCCTCATGAGGGATGGACACGCACCTGAATCCCTGGGGGCAGACCTCATCCTTGCAAGGCATAGCGGGAATAGTGTGCCAAGAGAACTGGGTAAGGTCTAGAACCTTCCACTCTAATTTTCCAGTACATTTGTGGTGTGCAAAGACAAAAAGCCACTGATCATGGAAACTAAACTCCTTTCTCCGAGTGAAAAAATGCTCCTTGCTGCCAAACAACGAATACCAACGCTTGCAGACAGCCTTGCAGGTTGAGTGTTTATCAACTGGAACCCGGAGGAGGCATTGCAAAGCAACATCATCAGGAAGGCCTGGAATCAGCCGCTCTCCCCTATTCGATAGTTCTAATTCTAGTGAAGGATCTAGCAAAGATGACTGGATTTCAGCTAATCCAAATTGTGGAGATAATGTCATTTTGGAGATTGGAGATTGGAACGATGAAACACGCACTCTTTGCATCTCTCTCCTCTACACTAAATGTATATAACCAAACAAACTGAACTAGCCCTTCTTTAAATATGCCCTTTTCTTCAAATGCAATTTTATCAGAAAAATAACAAGCCCAAATCTAATCACTTCCCAAATAGTTCATTAGGATCTGCACATCTTATTAATTGCATCAAAGATTCTGCAAATCACAAAATGGATTGCCTCAAATTCTTTACTCACAAGACCTCTAGCTTCTCACAATAACTGATACTAAATATAGCAAATCCACATCTGAAATTCCAAAATTCAACCAAATAATAATAAAAAAAGTCACATTTATGATCCTTTCTCTCTTTTGAATTTAGAGCCACTGCTTTTTATCTCCACTTCCAGACTTGAGCTGACAAACTTTGACAAACTTTATGAAGCTGAAAAGGAAAGGCACAAAGCACCGCAATAAAATGAGAAACGTGGGAATACCTCAGTTTCTCATTCATTTCTAACAAATAACCCAAATTCACACGGTGAAATAAACATGTAGCACATCTTTCATTTTCATACTTTTAATTATTCAACAGAACAGCACAAAAGGGGGAAAAACTCACAGCAATTCAGATTTCAAAATCAATATAAAAAACAAGAAAAAAACTGAATAAATCCAATATGAAAGCAACTTTCGGCTAATATAAAAGGAAGAAAGAAAAAAAATATACTTACAGATTATAAAACTGAAGAAAGTTTGATGAAAACAGGGACTTCAGCAGATTTTCCGCGAAGGAATGATTGACCAACAATATTATTTAATTAATTGGAATCAAGCTTAGCTGGTACTCGTTGTATTTAGCTAAATATTTGCGGCTCTTTTCTGGGTTTTCATTTCATCGACAAATAGCAAATGGCCCTGTCACTATATTGTCCTATTGTGGAAAGAACACATACAAGAAAACGTACGCGCGAATTTAGCGCGTATAGAAAATGGTCTTCAATTTATTCATTTATTTCATTGTCAGTTATCTATTCTCAAATATAAACGGTTCAAAAGAAATGGAGCTAAAAAAAAAGTAATTTTAAAAAATAATATTATATGCAGTCACTAAATTATCGCAGTTGTCCTACGCATATATATAGCGATTAGTAATTTCTTACATGAAGCAATAAAAAATTATCATATTAATGTATCAAATCACTAACCGTCACATGTATATCACATAAAGCGACTACTACAGTGAGTGACTGTAAATAATATTATTTTTTTAATAATCGCTTACACACGAATAATTAAATATTTTTATTAATTATTGATTCAATCATTTGACCTTGTTTCCTTAGGATTCAGCTAGGAGTTTTGGGGTATCGATAATGAGAATATTTAAAACATTGATTTTGAGCGTTTACAAGTGGTCATATTTTGAGTAATAGATTTTAAAATAGTATAATCCATGATTGAAAATTTATGTTGAATTATTTCATCTTTTACACCCTCACTACGCAAACGCATTGCACAATTAATTCGATTCAAACTTGAACCAGTTAGCACTTAGAGAAACATCATATGGATATGATGTACGCATATGGAGATGTACATGATAATTATTATTGAAATTGTGATGATCGACCATCTGATGTTACAAAATTGTAGAGATAACAAACAGAACGAAGAAAAAAAATAGTAACGAAACTTGTATACAATGATAATTATAAATAAATTTATAAATTAGCCTGAAAAGAAATGATGTTTGGATAATAATAGAAAAAATATGGAGTTACAGGGGCCTAGTTCACAGGCCCCTACCAGATGAGAGAGCAGGTGGGGGAAGGACCCTCCTTTTTTTTAATTGCTGTGGGACACGACCCCCTATAGTGAGGGGGCTTGTAGAGTCCCTGTGAACCGAGCTCCTGTACATGGAGCTCGATCCATAATAATAACAATGAATCTACTGCCAGTAAATACAAAGATTACTCATTTAGTTAGTTTAGTTTCTTGAATCCTAAACTTAGTTTTGAAAATGTATTCACAAGTAAACAAAAAGATGTCATTCAAGGAATCAAGCAAACAATCATAAGAACATAGTAAGAAACTAGAGATAATCAAGAAAAGGAACAAACATAAGAAACGAGAGATAATATCTGATCGAAGATTTGAAGAGTGTATTTTGAAGAAACAGAGCATTCCAAAGATTAATTTCTATTATTTTTGTCCAAATTTCATTCTATTTAGAGTAGATTTGGAAACATTTAGTTTAGAGAAGGTAAATTTTGGAAGAAAAATTGAAAAAAAGAAAAAAAAAAAATCCAAGAATCAGTAATTTGGTGAGTAGAAAATACAACCCAAATGCACTCTTGATTTTAAGTAGTTTTTGAAGCAGTGCCCCAAAAATTAACAAACATTGATTTTTTACTTTTAATAAACAGTGCCACACAAAAATAAAAATAAAAATAAAAACCAATTGAAAAAATTGGCAAACATGCCCTTAATATTTATGACAATGTGCGAGCAGATATTATCCGGTAGTGTTAAATAAGATAATCTCAACAATGAGAGTTTGCCTAGTTATATAATATGGACTTAATTATACTTTAAGGAAAAATTAACAAAATATCAATAAACTCAAGGAGTTTGTGACTAATAGCTCTTTATTTGATGGATAAGCGTCTCTTTGTTGACCTTTGAAATACATTTTGGTGATAACGTATAGCCCTTTTAAGGGTGTGTTTGAGCCTCTTTAATTTTGAAAAGTGTATTATAGAATAATAGATTGTTGGAGAATGTGTGGATAAAAAAAAGAAATTTTTTTTCGTTTGTTGAAATATTATTTTAATGAAAAATGTGTAATTGAAAATGAATACAGTGAAAAAAATAATATGGTAGACATGAAATAATAGGTGACAAACAGGGGCAAAATATTAGGGTCCGTTTGATTGCAAAGATGAAATTTGGGTAGAAAGAAAACGAATTGAAAGGAATTAAATTGCTCAGAATTTGTGTTAGTAGAATTGTCAATTAATAGTGTTTAATTGGTAAAATTTTTCATTTGAAAAATGTTAAAATAAAAGTATTTTTTGATGTTCGTTTGACTTTATTTATCATGAAAATTGTCAATTCAAGGGATATTCATTTAAATAATTATTCCTAGAATTTGTTTCGATTGCCACCAAAAAAAAATCCAAAAATTATTTATATTTTGGTGTTTGTTTAACTTTGTTTTACATTAAAATTGTCAATATAAGGGATATCTTCTTTTACAATTGTTCTTAAAATTTGTTTTCATTACCAAAAATAAAAATTAAAAAAAAAGGTGGATAACATAAAACCACCGGCCCCACGGGAAAATGAATTCTCCAAAACCAAGAATTGGTGCTCTTGTGAGGCAAAGGTGGAAAACGAATTGGTAGGAAAATTTTGGCTATCAAACAAGCCAAAAGTGGGAAATGAAATTTGTTTTCCATTTTCCATGAAAAAAACTGGGCTATCAAACATAGCCTTACTTCAATATAATATTAATATTATGTTCAGCAATTTTTTTATTTTTATTTTTTTTAAAAAGAGCTTAACAATAAGATTTTATCTAACCATACGAGAGATTGTATTATTGTAATGATTTAAAAAGGTTTCCGCGAATATTAACACCAAAAGTTTATGCTCTATCCGTTTAAGAAAGGTGAAAGGTTCGAATCGTAGGCGCTTGAAAAATATCAATAAGATCGACGACAAATATTATAACATGGATTAAAGTTTTAAAACGTGTTATTAGACAAAACCATGCTTAGCCAATGAGTATTCGAAATTTCAAAAAATAAGAAAAAAGAAACACATGGCCGACTTATTCAAATGAGTGAAATATAGCCATTTGTTTGGACTTTTGAAGATTAGTGGATAGAAAACCACATAAATCTCATTTTACACGTGCATTTTATTATTTCTTCACATTTTCGTCCCTCTTTTAAGTTTTAACTTTTTCTAGAGTATCCATTCTGCGTCTGCTTCGTGTTTGAGTTGTCACTATCTTCAAAACCGCCACTTCATCATCACCAATTCCACTTCTGTATATAAATTTCATCTGGGTTTTCTTCACTCTCTCACCCTCATAGTTTCAGCCCTTGTTTAACTTACTTTCTCTCTCTAGATCTCTCTCCTCTCTCTCTACATCAGCATAGTATATATATATATATATACACACACACACATACAGGAAAAGATGAAGAGAAACTGTAATTTGGAGCTAAGGCTCGTAACACCGTCTGCATCTTTCCATTCTGCAGATCACAATGCTCGCATTGACCCAATGTAAGTCTCTCTCGCTCTCTCTCTCTCCACACTGGAAAAACATAAAAGGTTGCAGTTTTGCTCATTCTTTATTACATGTTATTGAAGGTTGAATATGGTGAATGAGAGTCCAAATGAAGAGCAGAACCAACAATTAACCATTTTCTACAATGGAAATGTTTCCGTTTGTAACGTTACGGAGCTTCAGGTACGCTCGACTCAATTTTCTAACATGTTCTACTGAGATCGTATCACTAGTTGATTCGACTTTGCTGTGGATAATGGTTAAATGGTTCATTAAATATTTAATTACCATTCTTGAACATCAAACTTTATCGTAGTATTAAGTATTTGTTTCTTGAAAATTATGCAGGCTCGAGTTATGATATTGCTTGCAAGACGAGAAATGGAGGACCGGGAGAGGGAATGGTCGCCCGGCTCAGATCCATGTTCGCCGTTGGTTCAGTCGCCACTGCATAATCCGACTAGTCTTTGCATGAGGAGATCATTGCAAAGGTTCCTCAATAAGAGAAAGAGTCGAGCTCAGGCTATGCCCTATCATCGATAGATGATAATCATGCCAATTGATGATATGAGCAATTTGGAGAATTTGTTTATTGGTTAGAAGTGAGGGGAATTATGTAAATGTGCTTCTAAGAACCTTTCCTTCATATTTAAATGAAATGTATCGTGGAACATTGTAAATGGTTTTGGATTGAATTGAATGGAGTGAAGGGACAAATTGAGATTAGCTATTTTAGAACATTATATGAATATTGAAAAATTATGCTTTGTTTAAAACAATATGATCTAATAAAAGAATCAGCGAAAATTTTCAAAAATAAGAGAACTAGACTGAATTCAAATCTGTGATAGCGTTTTGGGCCATTATCTCATCTTTTGTCTAAGCTAGGGGTGATTGATGTTTGTTTTGAATGGTTGTTGACCATTTTCAAATCTAACATATTGAGATTTGGGTTCCATCTGAAAATGTCAACCTTATTAAAAGAAGTAATCGATTGAACCTCCTTCTTTAGCCGGGAGACAGACCAGAAGAGAAGTATGTCTTAGCAATCTAAAAAGTGTGATGCTGCTTCCTTTTGCAACAACATTCCTTTTTTTCCTCGGTTAATCACCTATTTTCTATCTCGCTGATCTACGATTGATTCTTCTTCTCGCTCAAATCTTGTGCTCAATGAGGTCCCGTTGCCTTCTTCTTGGAGTATAGGCTAAAACTTGTCCACATCTCCTATCCAAACAATCATCTCCCACCGTCCTTCTAGCTTGCAATCTCTTTATCTCGAATCCCTCATGTATAAATTGGTCTATATTTTTATCTTCATTCAATGTGTGATTTTATCCCTTAATATACTCTCACAAGATGCGGCTCATTTGAGCAAATCAATTTTGAAATTCGTGTGCTCATTTTTTTTAGTCTTAATCGAATCGAATTATTCATTTAAGTTTAATGGACTGTAATACCATGTTAAGATTTGAGATTCTATCTTAAAATGTCAATCTTATTAAAAGAAGTAGCCTAAACCCTTAAAAACTAGTCTATGTTTTCATTCTAATTCGATATGAAATTTTTATCTCTTAACCATTTAAAGCATTTTGGAATTTTTCAGAATTAAACCAAAGCATTTCATTTTTCAAACAAGGCCAAACCAAATCATTTCATGTAAACCAAAAGATAAGGAAAAGTTAGAATTCGAAGTCTCCAAAATATAAAATGTATGCAACAATTTGTATATACATATTCAAGAGTAAAATAGAGACTATATGTACTATAGAATAAGCTAAAGAAGATGCATGGTTCAGAAGGGGTATATAAACATTTGCAAAACACAAAATGAATGGATCTATATTATATAACAAAAATTCTATCTCTGGATGCTAAGAAATTGATAAGAAGCAGAGCCAACTATAAAATAAAGTCATAACACAAATGAATGAGTACTCATTATATAAACTAAAATATTTCCAATCCTAAATTTATTATTATAAAGTAAGGGCTGTTGAATGGACAGCCAGCTTGATGTTATCCAAGAAGTAATTGAGAACATGGACACAATTGGCAGCCATACGGTGGTGGGCTATCGCTTGATGAATTTGACGTGCCTATATGAATCTAAAAAGAAAAAGAAAAAGAAAAAGAAAAAGAAAAGGGGCAGCAAACGGGGCCCGCCACCGCCACGAACCTGATCCACCGCCATCCCTAATCCTATCAACATATGCAAGTGCAACAGGTATATCAGTTCTATTCTATAAACAATCCTCTGCACATTTGGAAAACAAACCATTATTTTTATATGTCTAAAACTTCAATCACATTTTATGTATCTTCGACTAACAATTCTAACAATTTGCAGCTACAAAAATAAACTTATGCAGATATGCTTATCAATATCATAATCCTCGTCATGCTTAATTTTTTTTTCCGAGCTTCTCACATCGACACTTTGAACAATAATCATCTGCACTTTACTCTATATATATATGACGTAGCGGAAATATTATAGGAAAGATGAACAATCACAAATTGAGAAAATTTTCAAAGAAGATTTTATTAAATTCAAGAACTACTGCCTCTAAGGGCTTACAACTGATTAAATAGAAGAAAACCTAGGAAAATCCGGAAAATAAAATAAAATAAATATATTTTTTTCCAAAAATAGAAAATATGAGATAATTACTAAGATAGAAAATACTTATTTTCAGGATCATCCCACAACAAACGGAATCTAAATCCGAATTTCATGGAAAGAGATATTGCAAAAATGAAAATTACCATAAATAGCAAAAACAATTAAACGAGGGCCTAAACGATGGATTTTGCCCCACTAATATGAAACATTAGTTTCTCCCAAGTTATACTGTCAAAGATAATGTTGTGACCAATTATAATTCTTGTCCTACATATCAGGTTGTATTATCAATATCATTAGGATGGATTAGTACTATAGCAAAGGCACGTCAAGATTTTAATAATTATCTCGCTCGTAAATTTAACTCTCAATTGTTTTATGATTTTATTTTAACATGGTATTAGAACATAAATTGGAAGAGGAAATCATTCATCTCACTCCTCTACTTCCATGGCTAACACCTCTCATCTCATGTCATTTCTCTTAAGGTACAATTTCACTTTTCAACGGTGCTATGACTTAAAGAAAATTTGTTAATGGATCCAATCTTTGTCCTTCTCCAACCATTCGTGCATCATAATATCTAATCCTTCTCCACTTCATATATCCAACAAGATCAACTTCTTCAATGTGCAATTTTGGAATTCTCTCCTCAAAATAATAATATCAAAAAAATTAAGCTGAAACAACAAACATTCTGATACATGTATCGATCCCTATATCAAAGTAATTCAGCAAATACATAGAAACATGGCTCGACTCCAATCAAATTAGACTAGCGGTTTGCCAAAAACGAGCAAACCCAAAGTCATCATGAAATCATTTGCCCTTTTTGCCAACTTTTGCCTTGTGATGGTCCCATTTTGCCATGAACTCTAATCCCTTATACACTTCATCATTCTCCCCAGGGTGGAAAAAATTCGCCCTCGAATTTGACGGGAAAGGAGCTTTATCATCATCAGAATTATCACCATGAAATGGCACCAAATGCTTGATATTGAACACGTCGGAGGTACGAATATGGCTGAGCAGCTTTAAACGGTAAGCATTCGGATTGATCTTCTCAATGACCTCCAATGGACCAATCTTTTTTGCAGTAAGCTTGTTGTATTCATGAGCAGGAACATGATCCTTTGTTAACACCGTCCAAACAAAGTCACCTACCTCAAACTCAACATGTCGGCGTTTGAGATCCGCAACACGCTTATACTCAGCGACAGCAGCCTGCAGCTAATCATAAGCCTGTGAGTGAACCTGCTGCAGTTGTTGAATAAAGTCTTTGGCCTTACCATGCATTTTAACAGAAGTGGAAACTGGAACCAGACCAAGAGGACCACGAGGAACAAGGCCATATACCACCTGGAACAGACTAAAACCTGTACTTCGGTTAACAGCATGATTGTGAGTGAATTCTGCTTGACACAACTTCTGATCCCAAGACTTGATGTGATCACCAACCAAACAACGTAGTAAATCACCTAAGGAACGGTTAACAACCTCTGTTTGACCATCTGTGGCTGGGTTGGGATAGGTAGGGGCATATACAAGCCCGCATTGGTCGCCTTGCACTTGGCCAAGTGACAAATCCAACAACGCTCCACAAACTTGCTGACATCTTTGTGCAATGATAGCCAAAAGTAAGAAGCAGCAACAAGCTGCAATGTTCGGTCACGACCCACATGGCCCTCATTATGTAACTCTTGAATGATCTTCAACCTCAAACTGCCCTCTGGAACACACAACTGATTGCCATGAAAAAGAAAACCATCAACCCATGTAAACTCCGACTGCACACCCTCCTGCAACTTCTGGACAACATGGGAAAAGTATGGGTCAGTAGCATATAAGTCACACAACCTGTCAAAACCTGGAACCTCCACTCGCATTTCTGTAAGGAGCGTTTGGCGCCTACTCAATGCATCTGCAATTTTGTTAAGGGCACCTGCCTTGTGCTTGATCACAAAAGTAAACTGGTGTAGATAAGCAATCCAAGAGGCATGTTGAGCAGAAACCTTATCCTGAGTACCAAGGTGTTTAAGGGCATCATGATCCGTATACAAAATGAACTCCTTATGGAACAAATAGTGACGCCAATGTCGAGCGGCCTGTACTATTGCATAGAACTCCACATCATAAGTACTATACCGAGACTTCGGGCCAGAAAGCTTCTCACTGAAATATGCAACAGGGCTGTTGTTCTGACTCAGCACACCACCAATACCCACTTTGGAAGCATCACAATGCAGCTCAAATGGTTAGGTAAAGTTAGGCAACACCAAAACTGGAGCAGTAATCAACTTCTGCTTAATCAATTGGAAAGACAACTCTGCCTCGTGAGTCCACTGAAACCTACCATCCTTCATGCAATCTGTAATTGGTGCCATGATGCTACTGAAATGCGGTATGAACTTGCGATAGAAGGAAGCAAAGCCATGAAAACCCTGCACCTCAGTGATAGTCTTAGGCTGTGGCCACTGACTTATCGCCTCTACTTTAGATGTATCAACTGCTAACCCCACCTTTGACATAACATAACCCAGGAACACCACACGATCAGTGAGAAACGAACACTTCTTCACTATAGCATAGAATTTGTCCCTGCGAAGAACTAAAAGAACTTCCCGAAGGTACTGAACATGTTCGTCATCGTTAGCACTATAAATTAAAATATCATCAGAGTAGACCACAACAAATTTACTGATGAATGGGCGTAGAGCCTAATTCATAACCCGCATAAGTGTACTAGGCGCATTTGAGAGGCCGAAGGGCATGACTAACCACTCGTACAATCCTTCCCTCGTCTTAAATGCGGTCTTCCACACATCCCCACATCTGATCAGAATCTGATGGTACCCACTCTTCAAATTAAGCTTGCTAAACACACAAGCACCGGTAAGGTGATCCAACAAATCATCTAGGCGGGGAATAGGAAAGTGGAAACGCACCGTAATCTTATTGATTGCCCTACTATCCACGCACATGCGCCACGTGCCATCCTTCTTCGGTGTGAGAAGAGCAGGAATAGCACAAGGACTAAGACTCTCCTTGATGTGTCCTTTTGCCAGAAGCTCCTCAACTTGCCTGCGTAACTCTTCATGCTCAGTGGGGCTCATTCTGTAATGCGTTCTATTAGGTAGGGCAGCTTCAGGCACCAAGTCAATCTGATGCTGAATATCCCGCAGTGGTGGTAGTCCATCAGGAAGCTCTTCTAGGAAAACTTCATGAAACTCCTTTAGCAATGGCTGAACTACGAGAGGGACTTCATGCTCACTGTCAACCGACTTTCCAATCAGCACATACACTACCCCAGACTCCTCCATCTCTGTCTCGAACTTCTTTCTGGTCAGTAAATTGGCATTGTTCCCAACTGTCTGTACTGAACCCTTATCCGGTAGTAACACAATTTTCTTTCCTCCAAATAGAAAGTTGTACGTGTTGGTATATCCATTATGCAGCGAGTGCCTGTCAAACTGCCACGGCCTTCCTAATAGTAAATGACACGCATCCATCTCTACTACATCACATAAGACCTGATCCTTGTAGGTAGGTCTGATGGAGAAGCTGATTCTAGCACGTTGAGACACTTTTACGTCATTGCCTCTTTTCAGCCAAGCTAATTTATAAAGTTTGGGATGTTTCTCAGTCTGCAAACCCAGCTTCTTAACGACCTCCTCAGCCACCACATTCTCGCAACTACCAGAATCAATAACAAATTTGCACACCTTCCCTTCAACAGTACATGTTGATTGAAAGATATTATTACGCAACCAATCAGTGTTATTCTCCAAATGAGTCAGGAAACTCCTTCTCATCACCAGTGCCTGACCCACATCACCAACCAGAAACTCTTCCTCTTCTGTTGCTTCTTCTCCGCCCTCACCATCAAATACAAGCGGATCTTCATAATCGCCATTTCCCTCATCAACAAAGAGTCCCCTGCGCGGATTCTTTGGGCACTCAAACTGTCTGTGGCCTGTAACTCCGCATCCAAAACAACGAATACCAACCCTAGGACGTGTTGGTTGTTGGGTAGGATTTGTTCTAAGAAGACCAGATTGAGCAGGATTACCAGGATGTGCCACCTGCTGTTGTGGGTTACTAGAAGAACTCCCTGCAATGGAAGGACTAGTGGTTTTCCTGGATTGTTGCTTCTCTATCTGTGTTGCTCTTTGATGTGCTTCAAAAACTATCACAGGATCAAACATATTGAGAGTATCCTGTATTTGGGGATGAAGACCACCCATGTACCATGACACCAACTGCTCTCCCGTCTCCATCATCTCGTTCCTCGTAAAGAACATATAAAAATCCGTGGTATAGTCACTAACCGTTTTCCCACCTTGACGCAGATTTTGCAGTTGTTGGTATATGGTTCGCACATAATTGTAAGGCAGCAATTGTTTCTTCATATATTTCTTCAATTTGTCCCACGATGCAAGCTTAGGTTTCCCCAGCCTGGATCTTGTCACCTTAGTCTGCTGCCACCATGCTGCTGCACGTCCACGAAGCCTCGTTGCAACGAGAGGCACACATTTATCAGCAGGAACCTCTTTAAACTCTAAGACCTCCTCCACTGCAGTCATCCAATCCAAAGATTCCTCTGGACTCAACCCACCATGAAATTCTGGAATATCCACCTTAAATCTTGATTCCCAACGTTGTCCTCCTGACCACCCCTTCTCTGGTGAACTGGCAGATCCAATGGTTGTTCAAGTGGTGCAAACGGATTCTCATCATCGAAATCTCCAAGCTGTTGGCCTGCAGGCGCAGGCTGCTGTGGCATAAGCGCAGCGATCTGCCGTGTCAGCAATTCCACTTGTTGACGTAGCTATGCGACTTTATCACATCTATGTACCTCCTCTACCGGGGCATCACGGGCTTCAGGATGTCTCCTTGGCGACATGGTGAAAGAATGATTTCGGCTCTGATACCAACTGACATAGCGGAAATATTATAGGGAACATGAACAATCACAAATTGAGAAAATTCTCAAAGAAGATTTTATTGAATTCAAGAACTACTGCCTCTAAAGGCTTACAACTGATTAAATAGAGGAAAAACCTAGGAAAATCTGGAAAATAAAATAAAATAAAATAATATTTTTTTTTTCAAAAATGAAAAATATGAGATAATTACTAAGATGTAAAATACTTATCTTCAGGATCATCCCTCAACAAACGGAATCTAAATCCGAATTTCATGGAAAGAGATATTGCAAAAATGAAAATTACCATAAATAGCAAAAACGATTAAACGAGGGCCTAAACGATGGATTTTGTCCGAAATTGACCTTGCGTTAGGGCCGAAGTCGCTGAGTTTTATTCCTTGGCTCGACTCCAATCAAATTAGACTAGTGGTTTGCCAAAAACGAGCAAATCCAAAGTCATCATGAAATCATTTGCCCTTTTTTGCCAACTTTTGCCTTGTGATGGTCCCATTTTGCCATGAACTCTAATCCATTATGTACTTCATCAGTAATACTATTGAATTACCAGCCTTTTGAGTCTCATCAATTGACAATGCTTGACATGCAACTTGGCTGGTACATTTTTAGCTATTAACATTTTGATACAGAAACTCAAAAGTATTCTCATATTTTTAAAATTGTTCAATTCTTAACCTAAATGAATAAAGAGCTTAATCAACTATAAATAATAAACTCTAAAAGAATTTTCAGCACAATATTTTATCTCAATATTAACATTTTGATCAAAGTTATATATATGTGGATAATACATAGATTGTAGGTTCAACTTCCACTTGAACAGTAATTTCTTTAGAATTCATATTTTTAGATTCAAATTCAGTTTTCCTATATATTTCAAAAAATTAAATAAGTGTTTTCAAGTTACTAAGGGTCCGTTTGATTATAAAGATGTAATAAAATTGAATTGATAACAAATTCCAGAAAATTGAATTGTCTAGAAATTATTTTTTTGGGAATTGTAAATTATTGTGTTTGATTGATATAATTTTTCATGTGGAAAATGTTGAAATAAAAGTATTTTTTGGTATTCGTTTGGCTATGTTTTACATGAAAATTGTCAATTAAAGTGATAGATTTTATTGGTATCGGGGATGAAACTTGTTTCCATTGCCTAAAAAAAAAAAAATTCAAAAAAATTCGAAAAAATCATCTATCATTTGATATTCGTTTGGTTTTGTTTTACATGAAAATTATCAATTGAAGAGAAATATTTTTTTACAATAATTCTAAGAATTTATTAACTTTGCCAACCCAAAAATATATATATATATATATATATGCTACAGTAACCGGGAAAACCAATTCCCAACCTAAAAACCAATAAAATTTCAAAATTCAAGAAAAGCAAGAACTTGAATTCCATGGAAAAATTAATATACCCATCATACACTTTAAAAGTTGAAAAATGTCGTTGAAATTCCATTTTCCATGAAAAATTTGGGTGTATCAAACACACCCTAATAGTAGCACCAATGTCTATCCTCGTTTTGTACCATTTTTCTTAAATTTTAATAGTAAACAATATATTGTACGAAATAATTATGACAAACAAGAAAATCAAGGATCATAATGTCAAAGGATAAATTTTTAGCATATTTACATGCCTTAACATTATCACATGCTTCCAATTAGTGTTTGAAAGCGTTTATTATTTTTGACGATATAAATTTAGCTTTTATACAAAAAATTGTCCCATTACACAGTAAAAGAATGTAAAACTTTTTGTTTTTTTTGAGATTTTTTATTATTTATAATTATATGTATAATAAAATTTTTTTAAGGCTCTCAATAAAGCGAAGTCTTAGGCATCGTCAATCTTGTCTATAATCAGGATTGAGCTCAAGTTATCATAGTCTTGAAATTTCGAAGCGTAAATTCTAAGTAGCATAGAAATCTTTCAAGTATATGGTCAATCTTACCATATATTATTTCTATTCCCTGGAATTAAGTTTTCTTGACTTGTTATCTTAATTCATTATCCATGTCGAACATCAAATAATTAGCATTGAGCTAGATTGACTTTTTTACCAATACTAATTATTTTCTCACGTGGTAATATTTTCTTTAATGATTTCTTTGCGATTAAATTACAGTTGATAGTTCGTCCGTTGTCAAATACCAAGTTCAATAATTAAGCAGGCTCTTTTACCCTTTGAATTTGGCAACGGATTCTGAACTTGTATAATGATTTACTACTCGCTTACTTTTGATTCCTAAAATACTGAGGCACTTGACTCGATAATTATATTTCACTATTGTCATATCAAAGACCTAGAGTTCGTGAATAGCAACTAGGTAAATTATAAAACAGTCAAAGTGATTCACTTTAACACGATAATGCATTAGAATTAAAACCTTACACAAATTGATCAAGTCCAATACACTTCTCCACATACAAAATGTACCTGTGTGACTACTCTCGAGACGATTTCATCACGATCATGGCAATCCACATACTCTAATTGATTGAGTTGCAACTTTTACAACTTTTACAAAACAGAGTATCAACCTCTTATTCTACAGTTATAAACAATTAATTTCTCGATGAATATATAAAATAGTATCTTCCTTATTAACAATTCTATTTTATAATTCACTCAGCAATTAAAGACATTGTATACACATGCTCAAAATATAATGTAACTCTCTTTTATCAAAATAAATAAAAGCATATTATTTATTTAATTACATTCGAAATACTCATCGTGTATTATAGTAAAATTTTAATACTTAATGACTATGATTCCCTGCCCACTCTACCCCTAACCCTACGCGCACTCCCACGCCCAACTAATCCAAATCTTATTGAAGCTCAAGTAATAGCCCAACTAATCCACTGTCACCCATCTTTAATAGTTTGATCCGTGGCCTAATTTTACATGTAAAAGTGTACAACTTTTTATTAGTAACCGAAGTAAAATTTCACTTCTTCAAGATTATTTTACCTCATCTGTTTAATTTACAAGTTATTTTCTTATATTCAGTCGACAACATATAACATTGTATATTAAATAAGAGAATAAACTACAACGGACATTGAATTAATAAAAGTGTACAATTTTTTTGGTAACCAAAGTAAAATTTCACTTCTTCAAGATTATTTACTACATCCATTTAATTTACAAGTTATTTTCTTATATTCAGTAGACAACTTATATAATATTATATGTCAATTAAGAGATTAAACTACGAGGGACATTGAATTAATAAAAATGTACAACTTTTTATTAGTAACCAAAGTAAAATTTCACTTCTTCAAGGTTATTTTACCTCATCTGTTTAATTTACAAGTTATTTTCTTATATTCACTCGACAACATATAACATTGTATATCAACTAAGAGAATAAACTACGAGGGACATTGAATTAATAAAAGTGTACACTTTTTTATCGGTAACCGAAGTAAAATTTCACTTCTTCAAGATTATTTTACCTCATCTGTTTAATTTACAAGTTATTTTCTTATATTCAGTAGATAACTTATATAACATTGTATATCAATTAAGACAATAAACTACGAGCGTCTTTGACTTTCACTAAATAAATCGAGCGCGTATCGTTAAGCCAAAGCCATGACACAACAAAATTGAGAGATTCTCACATATTTGAAATATTGGCGGACCTAATTAATGCTTATATTCATATATAACAGAAAAAAAAAATGTGATTGTTAGGCGCCTCTTTTCTAAGAAAAGAATGTTAGGTTACCAATGTGATGCTGGAATATCTAATTAAAGTACTAATCATAATGCATGAAGTAAATGAGATGTCCCTCTCATTATTAGTCATTATGTATTATCTAATTTAAAGTACTAATCATAATTAGTCATATATGTAAGATGCTAAATCCATTAAAAATGTGATGGATTTATGTTTCTGTACCATTTTGCCAAGAATAAATTTTTTAATAAAAGTTGTTTAAGCTTCTGTTTGGTAACCTAAATCGAAGTCAATAATTAACTTTAATCACATATTTTATAGGGTTCACAATTTTTTAATCATATATTTAATTAAAATTTACTAAAAATCTGATTTTAATCCCTATCAAATAGGGGCTAAATATTTCATTAAAAAATTAATAAAAATTGTGAGAACTCTAAAAAATATTGTTCAAAACTTAAATTTTATTAATTTTTTAGGTAAATTAAACATGAACTTCATGGGTCCGAGTTATGCAACCAATGTACATAATAAAGTGCAAGATGTTGAAAATGTTAAGGGATAAGGGATAATATTCTTTCTGGTATTGATAGTATATCACTTACCACGTACCACGTGATTATCATTAGGAGTTGATTAGGTTAGTTTCTTTGTTTGCTGTATTCTTATCTCTCTATTTGTTGTATTCTTATCTCATAGGCTTATATAAATAGGTTGGTATACTGTCACTCATGAACACGAAAAACATATTTTACTTTTCATCATTTTTCTCTATAGAAAATACTAGATAAGACAATCTAGAGCTTGGATCGATGCAACAGGAGGTTAACCCAAGGAATCATTGCCCTTTTGGTGGGAAAAAATGCAGAGTTTTGGTAGATTTTGCTAAAACTTCATAGAATGTGCGGTCAAAAAGTAGTGTATCCCATAGAATATATGATTTAATTATTGACTTTAATTGTGTTGGGTGCTCCCTCTCACATGAGGGAACTCGTAAATTTTAGTGGTAAGTCGGGACCACTTTACACTAAGTACCAAACCAATTTTCAAAGCAAGAAATCAAAGATAAATGATATAGATACATAGAGAAAAATAGAGAAGAGAACGAGAGAATTACACAAAAGGACTTTAGCTCTTTTTGCCAATGATCGAGGCTCATTCGTGGTCTGATTAAATTAAAATTTCAATATGTTAGTCCTAACAAAGAGAGCTACGTTTTGAATGGAGCTGATCGTCCAGACTCCTCTTCAATTCTCTAGTCAGTATACACTTATTTAGTGATATTTTCTTTTTCTTACCTCATGTATACATTTTGGAATGATGTTGCTGTTGATATCCAAGAACTATATGTGTTTTTGATGTATTGGTAGCCTTTGGAGTTTGTTTTGGAGAAGATTGATTGCGTATGCCATTATTTTTCATGGTGGAAGGCTTTGACTGGACTAGGTCCTCAAGTTTTTCCCTTCACACTGAAGGGGTTCCTCGTAAACAAATTTTCGTGTTCTATTATTTATCTTTGCATTGTGTGTGAGTTATTAAAGCCGGTTGTTATTATTACCATTCCAAATTTTGTAGAATAGAGAGATTGTAATTTACTTCGCTACTTGTTTTTCTGGTACAATACTAACAAAGTGGTATCAGGGCATATTGAAGTGAGGTATCATTAGATTCGAGATGTTCTGGAGGTGAAGAAGTTACAACTTGAGAAAATCCATACGGATAAGAATGGTTCAGATATGATGACAAAGCCATTACCTATGGAGAATCTACATATATGTAGAAGGAATGTGGGCTTGGTGGAGTCCCTCACATAGTCGGGAGAGGGAGATTTGTTGGGTCTTCCTCTCACGTGAGAGAACTTGCTAATTTTAATGGTAAGAGAGGACCAATTTCCACCAAGTACCAAACCAATTTTAAAAGCAAAAAATCAAAGATAAATGACATAGATACAGAGAATGAAAACAGAAAAGAGAACAAGAGAAAGAGATAAAAGGATTTCAGCTCTTTTTGCCAATGATCGAGGCTTATTCATGGTTTAATTAAATTGAAATTTTAGTATGTTAGTCCTAGTGAAGAGAGCTACGTTTTGTTTGAAACTGATCGTCCAGTTTCCTCTTCAATTCTCTAAACAGCATACACTTATTTAATTAGATTTTCTCTTTCTTATCTCCTGCATACTTTTTGGAATGATGTTGTTGATATTTATCTTAGCAGGGTGTATGAGTTATTAAAGCTGGTTATTATGATTACCATTCTAAATTCTATAGAATAGAGATATTGTAATATAATTCGCTGCTTGTCTATCTGGTACAATACCAACAAATTGAAATTAAAATCTAGACGATATATGGGCACGTGTGATCTCCTTGATGGAGCAGCAACCACTCGAAGACATGGCAACAAGCACTTTGCTTATATCTTCCAATCTGTCATCATTTTTGCCACAAATTTCTGATAGTTTAGGGAATATATTTTCTGCAATTCTTGTATATTCAATAACCAGAAATTTAGAGATACATATAACAGCCGGATGACCTCTATATTTGGTTACTTCCAACTAATTAAGATAGACAGCTATAATTACAACTTTAATTAGAAGATTATTGCCACAAATTACTCTAATTTTACAACTCATGCCAACAATTTCAGTCTTTAGATAACGACTAAAGTTTGAATATGATGTGATTTTAACACGGATTTGTACTGTTCCAACTCTTACTGTTTGTTTGAGCTCCATTATAATGTCAAGAATACATTTTAAAATAGTAGATTAATGAAGAATTCGTGGTTAAAAAATAAAGAAAAGTTTTGAGTATGTGTGTAATATTATTTTATTGAATAATGTGTTATTGAAAAAAGAAAGAAAGAGAAAAATGTATTTTTGAAAAAAGAAAAAGAAAAAAAGGGATCAAACATATAGCATTTGCCACTCAAGTAATTTTTTTGAAAAGTTGATTGTATTAATTTGAGTTGCATTTGTTCGTAGCTCGTTTTGATGTTATAAATCGAGTGCTTAAGTTATTAAGCATTGAAAGATTTGATTTATAATTCTATCTACAATTTATAATTCAACTGATTAGTAAACAAGTTCGAATACTATCTTTTGATAAGGTGATCTCAAGTTTATAAAGTTCATCTTTGATTTTAATGAGATTGAGTGTACGTATTGATTGTGTTGGATTAGAATCACGTGAAATTTAATTTGTGATATTAACCACACAAGTTTGATTTTGTTTGATTGTTGAATGTGAGATCTTAATTTTGAGAGAGTAATGGACTTAAATTATTAACTTGAAATTCTTTGAGTTATCAATAGTTGAAGATCAAATTGTAGATCGATATCTCAAGCCTTGATAATTAACATGAACTAACGGGAACATATATTCTCGATAAGTAATTTATCACATATTTTATAGGCATGATCGTGATCTCAATAAATTTTCAAGTGGACAATTAATCTGAGCCCAGTAATTCGACATCGATTATATAATCAATATTGTGATGTGATCACATGGTACTATCAAATAAAAAATAGGACTTGAGAATTTATAAATATTTTGAAAATGACATTTTGGTCATTTTAATCTTCTTCCACATATTCAAGATTATCAATGGGAATAATAATAAGAGCGATAAGTCACGAAATATAATATTAATCTTACAACATCAATAATTTCATTTAAATTGAGAATGCAACCTATTTCTTTTAGTGGAATAGAGCGTAATTAATATATTATTTTGACCGCATCAAGAGTTGATCGGATCGAAATTAATTTATGGAATTTAGTTTAATTGAGTCCGATCAAGTCCCTTAGTGTTTCCAGAAGAAAATTGAGATAAATAGTAAATATAATAAGAGTTATAATTTATTGTGAATTATAATAAAATTAATTAAATTGAATTCAGACATGTAAACCAACCAATCATGTGTAATAGACACATGGCAGTGGGGGCTTTTATTTCATAATCAAATGACACACATTAAATCTCTGCACTAATTTTATAGTCCTTGAAGAATATCGAAGAATGCCCGATGGTTTGGATGTAGAATCAAGAAAATTCAAGAAAAACAACTGCAAGAGAAATTTTTTTTTTAAACAAACTACAATGATCATCTCTAAAACAAGTGTTTTTTTATTAAAACAAAATTATTATATTTTTCGTCAAAGACACAAAGAAATGAAATCCTACATACATGAAATATTTGTCTTCATAAGATACCATTTTCTGTGATGTTAACTTCCCTATTCATGACAGCAGGGCCGGCCATAAAATTTTGGGTGCAATGTGTGACATTTTAAAGTGGTGCCCAACCCTTTAATGTAATTAAAAAATATATTCCAATAATATTATTTAATTGTAAAAATACGACATTTAAATATTTATTTATTTTTTTACACGTCGTTAATAAGAAAAGTACAAGTAAAGCTCAGAAACACCTCTCTAACTTCATTAATATCCATATGTGATCAATAAATAACCATCTAAGACACTAATCTCTTCATGCAAAGGTGGAAGAGAGGAAAATGGCGAAAACATAATTGGGGTTAGCTTTTCACTCTTCAATCTTTACTTTGTTCATTTAGATTTTAGGCTGCTTATTGTTTTGTTGAGTTGGTAATTGATTAATGAAGCTAATTGGACATTTAAGATTAGACTTGTAAAATAGGTAGTTTAAATTTTATTTTATTTTATTATTATTATTTTTCCCGAAAGCAAGATAGTTTAAAGTTTGAAAAATGAATTTTTTTTTTCAATAATGTGTTAAATTAAAAAATATTAACGTACTATAATTTTTTTAAGATCTTTTTTCATAAATTTTGTGTTCTTGAACTTAACAATAATAAAACATTTTAAATATATTATTTTACACACCTATATAAAATTTTTTTTTTGGTGGCCCTACAATGCTAAGATCATGTGCAACCGTTCAACTCGCACACCCTCAAGGTCGCTATGCACAACACTAACAAGTTGGCGAGGAAAATGGGCTCAATTTTCAAGTTTTCTATAATGAGGTAGCTTAAAAATGAGATGAAAAGTAAATGAGATTATCTGTCAAACTTGGCCAGCAACATATGACACAAGTCGAGTCACTGGTCTGGAGTCATCACAAATGTTACTTCGATTCCAATTAGATAATCATATTATTTGTCACGTAAATTCCAAGATCAATCTCTCAAAATTCTTCGAAGTTGGATGGCGAAGTGAATCTGCTATATAAGCAATTTAGTAGTTAAATAAAAACATCAATTAAGCAACTCAATCTCCAGATTTAAGGCTCATTTGTCATGCCTTTTGCTTTCTGTAAAAGAATTTTTGGAGAAAATTACTTTTTGTTTGAAAATTAATTTTTAAAAGAGCTTCCTATTCCAAAAGTGCTTTTAAAAGAAAACACATGAGCCAGTTTCCTCTGAAAGTTCTTCTAATCCAACGGAAATGCAACTTTTGGATCTCAAAAATTTTTAATTTTTCAAAAGTCATGCCAAATGATCCCTTAGTCTCCGCAAAATAACCTGTTCTTGATATCAGCTTCTCTTTTTCGCAATCCTTGGGTATCAACTGTAACACAAGGATGCTTGGTGACCAATGTCATGCTGGAACATCTAATTTAGAATAGTCATGTTGCAAAATCTTTAAGTAGGAATAAAGAAAGTAAAAAGAACTAAAAAAACAAGAAAAAGAATATGTCGTCCACAAATGAGATGACTTCACTGCTGGGTGTCCCTCTTATTATGAAACATATGTTTATCAATAGCAAAAGTCACTAAAGTAGTAAGGATTTTTGACATGAGAATTATCAGAGAAAAATCTCTCATGTCAAAAATTAGAGAGAAGATCGATTCCCAGTACATTATTCCGATGGATGATAACAATGTTCCATGCACTTCATGGGTCCAGAAAATACATCGGTTGTATGTGAAATGATGACAATACTCGATAAGACAATCTATAGCCTGGGTGCAACATGAGGGTTATCCCACGGAGTCACTACATGGGCACGAGTGATCTCCTTGATGGAGCGACAACCACTCAAAGCCATGGTCAGCTCAAGCTCATCGTGAAGCATCTGAAGTACTTTCCTTACACCTGCCTCACCATCAGCTGCTAATGAGAACAAAACCGGCCTTCCAATCTGTCAGTACCACAAATTTCAGTCTTCAGACAATGATTTTAACATTTGAATTTGATATTCCCTATAAGTAACTGCCAAGATTTGTACCATTTCAACAAGTTGGGGGACAGACATGATCACAATTTTCATGTGTTTCTAGAATAGGGTGTCGTAAAAGAAAAAGGTAAATGACATTAAATTGCTTATTGGAAGCCAATGCCTTGTGTATTAGCCAAGGTGGCAATTCAGCAAGAGTGTACTTACAAATACACCGGATGCTCCAAGGGCCAATGCTTTAAAAACGTCTGTTCCCCGTCTAACCCCACCGTCAAGAAAAACAGGCACTTTTCCCTGTACTGCTTTCACAACCTGCAAGTTTTCATATCACAATGCATTAAAAATTACAAGATATGATTTTAAGAACATGTGAAAGTGGGAAATAAGAGATGAGGGATGACGGAAAATTTATAGAGATTGATCAAAAAGTTGGATGTTTTTGTAAGTCACACAATTAATTACCAAAATAATTAGCTGTTACTTAATAATAATGTTAATGTTAAAACCAAAATTTCAGATAACGGAAATTTATGTAGAATTACTGTAGTGTGAAAGTTAGTAAAGAAACCTCTTCCAATGACATTATAGTTGCAGGGACATAATCAAGTTGTCGAGCCCCATGATTTGACACAATAACTCCAGCTGCTCCTGCTTGTACCACTAGTCTTGCTAAAAATATGAAAAGTACGTAGATTATACAAGATTATTAGGGAGTTGAGGAACAGGAAATACTGTAATCATTTGTATGGTACTACGCCTACCATCCTCGGCAGTTATCACACCCTTTACTAGAATTGGCAATCGAGTGATTGTCTGGAGCCACTTCACATCCTGCAAGGAATTCCCAAGAATATTGTTTGACACTTTTTCCCATTATTCAAGTAATGCAAAGAGAGCAACGGCAATTTTACCTTCCAGCTAAGAGATTGGTCAACTTGGTCAGCAACATATGAAGCGAGTCCAGAGTCATTGGTCTGCAGTCATCCCAATATTACTGTGATTAAAATAGATAATACATAAAAGAAATTTATTGTAAGATGTAATTTTAAGCTTATTCACCCTATCTATCTTTCCAAGATCCAATCCCTCAAAATTCTTCAAAGTCAAGTTGGATGGCAAAGCGAATCTGTTACATCAGCAAATTTAGTAGTTAAATAAAACATCAAGTAAGCAACTGAATCGCCAGTTTTGGTCTCCACAAAATCACCTGTTCTTGATATCAGCTTCTCTTCGTCCCAGTCTTGGGGTATCTACTGTAAGGACAATTGCCTTGAAACCAGCCCTTTCTGCCCTTTTCACAAGCTGTATGACAACATTCCTATCTTTGCAAACCTAATTAAAAGAAAAATATCTGTAATCAGCTGAAATTTATCCTTGATTCAGATGCTCATTTAATATACAGTGGCAATGAGATATAAAAACAGTGGCAAGATTTTTTTGCTACTGGCCAACACAATGAGAGAAGCATATAGCAATTGGATTAACAAACAAATGGAAGTGAAACTCACATAAAGTTGGAAAAATCGAATGCCAGGTCCTGTTGAGGCAATCTCTTCAACGCTGGAAGTACCCCATGAGGATAATGTCTGTAATATGAAATCATGAATCAATCAGTAGCTCAACAATAGTAATCATGTTCAAATCTCTACATATAACCAATAACAAATAACACAGCATGTAGAAAAGACAAAAATGAAGGTGAATAGAAATCCAAACCATGATGGTGCCAGCGGCTGATGCTGCTCTTGCTGTCGCGAGCTCTCCTGCATCAAAGTAACATTAGGTTTCAGAGAAGGAGTAAGAATCCCAATCAAAGGAGAAAGACTTCTGTAAAACAAGTTGTCAAAGACTAAGTTTAAATAAATTATTATGTATTCAATAGGGTAACTGAGCAAGCAAAGGTAGTTTAAATCTCGCCGCCACCTACTTGTAAAAATGGTAAGTGTCAGGCTTTGGATAAAAAATGAATCTGGCATGATGGGATTGGGGGAGGTGGGGGGGGGGGGGGGGTGTTAAGACTAAATCTAAATAAATAAACATGATTTCTATGTGACAGCTTACAATTTTAGATGAGATGGTTCACTACATGTCAACGATTGAGGACTGGTATCAATCAAAAACACAAAGAACCTAAGCACACTTCACACGTCAAATGCATCTTGTATGCATATCAGTTCAAGGAAATACATCTGGAAGTGTTTCCATCCATAAATTATGAGTTGCATCTCTACAACATGTTAAAGATTTCATATGTGAAAATACACAATATAAAAATCCATTGACGGTCAATTAAATTTTGTTGTCCCGGATCCCAGCAATTCAGGCATGCTAAATGCGTTAATTAGCTAGCTCTTAGAGTGAGCTCAAGAAGAGCTATATATACCTTCAGGGTGAGCCATTTTCTGCATAGCTGTTGGAGCGATCATTATGGGCATCGAGACCTTGAAGCCCAAGGTGGTTGTGGTTGTATCAATGCTGCTAACGTCAACTAGAATACGAGGCCGGAACCTACGTTAAATAAAGAATACAATTTTTAAAGGCAAACGATGAAAACACCTGAAAAAGAAGAGTAAACTCAAGAGCACATAACAAAAAGAGAAATTGGAAAAGATATTGATGATTCAATTGTATGCTAATTGAAGGAGGAGGCATATTACAGTATTCTAGAGAAAGCATTTCGATTCTCTTGGAGAGTCCATTGATCTTCCGCACCAGAGGCATAATAGTCATAAACCATCTTTGGTAGTTTCTCCCTTGCAATGGTCTCATACTCCATAACATTGGTAATCTCCATTTTCTTGAAAGTCATGGTAACCACACACCAAGAAAGTTCTAGCGTATCACTCAGATTCAATTAATGAATAACCAGTCTGCCGAAGAAAATTATTTTAGAAACTTCATTCATTTAGAGGTGAAGAAAATGTAAGATCATCTTGTATCAAGCAAGGAAATCATAAAGAGAGAGAAAAGGTAATCTACAAATTTAAATCAAAATTAGAGGCCAACACTAAACATCAAGATTAAAAAGTGTGAAAAGGGAGAGAATAGTTCAAAGTTCAAACTTGAAAACAAGTTCAAAATGATTTATGGCATGTCGAATCCTGTTTTGGGAAGATTGAATATCAGCTTTGTGTGGTTATGACAAGGAGTTTCGATCACATACGTACAAGAGCCTTGTACAGAGTCTTGCAGTTATATTAGGATCGGAGTAGCTCAATTTTTAATCCCCCTGTCTAGCCAATATTATACTTGTGTTCTAGATGTCCGCCATCTTGTGCAGTGGAGCTTTCAATATAGATTATCTCTAAATAAAAACTGGTTCTGTCGTTAATTTTGATATTTATAAATTTCTTGAATTTTCTGCTGCCCATAGACCAAATTAATTCTAAAGGTGATCACCAAAACTTCATTCAAATGTCAGTAATTTAACCAATTTATAACCTATTAGAAATACAAAACAAGCATAAAACTGTAAAATCACTCTCAGAAATCCGAATACTTTGCTTGAACCAAGACAAGTTCATATTAATCTAAAACGGAAAGTTGACGGAGTCCAGTGACCAATTTCATACGTCTTAAAAACCCAAGGAAAAAAAGGTATAACAAGAAATCAATTTATACAAAATCATACGCTCGCATATCTGAAAGAAACAAATATATTGGTAATCATATAAAACATCAAATTCGATAAGACCCAGGTGACAGAATGAAACGTGGACATCAAAAAGAGGTAAAATAAGCAGAACAAGAATGCAGAGTAAGAGAACAAACCCTTGAATGAGACGCTAAGCAAAGGGTTTCACGAGAAGAAAAAATATAATGAAAACAGATGCATCAATAAAATCAGAGTGAGACAAAGGAGCCAACCAGAGAAACAGAAGGAGAAATTAAGAATGGAGAGTGAGGACAAAACGGGGAGTGCGTCGGCAGCACCCTGAGGTTGGTGTCATACATTTGAAAAATCAATAAAAGTCACATTTGAAAAATCAATAAAAGTCTGGAATTTTTCAATCAATTAATTATACTCTCTCTTCCTTTATTTATTTATTGTTATTATTATTTATTTCTCTCTCAAGCTATTTGGCTGTAGATCAACTTCTAATCCTATTTTTGCAAAAAGCAATAACGTGTCAAAATAGCTTAGCCGCTTGGACCCGCAAATTCCCGGGCTGCTAGCAGGCCATGTTACGAGTCATCTGTAGAAGTTATGGATGGAATTGGGCTCATATTAAGTCACGTCATCACAAGTAATTTTTATTTTATTATTATTATTATTTTTTTTTTTTGACAAAGAAGTTTGCATATCCATAGTGAATTTTTAGATTACACTAAGGAAGGTCGATGGAGATTAAGGACTCCCCAACTATATATATAGAAAATAGGTTAGTATACGTTAAAGGAGGGAGCATAAACCTGACCTAATAAATGCAACATAGCAACAAATGACCCAAAAAAAGAAAAAAAGAAAAGGGAAATCGATAAATTGGAAAGTGCAACTTCCCATTCAAAGAAAGTAAAGGCAAAGAAGAACTAGTCTATAAACCTCTAAAGTTAAGCAATCCATATCCGTCAATTTGCACAAATGTCCTAATTTGTCGAGGTAAGTCAAATGGTCCATACTTTTCATAGCGACGTTGATTCCAACTCTATGCAGCAAGGGAGTCTACAATCTAGTTTCCCTCTATGTATATGTGAAAAATCATGTCTCCATCAAAGAAGATGATGTCTTTGATCCGTCTAAAAAATGTTCTCAATCATCCATGGTCCTCCACCCTTGGCGATGCAATGAATAGCCGTAGTCGAATCTGCCTCAACTCGATAGCATTTGTCGCCATTATCACATCTTCGGTCTAAGCTAGGGGTGATTGATGTTTGTTTTGAATAGTTTTTGACCAATTTTCAAATCAAACATATTAAGATTTGGAGTTCCTTTTCTACCTCAGTTAATCACCTACTTTATGTCTCGCTGATCTATGACTAATTCTTCTTCTTGGTCAAATCTCGTGCTCAATAAGGTACCGTTACCTTCTTCTCGGAGCTAGGCTAAAACTCATCGACATCGCCTCTCAGAACGATCATCTCCTATCGTCCTTTTGGCTTGCCATCTCTTTATCTCGAACCCCTCATGTATAAATTGGTCCATGTTTTTCATCTTTATTCAATATGTGATTTTAACCCATAACATACTTTTGCAAGACGGTGACTTGTTTGACCAAATTAATTTTGAAATTCGTGTGCTCATTTTTTGAGTCTTAATCTGATCGAATTACTCGTTTAAATGTAATGAGCTCTAATACCATTTTAGGATTTGGGAATATATCTTAAAATGTCAATCTTATTAAAAAGAGTAGACCAAACCATTGTAAATTAATCTATATTTTCATCTTGATTCGATATGAGATTCTTATCCCTTAACTAAACCCTTTAAAACATTTTGGAATTTTTCCGAATTAACCCAAAGCATTTCATTTTTAAACAAACCCAAACCAAACCAAATCAAATTTATTTATTTATTTTTTGTTTTTGTTTTTGTTCAGATTAGTTTCAAACAATGATTTACATGAATGACCATATTAGCATCGTTAATTCTTGCATTATAGAATAAATTAAAATGTATGGAACACACTTTTCCTTACTTCATTAAGCCTTTTAGATATTATATGAACAGGGGAACTTAAATCGGTACCAAAAGTAAAATTTGTCAATGTAAACCAAAAGATAGGGAAAATTTAGAATCCAGCCACAAGTCTCCAAAATATAAAATGTATGCAACAATTTGTATATACATATTCAAGAATACAATAGAGACTATATCTAAAACAAGCTAAAGAAGATGCATGGTTCAAAAGGGATATATAAACATATAAACATTTGCAAAACACAAAATGAATGGATCTAAATTATATAACTAAAATTCTATCTCTGGATGCTAACAAATTGAAAAGAAGCAGAGCCAACTATAAAATAAAATCATATCCAGGCTCAAAGGGGAACAGACTGACTTGACAGCACATAATTGGGTGTTTGTTATTTTTATTTTTAAAATAATCTAATTATATGTTGACATGTGTACACCTTATTTTTAAATCTATTTTTCAGCGTGTTGCATTATTCAAAAGCATAACACATACGAATGAGTACTCAATATATAAACTAAAATATTTCCAATCCTAAATTTATTATTATAAAGCAAGGGCTGTTGAGTGGACAGCCAGCTTGATGTTATCCAAGAAATAATTGAGAACATGGACACAATTATTGGCAGCCATACGGTTCTGGGTTATCGCTTTATAAATTTAGAGCTTGTTTGGGAGTGATTTTTCCTCAAAAAATTAATTTTTTTGATCGTTATTTCATTATTTCAGTCGTCATATTTGATTTCTTCTCTCACAGGTGAACCCCATTTTTTCCTAACGGTCGAAAAATAAATTCTTAAAATCACTCTCAAACAGGTTCTTAATATGTCTAAAACTGAAAAGTTGATGTGTCTTTATGGATCTAAAATTAATCAGTTCGATTTGATTTACGGTGTAAAATTGAATATAAATTAGTATCTCAAAAATCACATTTACATCTTCATTTACATTCCAATGGAATTACATTCAAAATTTACTCCAATAAGAAGATCTAAATTTACTTTTTGTTTCTTATAAATGTAAGAAAAAATATAAATTTATATATTTTATATTTTTTGTTGAAAAATGCAATTTGTATTTTCTTTATATCTCATTTGGAGAGGTTCTCACTCAATTTGAAGATCTACATCACAATAAATTGAAATGTAATTAACCATAAAATAACTAAACTCTCTCTTTCTGTGAAACTGAGAGAATGGGGGATTGGGTTCGTAGATTTAGGTGGGGTAGGGTAAGTGGTATTGGGGATGAGTTGGATCAATTTATGATTTTAGAAGTTAAAAAAATAAATAAAATGAATTTGGACCTTTAAATTAATTTAATGATTGATTCATACTATTTGAAAAAAAAAATTGCATTCTTAAACAGTAATTTAACATCTTTCAATTACACATTTTTTAATAAAATAATGTTAGACACAAATCCAAAATTTTTCTTATTTTTTAACCATACATTTCCCATTATTACACTATTCAAGAATGGATTTTTATGAAGATAATGTGGCTCAAATAATAATAATAATAACAACAACAACAGCAATTTTTATTAAATAAAATATTCAAAGTTAAAATAATAATAATCTAAAACATTCAAATGTTTAGATTAAGTCCATGTCTGTTCAGGATTAAAAATTCGATTTTAATTTAAATTAAAATCAACGATTAATTTTAATCATATACTTCATGAAATTCACAACTTTTTAATTGCACAATTCATCAACTTTTTTATAAAAATCTGATTTTAATCATTACTAAATAGGGGCAGAATTTATTTTTCTAGAATTCTTTGTTTTTTTAAATAGAAAATCAACAACGATCTATCAATCTGCTTTAGAACTTCTTTTTCGATAAACACTATGACTAATTCATTCAATCTTTTTTTTGACATTGTAGAACAAAACTAAAATTTTATCAACGTCAATTTTTAGAAGTTTCTATCAACATATACAAGTGCGACTAGCATATCAGTACTATTATATAAACAATCCGCCATACATTTGGAAAACAACAGTTATTTTTGTATAGTCGAAAACTTTGATCACATTTTTGGTATCTTTGACAAACAATTCTAACAATTAGCAGCTCGGAAAATAAAGTTATGCCTATCAATATCCTAATCCTTGTCATGCTTAAATATTTATTATTATTTTTTTTTTCCAAGCTTATGACATGAACACTTTAAACAATAATCACCTGCAATTTACTATTTTTTTTTTAAATCAAACAGAAACTCAAAAGTATTTTCATATTTTTAAAATTGTTAAATGCTTAACCTAAGTGAATAATGAGCTTAATCAACTATAAATAATAAATAATAAACTCTAAAAGATTTTTTTAGCATAATATTTTATCTCAATATTCTCATTTTGATAAAAGTGCTTCTTTCTATGGATAATGCTCTTGAACAATAATTTCTTTAGAAGTAATATTGTTAGATTTAAATTCGGTTTTCCTATATGTTCCAAAAATTAAATAAATGTTTTCAAGTTACTAATAATAGCACCAATGTCTATCCTCGTTTTATAACAATTTTCTTACATGTTAGTAGTAAACAATATATTGTACGAAATGATGACGACATAAAAAAATTCAAAATTATAATGTAAAAAGATAAGTTTTTTAACATCTTTAAATGCCTAATGTCATCATACGTTTCCACTAAGGTACCGTTTGATAGCCCTCGAACTTGAAAAATAAATTTCATTTTCCATCTTTTAAGTGTGTTTGATGGCAAAAAATTGGCATGGAATTCATTTTCCACTTCTTGCCTCACGTGATGGCTTTTCTAGCTTTTTAGTGAATTGCAATTCCCACCAAATAGGTGGAAATTGCTTTTCCAACTTTTTTTTTTGTTGCAAATTTTTTTTTTTTTGGGACAATGAAAACAAATTCTAAAAATAATTGTAAAGAAGAATATCTCTTAAATTGACAATTTCAATGTAAAATAAAGTCAAACGAACACTAAAATATAGATGATTTTTGGTTTTGCTGGATTTTATTTATTTATTTATTATTATTATTATTATTATTATTTTTGCAATGAAAACAAATTCTATAAACAATTGTAAAAGAAGATATCTCTTAAATTGACAAATTTCATGAAAAACAAAGACAAACGAACACCAAAAGACACTTTAATTTCAACATTTTCTAGGTGGAAAATTATATCAATTAAACACTATTAATTGACAATTGCCAAGAAAACAATTTCTAGACAATTCAATTCCCTGAAATTCGTTTTCTTTCCACCTAAGTTTCATCTTTACAATTAAACGGATCCTAAGTGTTTTAAAGCAATTATTATTTTTGACAATATAAATTTAACCTTTATACAAAAAATTATCATATCATACAATATAAGAATGTAAAACTTTTTTTTTTTAAATATTTTTTATTATTTATATTTATATATATAAAATAAATTTTTTTAATGCTCTCAATAAAGCGAGATTTTAAGCGATCGTCAATTCCGTCTATAATTTGGGCCGGAATTGAGTTCAGGTTATTATAGCCTTGAAAACTTGAAGGTTTTGTTCTAAATAGCATAGAAATCTTTCAAGTATGTGGTCAATCTCACCATATATGATCAAGTTAGAATATTGACTTCAATTAAACTAAACTTCGGGTTTGACTTTTGGTTAACCAGCTGACTTTGGTCAACTTTGACCAAATAATATCTGCTACCTTAAGATTTCAATTATTTTTTATAATTAAGTCATTAAACTTTATCAGAGCTACCAAAGGAAACAAATTAGACCTATATAAATTAAGTTTATAATTGAACACATGTTATTCGATTTGACATGTTTTAGTCAACTATTCGCCTGTGCTTATTCCACTAAAGGCCCAACGCTAATCTCCTTAATGTATAAAATCACAGAAGCAATATGATTTCTATTGTCTACAATTAAGTTTTCTTGACTTGCTATCTTAATTCATCATCCATGTCGAACATCAAATAATAAGCGTTGAGCTAGATTGACTATTTTACCAACACTAATTATTTTCTCACGGAAGGTAATATTTTCTTTAATGGTTTCTTTGCGATTAAATTATATTTGATAGTTAGTCCGTCGTCAAATACTGAGTTTAACAATAAAGCATACTCTTTTACTCTTTGAATTGGGCAATATATTTTGAACGTGAATAATGTTTTACTACTCGTTTACTTTTGATTCCTAAAATACTGAGGCACTTGACTCGATAATTATATATCACTATTGGCACATCAAAGACCTAGAGTTTGCGAATAGCAATTAGGTAAATTATAAAACAGTTAAAGTCGATTTTTATTCTCTTTAACACGATTATGCATTAGAATTAAAACCTTACACAAACTAATCAAGTCCAATACACTTCTCGATATACAAAGTGCACCAATGTCACTATTCTCGAGACCTTTCATCACGATCAAGGCAAACCACACACTCTAATTGATAGAGTTGCAATTTTTACAGCTTGTGCAGAACAAAGTGTCAACCTCTTATTCTACAGTTATGAACAATTAATTTCTCGGTCAATATATAAAATATTGTCTTCCTTATTAACCATTCTATATTATATTTCACTTAGCAATCGAAGACATGGTATACACATGCTTAAAGTATAACGTAACTCCCTTTTATCAAAATAAATAAAAACATATTATTATTTAATTACATTAGAAATATTTATCATGTTATACTAAGATTTTAATACTTAGAGCATTTTCAATAGATTATTTAAACATGAGATGCTCATTATTTTAAAGAAGCAACCCTTAAAATTATATTCCAATAAACTCTTTAAATTAACATTTTAATTTAGGGGGTAAGTTTGACTCTTTAAATTTGGAGAGTCAAATCCACTCTCTATAATAAATGCATTCAAAATATTTCAATTTTAAATATAGGAAGATAATAAAATAATATAGAGAAAAATTAGTTAAAATAAAAAAGAGAGAGCAAAATAATAAATATTTTTTTGAAGTAGTAAAATTGAGTATTAAATATAAAGAACCTGTTAGAATACTTCAAAATTTCCACTCTCTAAATTTATAGATATTATCTAAATTATAGAATATACTTTTAAAACATAGAGTCTCATAAAAATACTCTTAACGACTACCACAGTTGGATGCCAACCCTACACCTACGCCCACCCCCAGTTCCCAACCTGAACTAATCCAAATTTTATTGAAGCTCAAGTTAGCCTAACTGATCTGTCATACAACTTTAATAGTTTGATATGTGGCCTGATTTTATGTGACAATGAATTAATGAAAGTGCACAACTTTTTATAGGTAACCGAAGTAAAATTTCACTTTTTCAAGATTCTTTTACCTCATCCGTTTAATTTACAAGTTATTTTCTTATATTCAGTAGATATAGATGACAAAAGTACCCATCAAACTTGATATCCATAAGAAACGAGGCGGGATTACCCTCTTAATTAGGTAATCGGATTGGGTAAGGGACGGAAAATTTCGCCCCATGGTTAGTATGGCTAATAGGGGTTCCGCTCCGTCCTCGTTTTATTTTTATGAAGAATTTAATACTTTAAATATAAAAATTTCATGAAATTTCATTAATTCTAATAGAAGATGTCAACTAAGATTCTCTTGATGTATACTCTCCCCCATTATCCGTGTATAGGCACCGAATCTTATTTTTGACTTCTCTTTCTATTTTATCTTCAAACTCCTTAAATCTTATAAATGTCTTGTATTTTTCTTTCATGAAGAAAACCCAAAGGTACCTTGAGAAGTCATCTATAAATTTCACCATGTAGCACATCCCTCGATTTGATGGTTACTTGATAGGTCTAAACACATCAGAGTGTATCATCCCAGTGGTTTCTTTACTCTGTAACTTGACTCCTGATATGGTAGTTGATGTTCATTATCGTAGTGACAGCCAGCACATACTATGTCATCTTTGATTTCGAATTGAGGGAGACTCTTGAGCATCGACTTCTTCATAATTACCTTCAGCTTCTAATAACTCACATGTCCTAGTCTTGCATGTCATAAATCTGATGTCTCATTCTTTTGTGTTTTATCTACATATGCAAACTCTGCTGATATTACGTAGACTGACTCTAATCTCCGTTCCTCCATTATTGGTGTACCTGAAATTTTGATATACCTTGATATCTTTCAATTCAAATAGAATATAGTTACCTAATGACATCAACTGCACCATTGATAGGAGATTTTTCTTCATGCCTAGCACATGATAGACGTCTTGTAACTACATATGACTAGGACTAAAGTGAGGCGTGGTAACAGTCTTACCAATGTGAGCTATTGGTAATCTTGAATTGTTGGCAGTTATTGCCATTCGACTTTTTTTGTACTCTGTTGTATTTATCTGTCATGTCAGAATTGACAATTCAATCATTTTCATAATTTATTTGTCTAGGAAGTATCAACGCTAGTGCCGATTCTTCTTCAGAGGCTTGACTGCATTCCTTCCCTTGAGTTTGTTCTGCGAATGATGCTATAGCATCCCACTCTTCTTCACCATTATATTTTTCTTGTTCATTAGAGGCAATATTACCTTTTATTGGTCTTTTCTTGAATCGATGATCTCTGTCATAATTGCCTCATTTTCCTCGTACAAGGCACGAATGATTATTTCGTTGAAATTTCTTGGACGGCTGACTTCTCTTGTCACAACTTTGTTTGGCTCCCCTTATCGCAGAACTTACTTCATGTTTACTTTTCTTTTAATTCTTTATTATTTTGTTGATGGGGTCGACCTCTTGTTTTATAACTATAAAGTGTTTCTTCCTCTTCTTTCTTTATTGAGACCCCTAATATTTGCCTAATTAAAGCTTCTTGATCGGCCAACAAAATTTCAAGATTAACTAATGAAGGTTGCTCTAACCAATCTTGTATTGCGACAATGAAACTTCGAAATTTGGGTCTCTATTCATGTATAATTCTTCTCATTCGAGACCCTGAAATCTTACTTAAAGCATATAACTTTGAAATTTCACGA
>NC_036252.1:15031429-15086923 GCF_002742605.1 Olea europaea var. sylvestris
TTAGTAAAGAAACCTCTTCCAATGACATTATAGTTGCAGGGACATAGTCAAGTTGTCGAGCCCAATGGTTTGACACAATGACTCCAGCTGCTCCAGCTTGTACAGCTAGACTTGCTAAAAATATGAAAAGTATGTAGATTATTAGGGAGTTGAGCAACAGGAAATACTGTAATCATTTGTATGGTACTACACCTACCATCCTCAGCAGTTATCACACCCTTTACTAGAATTGGCAATCGAGTGATAGTATGGAGCCACTTCACATCCTGCAAGGAATTCCCAAGAATATCGTTTGACACTTTATTCCATTGTTCAATTAATGCAAAGAGAGCAACGGCACTATTACCTTCCAGCTGAGAGATCGGTTGACTCGGCCAGTGACATATGAAGCGAGTCCAGAGTCATCAGTCTGCAGCCATCCCAGTAATACTGTGATTAAAATAGATAATACATAAAACAAATAATAATTAAATTTAAAAAAAAATTATCGTAAGACGTAATTTTAAGCTTATTCACCCTATCTATCTTTCGAAGATCCAATCCCTCAAAATTCTTCAAAGTCAAGTTGGATGGCAAAGTGAATCTGTTACATCGGCAAATTTAGTAGCTAAATAAAACATCAAGCAAGCAACTGTATTGCCAGTTTTGGTCTCCACAAAATCACCTGTTCTTGATATCAGCTTCTCTTCGTCCCAGTCTTGGGGTATCTACTGTAAGGGCAATTGCCTTGAAACCAGCCCTTTCTGCCCTTTTCACAAGCTGTATGACAACATTCCTATCTTTGCAAACCTAATTAAAGAAAAATATCTGTAATCAGCTGAAATTTATCCTTGATACAGATGCTCATTCAATATACAGTGGCAAAGAGATATAAAAACAGTGGCATACTGGCCAACACAATGAGAGAAGCATATAGCAATTGGATTAACGAACTAATGGAAGTGAAACTCACAGAAAGTTGGAAAAATCGAATCCCAGGTCCTGTTGAGGCAACCTCTTCAATGCTGGAAGTACCCCATAAGGATAATGTCTGTAATATGCAATCATGCATCAATCAGTAGCTCAACAATAGTAATCATGTTCGAATCTCTACATATAATCAATAACAAATATCACAGCATGTAGAAAAGACGAAAAATGAAGGCGAATAGAAATCCAAACCATGATGGTGCCAGCGGCTGATGCTGCTCTTGCTGTCGCGAGCTCTCCTGCATCAAAGTAACATTAGATTTCAGAGAAGGAGTAAGAATCCCAATCAAAGGAGAAAGATTTCTGTAAAACAAGTTGTCAAAGACTAAGTTTAAATAAATTATTATGTATTCAATAGGGTAACTGAGCAAGCAAGGGTAGTTTAAATCTCGCCACCACCCATTTGTAAAAATGATAAGTGTCAGGCTTTTGATAAAAAATGTATCCAGCATGATGTAGGTGGGACGTGGTGGGGGGTTAAGACTAAATCTAAATAAATAAACAATTTCTATATGACAGCTTACGCTTTTAGATGAGGTGGTTCACTACATGTCAACGATTGAGGAATAGTATTGATCAAAAACACAAAGAACCAAAGCACACAAGTCAAATGCATCTTATATGTATATCGGTTCAAGGAAATACATCAGGAAGTGTTTCCATCCATAAATTATGAGTTGCATCTCTACTACATGTTGAGATGCCATATAGGAAAATACACTATATAAAAATCCATAGACGGTCACTTAAATTTTGTTGTCCCGGATCCCAGCAATTCAGGCATGCTAACTGCATCAATTAGCCAGCTCTTAGAGTGAGTTTAAGAAGAGCTATACATGCCTTTAGGGTGAGCCATTTTCTGCATAGCTGTTGGAGCGATCATGATAGGCATCGAGACCTTGAAGCCCTAGGTGGTTGTGGTTGTATCAATGCTGCTAACGTCAACTAGAATACGAGGCCGGAACCTACGTTAAATAAAGAATACAATTTTTAAAGGCAAACGATGAAAACACCTGAAAAAGAAGAGTAAACTCAAGAGCACATAACAAAAAGAGAAATTGGAAAAGATATTGATGATTCAATTGTATGCTAATTGAAGAAGGAGGCATATTACAGTATTCTAGAGAAAGCATTTCGATTCTCTTGGAGAGTCCGTTGATCTTCCGCACCAGAGGCATAATAGTCATAAACCATCTTTGGTAGTTTCTCCCTTGCAATGGTCTCATACTCCATAACATTGGTAATCTCCATTTTCTTGAAAGTCATGGTAACCACACACCAAGAAAGTTCTAGCGTATCACTCAGATTCAATTAATAAATAACCAGTCTGCCTGAAGAAAATTATTTTAGAAACTTCATACATTTAGAGGTGAAGAAAATGTAAGATCATCTTGTATCAAGCAAGGAAATCATAAAGAGAGAGAAAAGGTAATCTACAAATTTAAATCAAAATTAGAGGCCAACACTAAACATCAAGATTAAAAAGTGTGAAAAGGGAGAGAATAGTTCAAAGTTCAAACTTGAAAACAAGTTCAAAATGATTTATGGCATGTCGAATCCTGGTTTGGGAAGATTGAATATCAGCTTTGTGTGGTTATGACAAGGAGTTTCGATCACATACGTACAAGAGCCTTGTACTGAGTCTTGCAGTTATATTAGGATCGGAGTAGCTCAATCTTTTGTAATCCCCCTGTCTAGCCAATATGGTACTCGTGTTCTAGATGTCCGCCATCTTGTGCAGTGGAGCTTTCAATATAGATTATCACTAAATAAAAACTGGTTCTGTCGTTAATTTTGATATTTATAAATTTCTTGAATTTTCTGCTGCCCATAGACCAAATTAATGCTAAAGGTGATCACCAAAACTTCATTCCAATGTCAGTAATTTAACCAATTTATAACCTATTAGAAATACAAAACAAGCATAAAACTGTAAAATCACTCTCAGAAATCCGAATACTTTGCTTGAACCAAGACAAGTTCATATTAATCTAAAACGGAAAGTTGACGGAGTCCAGTGACCAATTTCATTCGTCTTAAAAACCCAAGGAAAAAAGGTATAACAAGAAATCAATTTATACAAAATCATACACTCGCATATCTGAAAGAAACAAATATATTGGTAATCATATAAAACATCAAATTCGATAAGACCCAGGTGACAGAATGAAACGTGGACATCAAAAAGAGGTAAAATAAGCAGACCAAGAATGCAGAGTAAGAGAACAAACCTTTGAATGAGACGCTAAGCAAAGGGTTTCAGGAGAAGAAAAAATATAATGAAAACAGATGCATCAATAAAATCAGAGAGAGACAAAGGAGCCAACCAGAGAAACAGAAGGAGAAATTAAGAATGGAGAGTGAGGACAAAACGGGGAGTGCGTCGGCAGCACCCTGAGGTTGGTGTCATACATTTGAAAAATCAATAAAAGTCTGGAATTTTTCAATCAATTAATTATACTCTCTCTTCCTTTATTTATTTATTTTTTATTATTATTTATTTCTTTCTCAAGCTATTTGGCTGTAGATCAACTTCTAATCCTATTTTTGCAAATTATTAAGCAAAAAGCAATAACGTGTCAAAATAGAGTAAATTTAACCAATAATTACTGAACTCTACACTTGATTACTACTTGCTCACTCATCTTTCAAATATTACTGAATGCTCACTCATCTTTTTCATATAATTACTCATTCATCACTCGTCTCTTCAAATAATTGGACTACTTTTACGGTAAATTTTCGACAACTTTCGACCACAAAGAATGTCGAATTTTGATACCGTTGGAAAGCCCACGATGTCCTCTTCAATTACCACCCAAAATCTCATTATAACTCCAAGGGATTCGATCTAAAAATTGCTTTAAAAGTCGCCCAAAAAATCTGAAAATCGGCCCAGATTTTCTGGGCCACTTTTAAGGCAATTTTTCGGTAACTTTCGACCATCAAAACTATCTAATTTTGATACCATTGGAAAGCCCACAATATCCTCTTCAATTACCTCCCAAAATTTCCCGATAATTCTAAAGGATTCGGTCAGAATAAATTCACAAAGTCAGCGTCCCGAACTTTGTCCATATTTTCGCCTTTTCAAGATGCTGATTTTGTGGGTTTATTCCAACCGAATCCTTTGGAGTTATGGAAAAATTTTGGATGGTAATTGAAGAGGACATTGTGGGCTTTCCAATGGTATCAAAATTCGATAGTTTTGATGGTCGAAAGTTGCCGAAAATTTGCCTTAAAAGTTGCCTAAAAAATCTGAAAATCTGGGCAGATTTTCAAAATTTTTGGGCAACTTTTAAGGCAATTTTTCGATCGAATCCCTTGGAGTTATAATGAGATTTTGGGTGGTAATTGAAGAGGATATCGCGGGCTTTCCAACGGTATCAAAATTCGACATTCTTTGTGGTCGAAAGTTGTCGAAAATTTGCCGTAAAAGTCGCCCAATTATTTGAAGAGACGAGTGGTGAATGAGTAATTATATGAAAAGATGAGTGAGCATTCAGTAATCTGTGAAAGATGAGTGAGCAAGTAGTAATCAAGTGTAAAGTTCAGTGATTATTGGTTAAATTTACTCTGTCAAAATAGCTTAGCCTCTTGGACCCGCAAATTCCCGGGCTGCTAGCAGGCCATGTTACGAGTCATCTGTAGAAGTTATGGATGGAATTGGGCTCATACTAAGTCACGTCATCAATAGTAATTTTTTTTTTTTGGGGCACTTTACATTTGCATGTCCATAGTGAGTTTTTAGATTACCCTAAGAAAGGTCGATGGAGATTAAGGATTCCCCAACTATATATATAAAAAAATAGGCTTGTATACTGTCGGTATTAACAGTCCCAATAATCCAAGAAAAACACAAAAAAAATAAAAGAACACAAGGATTTTTCACCCGTAAGCCCAGATATTCACCCAAAAATGGGTTACATCACCACATTGAACTTCCACCAAAGTGGTTAACGCTCTAACCCACTAAAAACCAGCAACAAAGTATCGGCACAAGGTTTACAAATCACATATCTAAAAAGATCAGCCCTCAAACCCTATTTTCCCTCACAGAATCAAACAAACGGATTACACCAAGTAATCGAACCTCACTGTTCAACCAAGGACAGATATAATCTCTACACCAAGTATACGAAACTAGATCTCACCAAGAACATTTAATGATCCAGAGATTACTACCCAAAAACCAGAAGTTTTCGAGAGAGAAAATTACAGAGAGCAAAAGAAGAAGATAACCCTAGAAGTCTCTCAAATAACAAGTAAGTAAAAAGTCTAGGGCTAAGTATAATGAAAAGTCACTTGCATCCAACGGTTCAATCGACTCCACTTGGCACCATCTGATCCATCCAATAAAGACAAACTAAAGTTGCATTTGGAGGAAACACGAGTTTACACAAGTGGCGCAAATCGGGTCACAAACAAAATTGGGCTCAACTGTTGGGTTCCATCATTGGGCCTTAAGGTGTTAAGCATTATTCTTAACAATCTCTACCTTGCTTGACACCTTTGGGCTTCATTGTGGACTAGAGGTTAACTTCTCCTTTGATATCATATGCTCTATGTACATGCCAAAGAAATTTCAGTTAGAAATAATATTTAGGAGATTTAAACAATCCTTACATTTATGTATAGGAAGTATTTTTGTACCCATATCTGTTGGATTACACTTAATGAAAATATTTTCAATTTTTATGATCTCCTTTTCTATAATGTCTCTTATAAAATGAAATTTGACATCTATGTGTTTTGTTCTATCATGAAAAACATGATTTCTACTAAGATGTATAGCAAATTGGCTGTCAGAATGTATTTAAGCATCATTACCAGTAAAGCCAATTTCATCCAACGGATTTTTCAACCAAATATCTTCTTTAACAGCATCTATGGCTGCAATATATTCAGCCTCTGTAGAAGACAGAGCTACCATCTTCTGCTACTGTGATTTCTAGCTTATGCAGGTATCATTCAAAGTAAAGACATATGCAGATGTTGATTTTCTATTATCACAATTACCAACAAAATCAGAATCTACAAATCATTTTAGTTTAATCCCAGTTTTCCTTTTTCCAAACATTAGTCTTAAGTTTGAAGTTCCCTTTAGATATTAAGTAGCCATTTCATACCTTCCCAATATTGTTTACCAGGATTACTCATATATCTACTCAATGCACTTATAGCAAAAGTAAGATCAGGCCTTGTGCAAACTATAATGTACATTACTGAACCTACAACATTTGCATAAGGGATTTTATCTACCTTATTTCTTTCTATCTCAGTTTTAGGACACTGTTCAGTAGAGAATTTAAAATGACTGCCAAGTGGTGAGGTAACTTCTTTTGCCTTATCCATAGCAAATTTACATAGAATTTTGGAAATATATGACTCTTGAGTTAGAAATAGTGTGCAGTTACTTCTATTTCTCATAATTTCCATTCCTAAAATTCTTTTAGTTGATCCTAGGTCTTTCATTTCAAACTCTTGTTTTAACTTTTGCTTAATATTGTTTATTTCAGTTACATCACACCCAACAAGTAATATAGCATCAACGTAAAACAAAAAATAATAAGAATCAGGACCTCCACCACCTTTATAATAGAAGCAAAGATCATATTCACTCCTATTAAAGTCAAGACCTTTTATAAAAGTATCAAACCTGATATACCACTGTCTAGGAGCCTGTTTCAGCCCATAGAGTGATTTCTGCAAAAGGCAGACACAATTTTCCTTTCCCTTTTGTTCAACACCATTAAGTTGGGTCATATAATTTTTTTCTTCTAAGTTACCAAGTAAAAAAAAAAAAAAACAATTTTTACATCTAACTATTCCAATTCAAAATCAAATTGTGAAACAATGTAAAGAAGAATTATTATAGAAGTGTATTTGACTATAGGTGAGAAAATTTCGTTATAGTCAAATCCTTCTCTTTGGTTAAAACCCTTTGCAAGTAGTTTGGTCTTAAATCTGACATTTTCCTCTTTTAAGTCACCTTCTTTGATTTTGCAAATCTATTTACAATCAATAACCTTTCCTCCTTTTGGTTTATTAACTAAGATCCAAGTCTTATTTTTGTCAAGTGAAAGCATTTTATCTTTCATGGCTGCAAGCCAAGAATTTGAATTTTTCCCCCAATAGCCTCTTCATAGGAATTAGGTTCATTGTTTAAAAAATTCTGAATGTTTTGAGCTGTGACAAAATCTAATTCATTATATCTCGTAGGTGGTCTTATCTCCCTCCTTCCTCTATGTCTAGCAAGTTGATAGTCTTCTAAGAGATTTATTGGTAGAACAAGTTCAGGTTCAATCTCATGTTCAGATTCAGGTTCAGGGGCTATTTCCTATTCATGAGCAGGCTCCACCTCAATCTGGTCATTAGTTGCAAGATCTGAGATGAGTGGAGAGATTTCAGATTGAAGATATGAATCATTTTCACTTATTTGAGGAGCTGCAGGTGCTTTTTCTTTAGTACAGGGCATGTCCATTTCATTAAAGATTACATTTCTGCTGATTATGACTCTGTAATCTCCCTGATCCTTAACCCAGATTCTGTAACATTTTACACCCTCACCATATCCTAAGAAAATGCCTTTAATTGATCTAGGTTCAAGTTTACCCTCATTTTGGTATACATAAGCTACACAACCAAAAACTTTCAGTTTGGAGTAATCAACAGAGTGACCACTCCAAACATGATCAGGAGTATCATAATTTAAGGATTTTGTGAGGCATTTGTTTATCAAATATGATGCAGATTTAACAGCTCCCCCAAAACAATTTTGGAAGTTTTACACTAATTAACATGCACCTAACTCTTTCTAACAGGGTCCTATTCATCCTTTCTGCTAGACCATTCTGTTGTGGGGGTATAGGTGACAGTCCTGTGCCTTAAAATGCCATTATTATTACAGAAATTATCAAATTCCTCATTGCAGTTCTAAGAGATTTAACCTTTTTGTTTACCTGGTTTTCAATTAAGGTTTTCCAAGCTATGAAGTTTTGAAAAGTATCTAATTTATTTTTCAAAAGGGCAACCCAGGTCTTCTTTGAAAAATCATCAACAATCCGTAAGAAGTATTTGAAATCAGAATAGGTATTCACAGTAGCTGGTCCCCACAGATCATCATATAGATATTCAAGAATAGACTTAGATTTATGAACACCTGTACCAAATGGTAGTTTTCTTTGTTTTCCATAAATGCAGTGTTTACAGAAGGACACCCTTTCAATTTTTTAATTCCCTAAAAGGCCTTGTTTCTTAAGAATGTATAAATTCTTATCACTCACATGTCCTAACCTTTTGTGCCAAATTTCAGTTTTATCAGGCTGAGAAACAGCTGCTGAAATAGGTTGGTTTATCATTGGCAAAGTTTTTAAAACATAGATCCCATTAGATTTTTCAGCACAAGTGATCTTTATCAAATTCTTTTGTAATTTCAAAATGCTTTTGTTTATAGTTGTATCAAAACCTTCATCATCTAGTACACCTAAAAAGATCAAATTTCTCTTTAGTTTGGGAATGTCTGATCTTATTTAGAGTCGGTACATTTCCATTTTCTAGTTGTAAATCAACTTTGCCAATTCCTTTGATTTTATAAGTAAAATCATTTCCCAATATTACTTGGCCCTCATTAATTTTAGAAAAGTTAGTAAAGTATTCCTTACAGGGTGTCATGTGAAATGTACACCCCGAATTAAGGATCCATTCATCATTGACTAAAGATTCACTAGCCACATAGACTTGTCTATTTGGGCCTGCAACTTCTTCATAAGAAATAGCAGCTTCACCTTCAATTTTATTGATGTTTTTCAGTTCATCAATCCTTTTAATACAGTCTTTTACGAAAGAGCCATCTTTCCACAAAAGTAGCATTTCTTTACTTTAACCTTATTATTATTATCATGATTAAATCTGGTCTTACCTTTATGAAAATTTCCATTGTACTCCTTTGGCTATCCAAAGTTTTTATTTGAAAAGTTATTGTTGTTTCTTTTGAATTGATTATTTCCTTTGACATTATAACCACAACCAACAGAGGAGGTTTTAGATTCACTTTGAAACTCAAATTCTTTATTCTTAAAGAAGCATCAATAACATCTACAGTAATGATAGTTCTTCCATATTCAAGAGCATTTCTTAAGTCTTTATATTTTTCAGGTAAGGCAAATAATAAAGCTACTGCATGTTGTTTACCAAAGAGTGTTTCACTACTATTTGTGAGATCATCAGTTAATTTGCTAAATCTGTCAAGATTTGCTTCAAGATCAAGTTGTGGGTCAAACTTGAAGTTGAAGAATTGTTTCCAAAGATAACATTTATTGGGAAGCGATTTTGTTTTATAAAGGGATTCAAGTTTTTTCCAAATTTCTTCACCAGTCTTAGTCTTTCCTACTTCTCTAATGACACTATCAGACAGGAGTAAGAAAATCAGACTCTATGCAGTGTCAATTTCTTCATTTCTTTTTCTTTTTATGATTTCTTCTTCTCAAGATTCATCAAGTGCTTTCACACATTTATGTTGCATCAGAAGTGCCTTCATTTTTTGACTTCAAAGGGTAAAATCCCCTTTTCCATTCTAGATTTCTATGTCAACTTTTGTAATTGTCATTTTTGGTTTTGAAAACAAAAAATTATTTTCAACAGCTTTGAAATAGTTTAAAAGTTCGAAGAATAAGAGCCGCAAAATAGGATTTTACAAATGTACAGACACAGCAGATTAATGTGCAGCAAACCAAATCACACTCAAGTGCACAGAAATTAACACACATAGAGACAAGATAACACGTAACAAGATTTGGCTATTAAAGTAACCTTGAAGAAGTCATTAATCTTGTCCGCTAAGTTTCTTGGGTTCTCGTAAGGAACCCTAGACAGAGATAGATCAAAGAGGGCTTCAACCAAGGGTTCTTGAGTATATATATACTAAACAGTAATTCAAACGCCAAATAAAGAAAGAGTTCAGATACTCGTTACCCAAGAGTCTCTGTATGTCAATGTAAAATAGTGAAAACCAAAACTATTTTACTTTCTAGCAGAAGCAGTGGATCGAACCCTTACAAGTGTAGATCTATAAAGATCTAAACCTTTAACCGTCAAAAGGAGCACTAGAAACCAAAGAACCGGATTATATATTAGATCGATGATGCTTTGATACCATTGTTGGTATTAACAGTCTCAATAATCCAAGAAAAACACAAAAAAATAAAAGAACACAAGGATTTTTTGTCCGTAGGCCCGAATGTTCACCAAAAAAGGGCTATGTCACCACGTTGAGCTTCCACCAAAGTGGTTAAAGCTCTAATCCACTAGAAACCAGCAATAGAGTATTAGTACAAGGTTTACAAACCACAGAGTTACAAAGATCAGCCCTCAGACCCTATTTTTCCTCACAGAATCGAACAAACAGATTGCACCAAGTAATCGAACCTCACAGTTCAACTAAGAACAGATATAATCTCTACACTAAGTACACGAAACTAGATCTCACCAAGAACATCTAATGATCCAGAGATTACAACCCAAAAACCAAAAGTTTTTGAGAGAGAAAATTACAGAGAGCAAAAGAAGAAGATAACCCTAGAAGTCTCTCGAATAACAGGTAAGTGAAAAGTCTAGGGCTAAGTATAATGAAAAGTCACTTGTATCCAACGGTTCAGCCGACTCCACTTGGCACCATCTAATCCATCCAATTAAAACAAACTAAAGTCGCATTTGGAGGAAACACGAGTCTGCACAAGTGGGGGCAAACCGGTTGACAAACAAACTTGGGCTCAACTGTTGGGTTCCATCATTGGGCCTAAAGGTGTTAAGCATTATTCTTAACATATACATTAAAGGAGGGAGCATAAACCTAACCTAATAAATGCAACATAGCAACAAATGGGGAAAAAAAAAAGAAAAAGGGAAATCAATAAATTGGAAAGTGCAACTTCCCATTCAAAGAAAGTAAAGGCAAATAAGAACTAGTCTATAAACCTCTAAAGTTAAGCAATCCATGTCTGTCAATTTGCACAAATGTCCTAATTTGTCTAGGTAAGTCAAATGGTCCATACTTTTGGCAGCGGCATTGATTCCGACTCTATGAAGCAAGGGAGTCTACAATCTAGTTTCCCTTTATATATATGTGAAAAATCTTGTCTCTATCGAAGAAGATGTTGTCTTTGATCTGTCTAAAAATGTTTTGAATCGTCCATGGTCCTACATCCTTGGTGATGCAACGAATAGCCGTGGTCGAATCTGCCTCAACTCGATAGCATTTGTGGCCATTATCTCATCTTCGGTCTATGCTAGGGGTGATCGATGTTTGTTTTGAATAGTTTTTTGACCAATTTTCAAATCAAACCTATTAAGATTTGGGGTTCTTTCCTGCCTTGGTTAATCACCTACTTTTTGTCTCGCTAATCTACGACTAATTCTTCTTCTTGCTCAAATCTCGTGCTCAATAAGGTCTAGTTACCTTCTTCTTGGAGCTAGGCTAAAAATCATCCACATCCCCTGTCAAAACGATAATCTCCTATCGTCCTTTTGGCTTGCCATCTCTTTATCTCGAACCCCTCCTGTATAAATTGGTCTATGTTTTTCATCTTTATTCAACGTGTGGTTTTAACATGTAACATACTCTTGCAAGATGGTGGCTCGTTTGAACTAATTAATTTTGAAATTCGTTTGCTTATTTTTTGAGCCTTAATCCGATCGAATTATTCGTTTAAACTTAATGAGCTCTAATACCATTTTTAGATTTGAGGATCTATCTTAAAATGTCAATCTTATTAAAAGGAGTAGTCCAAACCATTGTAAATTGATCTATGTTTTCATCTTGGTTCGATATGAGATTTTTATCCCTTAACTAAACCATTTAAAACATTTTGGAATTTTTCCGAATTAATCCAAAGCTTTTCATTTTTAAAGAAAGCCAAACCAAATCTCTCTCTCTCTCTCTCTCTTTTTTTTTTTTGTTCAGATTAGTTTCAAACCATGATTTACATGAGTGACAAAATATTAGCATTGTTAATTCCTGCATTATAGAATAAATTAAAATGTATGGAACATACTTTTCCTTACTTCATTAAGCTTTTTAGATATTATATGAACAGGGGAACTTAAATCGGTACCAAAATTACAAATATTAAGGAAAATTTGTAACACTTTGTCAATGTAAACCAAAAGATAGGGAAAAGTTAGAATCCAGCCACAAGCCTTCAAAATATAAAATGCATGCAACAATTTGTATATACATATTCAAGAATACAATAGAGACTATATGTTCTATAAAACAAACTAAAGAAGATGCATGGTTCAAAAGGGATATATAAACATATAAACATTTGCAAAACACAAAATAAATGGATCTACACTATATAACTAAAATGCTATCTCTCGATGCTAACAAATTGACAAGAAGCAGAGCCAACTATAAAGCAAAATCATATCCAGACTCGAAGAAAGGGGAAAAATCAGACTGACTTCACATTAGATGATTGAGTGTTTATTATTTTTATTTTTCAAACAGTCTAATCATGTGTTGACATGTGTGCGCTTTATTTATTATTTATTTATTATTATTATTATTATTTTACATTATTCAAAAGCATAACGCATACGAATGAGTACTCAATATATAAACTAAAATATTTCCAATCCTAAATTTATTATTATAAAGTAAGGGCCGTTGAGTGGACAGCCAGCTTGATGTTATCCAAGAAATAATTGAGAACATGGACACAATTATTGGCAGTCATACGATTCTAGGTTATCGCTTTATGAATTTAATATGTCTAAAACTGAAACGTTGATGTGTCTATATGGATCTAAAATTAACGAGTTCGATTTGATTTACGGTGTAAAATTGGATATAAATTAATATCTCAAATTTACTCCAATATGAAGATCTAAATTTACTTTTTGTTTTTTATAGATGTAAAAAAAGATATAAATTTATATATTTTTATATTTTTTGTCGAAAAATACAATTTGTATTTCCTTTATATTTATCAGTTGAAGAGGTTTTCACTCAATTTGAAGTTCTAAATCACAAAAAATTGAAATGTAATTAACCATAAAATAACTAAACTCTCTCTTTGCGTGAAACTGAGAGAATGGGGGATTGGGTTCGTAGATTTAGGTGGGGTAGAGTAAGAGGTATTGGGGATGAGTTGGGTCAATTTATGATTTTAGAAGAATTAAAAAATAAATAAAATGAATCTGGACTTTTAAATTAATTTAATGAACGATCTATATTATTTGAAAAAAAAAATACATTCTTAAACAATAATTTAACACCATTTTAATCACACATTCTTTAATAAAATAATGTTAGACACAAATCCAAGTTTTTATTTTTTAACTACACATTTCCCATTATTACACTATACAAAAATGCATTTTTATGAAAATAATGTAGCTCAAACAATGACATAATAATAATAATAATAATAATAATAATAATAATAATAATAATAATAACAAAGACAATAATTTTTATTAAATAAAATATTTAAAGTTAAAATAATAATAATCTTAAACATTCAAATGTTTAGATTAAGTCCATCTCTGTTCAGGATTAAAAATTCGTTTTAATTTAAATCAAAACTAACGATTAATTTTAATCATATATTTTATGGAATTCACAACTTTTTAATTGCACAATTCATCAACTTTTTTTTATAAAAATCTATTAAAAATCTGATTTTTAATCATTACCAAATAGGGGTTGAGTTTATTTTTCTAGAATTCTTTTTCGATAGACACCATGACTAATTCATTCAATCGTTTTTTTGACATTGTAGAACGAAACTAAAATTTTATCAACATCAATTTTTTTAGAAGGTTCTATCAACATATGCAAGTGCAACTGGTATATCAATACTATTATATAAATAATCCACCACGCATTTGGAAAACAACCTTTATTTTTTTTATAGTCTAAAACTTCGATAACATTTTTGGTATCGTTGACAAACAATTCTAACAATTTGCAGCTTGGAAAATAAAGTTATGCTTATCAATATCCTAATCCTTGTCATGCTTAATTTTTTCCAAGCTTATGACAAGAACACTTTAAACAATAATTATCCGCAATTTACTATTTTTTTTATTAAAATCAAATAGAAACTCAAAAGTATTTTCATATTTTTAAAATTGTTCAATGCTTAACCTAAGTGAATAATGAGCTTAATCAACTATAAATAATAAATAATAAACTCTAAAAGATTTTTTAGCATAATATTTTATCTCAAGATTATCATTTTGATAAAAGTGCTTCTTTTTAAGGATAATGCTCTTGAAAAATAATTTCTTTAGAAGTAATATTGTTAGATTTAAATTCAGTTTTCCTATATGTTCCAAAAATTAAATAAATGTTTTCAAGTTACTAATAGTAGCACCGACGTCTATCCTCATTTTATAACATTTTTTTTTACATGTTAGTAGTAAACAATATATTGTATGAAATAATCACGACAAAAAAATAAAATCAAAATTATAATGTCAAAAGATAAAATTTTTTAACATCTTTAAATGCCTAAACGTCATCATATGTTTCCACTAAGTGTTTTAAAGCAATTATTATTTTTGACAATATAAATTTAACTTTTATACAAAAAATTATCATATCATACAATGTAAGAATGTAAATTTTTTTTAATATTTATATTTAAATATATATAATAAATTTTTTTAAGGCTCTCGGTAAAGTGAGATTTCAAGCGATTGTTAATTCCGTCTATAATTAGGGCCGGAATTGAGTTTAGGTTATTATAGTCTTGAAAGATTGAAGGTTAGGTTCTAAGTAGCATAGAAATCTTTCAAGTATGTGGTCAATCTTACCATATATGATCAAGTTCGAATATTGACTTCAATTAATTTAAACTTCGGGTTTGACTTTAGGTTAACCAGCTGACTTCGGTCAATTTTGACAAAATAATATCTGCAACCTTTAGATTTCAATTATTTAGATTTCAATTATTTTTGTAATTAAGTCGTTGAACTTTATCAGAGCTACTAAAGGAACCAAAGTAGACCTATATAAATTAAGTTTATAATTGAACACATATTATTCGATTTGACATGTTTTAGTCAACTATTCGCTTGTGCTAATTCCACTAAAGACCCAACGCTAATCTCCTTAATGTATAAAATCACAGAAGCAATATGATTTCTATTGTCTACAATTAAGTTTTCTTGACTTGCTATCTTAATTCATCATCCATGTCGAAAATCAAATAATAAGCGTTGAGCTAGATTGACTATTTTACCAACACTAATTATTTTCTCACGGAAGGTAATATTTTCTTTAATGGTTTCTTTGCGATTAAATTACATTTGATAGTTAGTCCGTCGTCAAATACTGAGTTTAACAATAAAGCATACTCTTTTACCCTTTGAATTGGGCAATATATTCTGAACGTGAATAATGTTTTACTACTCGTTTACTTTTGATTCCTAAAATACTGAGGCACTTGACTCGATAATTATATATCACTATTGGCACATCAAAGACTAGAGTTCGCTAATAGCAATTTGGTAAATTATAAAACAGTCAAAGTCGAGTTTTATTCTCTTTAACACGATTATGCATTAGAATTAAAACCTTACACAAACTAATCAAGTCCAATACACTTCTCGATATACAAAGTGTACCAATGTGACTACTCTCTAGACCCTTTCATCACGATCAAGACAAACCACATACTCTTGATAGAGTTGCAACTTTTACAACTCGTGTAGAACAAAGTGTCAACCTCTTATTCTACAGTTATGAATAATTAATTTCTCGGTCAATATACAAAATAGCGTCTTCCTTATTAACCATTCTATATTATTTTTCACTCAGCAATCGAAGACATGGTATATACACGCTCAAAGTATAACGTAACTCCCTTTTATCAAAATAAATAAAAACATATTATTATTTAATTACATTAGAAATATTTATCATGTTATAGTAAGATTTTAATACTTAGAGCATTTTCAATAGATTATTTAAACATGAGATGCTCTTTATTTTAAAGAAGCAACCCTTAAAATTATATTCCAATAGACTCTTTAAATTAACATTTTAATTTAGAGGGTACGTTTGACTTTTTATATTTTGAGAGCCAAATTCACTCTCTATAATAAATGCATTCAAAGTCAATTTTAAATGTAGGAAGATAATAAAATGATATAAAGAAAAGTTAGTTAAAATAAAAAGAGAGAAAAATAATAAATATTTTTTGGGAATAGTAAAATTAAATATTAAATATTAAATATAAAGAACCTATTAGAATACTTCAAGATTTCCACTATCTAGATTTATAGATATTCTCTAAATTATAGAATATACTTTTAAAAAATAGAGAGTCTCTTGAAAATACTCTTAACGACTACCACAGTTGGATGCCAACCCTACCCCTACTTCCCAACCCGAACTAATCCAAATTTTATTGAAGCTCAAGTAATAGCCTAACTAATCCACTGTCATTCAACTTTAATAGTTTGATCTGTGGCCTGATTTTATGTGACAATGAATTAATGAAAGTGCACAACTTTTTATTGGTAACCGAAGTAAAATTTCACTTTTTCAAGATTATTTTATCTCATCTGTTTAATTTACAAGTTATTTTTTTATATTCAGTAGATATGGATGACAAAAATACCCATCAAACTCGATATCTATCTCAAACGAGGCGGGATTACCCTCTTAATTAGGTAATCGGATTGGGTAAGGGACGGAAAATTTCGCCCCAAGGCTAGTATGGGTAACAGGGGTTTCGCTCCGCCCTCGTTTAATTTTTATGAAGAATTTAATACTTTAAATAGAAAAATTTCATGAAATTTCATTAATTCTAATAGAAGATGTCAACTAAGATTCTCTTGATGTATACTCTCCCCATCATCCGTGCGTAGGCACCGAATCTTATTTTTTTACTTCTTCTTCTATTTTATCTTCAAACTCCTTAAATCTTATAAACGTCTTGGATTTTTCTTTCATGAAGAAAACCCAAACGTACCTTGAGAAGTCATCTATAAATGTTACCATGTAGCACATCCCTCGATTTGATAGTTGCTTGACAGGTCCTAACACATCAGAGTGCATCATCCCAGTGATTTCTTTGCTCTGTTACTTGACTCTTGATATAATAGTTGATGTGCTTTACCGTAGTGACAGCTAGCACATACTACGTCATCTTTCATTTCGAATTGAAAGAGACCCTTGAGCATTGACTTCTTCATAATTACCTTCAGCTTGTGATAACTCACATGTCCTAGTCTTGCATACCATAAATCTGCTGTCTCATTCTTTTGTGTTTTATCTACACGTGTAGACTCTGTTGATATTACATAGATGGACTCTAATATCCGTTCCTCCATTATTGGTGTACCTGAAATTTTGATATACCTTAATATCTTTCGATTTAAGTAGAACATAGTTACCTAATGATGTCAACTGCACCACTGATAGGGGATTTTTCTTCATGCCTAGCACATGATAGACATCTTGTAACTACATCTGACTAGGACTAAAGTGAGGCATGGTAACTGTCTTACCAATGTGAGCTATTGGTAATCTTGAATTGTTGGCAGTTACCATCATTCGACTTTCTTTGTACTCCGTTTTATTTATCAGCTTCTCTTTATTACTTGTCATGTCAGAATCGACAATCCAATCATTTTCATAATTTATTTGTTCAGGAAGTATCACCGCTAGTGCCGATTCTTCTTCGGAGGCTTGACTGCGTTCCTCCCCTTGAGTTTGTTCTGCGAATGATGCTACACCGTCCCCACTCTTCTTCACCATTATAGTTTTTTTTTTGTTTATTAGAGACTGCCATATTACCTTATGTTGGTCTTTTCTTGAATCGACGATCTCTGGCATAATTGCCTTATTTTCCACGTACAAGGCACGAACGACTATTTCGTTGAAATTTCCTGGACGGCTGACTTCTCTTGTCATAACTTTGTTTGGCTCCCCTTATCACAGAACTTACTTCATCTTTATTTTTCTTTTAATTCTTTATTATTTTGTTGACAGGTTCGACCTCCTGTTTTATAACTATAAAGTGTTTCTTCCTCTTCTTTCTTTATTGAAATTCCTAACATTTGCTTGATTAACGCTTCTTGGTCGGCAAACAAATTTTTAAGATTAACTAATAAAGATTGCTCTGGCCAACCTTACATTTTGGCAATGAAACTTCGAAATTCAAGTCTCTATTCATGTATAATTATTCTTCTCATTCGAGACTCTGAAATCTTACTTGAAGTATCTAACTTTGAAATTTCACGACAAAGGGATTTAACTTTATTAAAATATTGACTTACCGTTAATTCTTCTTAAGTGATCAAAAGAAGCTCATTCTCCGAAAGCTGCAATCTCAGATCATTTTTTTTCAAGAATAGTGAGGCTAAAGTGTCCCATGCTTCCTTTGGTGTAGTCTTGTCTCTTATGTGCTCTAACAATTCTTTTTTTATCCTTGTTTTTATAACGAACAAAGCTTTACCCACTTTGATTTTCCACTTTTTTAAAGCTCCGACCTCCTCTGGCTATGTCATGTCACTTTCACCAACTATTTCCTACAAGTCTTGTCATTGGAGATACGACTCCATACAAGTTTGCCATGTGGTATAATTCTAATTATTGAGCTTCTTTACTCCGTTTACCGCTTGTAGGTCGCTCATCATGACTTGATTTACTTCCTCGTAATCAAGCAAGCTTTATGAAAGCTTCACAAACTCCTTTTTTGTGTACGAACTCAAGAAGCTCAAAAATCTTTCCCGGACCGCCTCGTTCTGATACAAGATTGTTGAATTTAAACACTCAAAATAGAATTTTATATATGAAACGAAATTATACAAATATTGGACACACACTACCCAAATCCACTATCTAATATTATATTTGCTCAAATGAAAATATCTCTCTCTAATATAAACACACGGCTGTATCTATCTCTCATATGCTGCCTTTCTTAGTCTTTTTGGGATGGGGTCTTATATTAGGAAGTCTAGGAGTAATATTACTTCCCAATCCAATAAGCATATCTTGAGTTGGTATGGAAATGGGATCCCCAATAGCTGGAGACAAAAGATTTTTCCCTTAACATATACGCACAGCAAACACATATCTATACACATGCAAGGTCGGTGGTTGAAGCTTCTAGTATGGCGGTGGATGTGGCCTTGATATTTCTAGATAAGTAGTGATGGAATGATATAGCACCTTGTCTAGGATTTTCTCCATCTTGGCGTCAATTCTAGCTGATTCCAGAAGCAAAAGTGAAGCCGAGATACTAATTGAAACAGCCACATTCTTCTGGAAATCTATTTAAGTCGGTGGTGATCCTCAATAACAATCTTCCATGCACTTCATGGGTCCGGAAAATGCATCAGTTGTATGTGACATGATGATAATACTCAATAAGACAATCTACAGCCTAGATGCAACATGAGGGTTATCCCACGGAGCCACTATATGGGCACGGGTGATCTCCTTGATGGAGCGACAACCACTCAAAGCCATGGTCAGCTCAAGCTCATCGTGAAGCATCTGAAGTACTTTCCTTACACCTGCCTCACCATCAGCGGCTAATGAGAACAGGACTGGCCTTCCAATCTGTTAGTAAGACAAATTTCAATCTTCAGACAATGATTAACATTTGAACTTGATATCCCATGAAAATGACTGCCGATATTTAAACCATTCCAACAAGTTGGGAGACAAACATGATCACAATTTTTCAAATGTTTCTAGAATAGGGTGTTGTAAAAGAAAAAGGTAAATGACATTAAATTGCTTATTGGAAGCCAATGCCTTGTGTATTAGCCAAGGTGGCAATTCAGCAAGAGTGTACTTACCAATACACCGGAAGCTCCAAGGGCCAATGCTTTAAAAACGTCTGTTCCACGTCTAACACCACCATCAAGAAAAACAGGTACTTTTCCCTGTACTGCGTTCACCACCTGCAAGTTTTCATACCACAATGCATTAAAAATTACAAGACATGATTTTAAGAACATGTGAAAACGAGAAATAAGAGACGAGGGATGATGGAAAATTCATAGAGATTGAGCAAAAAGATTGATGTTTTTGTAAGTCGTACAATTAATTACCAAAATATTTAGCTGTTACTTATTAATAATGTTATATGTTAAAACATAAATTTCAGATAAAGGGAATTTATGTAGAATTACTGTAGTGTGAAATTTAGTAAAGAAACCTCTTCCAATGACATTATAGTTGCAGGGACATAGTCAAGTTGTCGAGCCCCATGATTTGACACAATAACACCTGCTGCTCCAGCTTGTACGGCTAGACTTGCTGAACATATGAAATGTAGATTATACAAGATTATTAGGGAGTTGAGCAACAGGAAATACTGTAATCATTTGTATGGTACTACACCTACCATCCTCGGCAGTTATCACACCCTTTACTAGAATTGGCAATCGAGTGATTGTCTGGAGCCACTTCACATCCTGCAAGGAATTCCCAAGAATATCGTTTGACACTTTATTCCATTGTTCAATTAATGCAAAGAGAGCAACGGCACTTTTACCTTCCAGCTAAGAGATCGGTCGACTCGGCCAGCAACATATGAAGCGAGTCCAGAGTCATCAGTCTGCAGCCATCCCAGTAATACTGTGATTAAAATAGATAATACATAAAAAAAATAATAATAAATAAAAAAAAAAATATCGTAAGACGTAATTTTAAGCTTATTCACCCTATCTATCTTTCCAAGATCCAATCCCTCAAAATTCTTCAAAGTCAAGTTGGATGGCAAAGTGAATCTGTTACATCGGCAAATTTAGTAGCTAAATAAAACATTAAGTAAGCAACTGTATTGCCAGTTTTGGTCTCTACAAAATCACCTGTTCTTGATATCAGCTTCTCTTCGTCCCAGTCTTGGGCTATCAACTGTAAGGGCAATTGCCTTGAAACCAGCGCTTTCTGCCCTTTTCACAAGCTGTATGACAACATTCCTATCTTTATAAACCTAATTAAAAGAAAATGTATCTGTAATCAGCTGAAATTTATCCTTTACTCAGATCCTCATTTAATATACAGAGGAAATGAGATATAAAACAGTCGCAAATTTTTTTATGCTAGTGGCCAACACAATTGGAGAAGCAAATAGCAATTGGATTAACGAACTAATGGAAGTGAAACTCACAGAAAGTTGGAAAAATCGAATGCCAGGTCCTGTTGAGGCAACCTCTTCAATGCTGGAAGTACCCCATGAGGATAATGTCTGTAATATGCAATCAAGCATCAATCAGTAGCTCAACAATAGTAATCATGTTCGAATATCTACATATAAGCAATTACGAATAACACAGCATGTAGAAAAGACAAAAATGAAGGTGAATAGAAATCCAAATCATGATGGTGCCAGCGGCTGATGCTGCTCTTGCTGTCGCAAGCTCTCCTGCATCAAAGTAACATTAGGTTTCAGAGAAGGAGTAAGAGTCCCAATCAAAGGAGAAAGACTTCTTTAAAACAAGTTCTCGAAGACTAAGTTTAAATAAATTATTACGTATTTAACAGGGTAAATGAGCAAGCAAAGGTAGTTTAAATCTTGCCGCCACCTATTCGTAAAAATGGTACGTATCCGGCTTTTGATAAAAAATGAATAAATCTAAATAAATAAACATGATTTCTATATGACAGCTTACACTTTTGGATGAGAGGTTTACTACATGTTGACGGTTAAGGAATGGTATCGATCAAAAACACGAAGAACCTAAGCATGCTTCATAAGTCAAACGCATCTTATATTTATATCAGTTCAAGGATAAACATCAGGAAGTGTTTCAATCCATAAATTATGAGTTGCATCTCTACAACATGTTAAAGATGTCATATGGGAAAATACACTATATAAAAATCCTTAGACGGTCACTTAAATTTTGTTGTCCCGGATCCCAGCAATTTAGGCATGCTAACTGCATCAATTAGCCAGCTCCTAGAGTGAGTTTAAGAAGAGCTACACATACCTTCAGGGTGAGCCATTTTCTGCATAGCTGTTGGAGCGATCATGATAGGCATCGAGACCTTGAAGCCCAAGGTGGTTGTGGTTGTATCAATGCTGCTAACGTCAATTAGAATACGAGGCCGGAACCTACGTTAAATAAAGAATACAATTTTTAGAGGCAAATGATGGAAACACTCGAAAAAAGAATAGTAAACTCGAGCAAATCTACAAAAAAGAGAAATTGGAAAAGATATTGATGCTTCAATTGTATGCTAATTGAAGGAGGAGGCATATTACAGTATTCTAGAGAAAGCATTTCGATTCTCTTGGAGAGTCCATTGATCTTCTGCGCCAGAGGCATAATAGTCATAAACCATCTTTGGTAGTTTCTCCCTTGCAATGGTCTCATACTCCATAACATTGGTAATCTCCATTTTCTCGAAAGTCTTGTTAACCACACACCAAGAAAGTTCTGGTGTATCACTCAGATTCAATTAATGAATAACTAGTCTGCCTGAAGAAAATTATTTTAAAAACTTCATACATTTAGAGGTGAAGAAAATGTAAGATCGTCTTGTATCAAGCAAGGAAATCATAAAGAGAGAGAAAAGGTAATCTACAAATTTATATCAAATTTAGAGGCCGACACTAAACATCAAGATTAAAAAGTGTGAAAAGGGTGGGAGAATAGTTCAAAGTTCAAACTTGAAAACAAGTTCAAAATGACTTATGACATGTCTGATGTCGAATCCTGTTTTGGGAAGATTGAATATCAGCTTCGTGTGGTTATGACAAGGAGTTTCAATCATATATGTTATATCCTAGTTAATCGGAATAGCTCAATCTTTCGTACTTGTGTTCTAGATGTCCACCATCTTGTGCAGTGGAGCTTTCAATATAGATTATCTCTAAATAAAAACTGGTTCTCTCGTTAATTTTGATATTTATGAATTTCTTGAATTTTTTGCTGCCCATAGACCAAATTAATGCCAAAGATGATCACCAAAACTTCATTCAAATGTCTGTAATTTAACCCAATTTATGATCTATTAGAAAATCAAAAACAAGCATAAAACTGTAAAATCACTCCCAGAAATCGAATACTTTGCTTGAACCAAGACAAGTTCATATTAATCTAAAAACAAAAATGTGATGGGGTCCAGTGACCAATTTCATACGTCTTAAAAACCCAAGGAAAAAATGGTATAAGAAGAAATCAATTTATACAAAATCATATCTGCAAGAAACAAATATATTGGTGATCATATGAAACATCAATTCGATAGGATCCAGGTGATAGAATGAAACGTGGACATTAAAAAGAGGTAAAATAAGCAGAACAAGAATGAAGAGAAAGAGAACAAACCCTTGAATGGAACGCTAAGCAAAGGGCTTCACGAGAAGAAAAAATATAATTAAAACAGATGAATCAATAAAATCAGAGTGAGACAGAAGAGCCAACTAGAGAAACGGAAAGAGAAACTAAGAATGGAGAGTGAGGACAAAATGGGGAGTGTACAGAACACTTGGAGGTCTGTATCATACATTTGAAAAATCAATAAAAGTTTGGAATTTTTCAATCAATCAATCAATTATTATTATTATTATTATTATTATTATTATTATTATTATTATTATTATTATTTTAATTTTTTAATTTCTCTATCAAGTTATTTGGCTGTAGTGTCGACCAACTTCTAATCCTATTTTTGCAAATTATTAAGCTAAAAGCAGTAACGTGTCAAAATTGCTTCGCCGCTTGGACCCGCGAATTCCCGGGCTGCTAGAAGGCCATGTTCCGAGTCATCTGTATAACTTATAGATGGTATTGGGCTCACAGTAAGTCATGTCATCACTGGCAATGAATTTTCTTCTTCTTCTTATTTAGCAAAGACTCTCACATTATCCTAGGTGAGTTTTTAAAAAGGTTGAACCCTAACCTTGAGAGCCTTCACTGTCCCGCTCCTAGAGCTTTATGAGAAAGGTAAATCGTGGGATGTGCTCCAACAGGTCAGGAAATAAGAGTTATTTGTACACTGCGCCTACAAGGAGTTCAATTCCATGTTTCAGGAATCGAACCCTCACACTACGGCTGCCAGCAAGACGTGAGATAACCTCACTCATGTCCTTTGCATTACTGGGCTATTCCCCAAGTGGAATCCTTGGTGAGTTTTTAGATTACATCAAGGAAGGTAAATGGAGATTAAAGATTCTCCATGTATATATGGGTTGTGCTTGATGTATATAATTTATATACATAGAGGTGTACATAAATTATGTACACTCGGATTTTTCATATATATAAAAGGAGGGGACATAAACCTAAACTACTAAATGCAATATAGTGACAAATGACAAAATAAATAAATAAATAAAAATAAAATAAAATAAATAAATGAAAGTAAATCAATAAATGGGAAAGTACTACTTCACATTCAAAGAAAATAAAGGCAAATAAGAACTAGTCTATAAAACTTCAAAAGCTAGGCATTCCATATTTGTTAATCAGCACAAATGCCCTAATTTTTGGAGGTAGGTCAAATGGTCCATATTTTTTATAGTAACGTTGATTCCAACTCTTTGAAGCAAGCGATTTTACAATATGGTTTCCTTCTCCGTATATATCGAAAACCGTGTCTCTATCAAAGAAGATGAGGTTTCTAATCTGTCTAAAAATGCTTTGAATCGTCCATGGTCCTTGATCTTTGGTGATGCAGCGAATAACAGCAATAGAATCTATCTCAACCCAAAAATTTGAAGTATCAAGTCTTCTGGTAGTAGAATCCCATGCAGTATAGATATGAGTTCTGCCTCCAAAATCATGTATGGGCCATATGATGATGAAAATGTCAGATGCAGTGCCATGTATGGTCTCTAATGATGCCTCCACCACTCGCAACTCTATCCTTAACGCATCCATCTGTGTTGATCTTGTAAGACCCAACTGGTGAAGTGCGTCAGACAACCAAAATGAGTAGTGGTGGGTAAGGGAGAGTCATAGAAATATGGTGAAACATTTAATTCCCCTCGCCAATGCAAAGCTCTAAACAATCCTCTCGAATGAAGAAAAGAGATCATACTATAGACTTTCCAGATAATACATCTCGGCACCATTTGGATCATCCTATGCTTCGTATCATTTCTCTCAATCCATATAAACCATAATATTAGTAATGATAACGCGAATATGTCCACCCCCTACATACTGTCCATAATAATGTTATCTTTAGAATCTCTGCTTGATGCTTTCTCCTAATGTCATAGGTATCTGTAAAATACCCGCAAAATGATGACATACTCGATTGGAGATGCTAATACTTGCAAAAAGGTGGCTGATGATCTCAATTTCAGAACAATACTGACATTGAGATACAAATAACATCTAATGTGCCTCTGTATGACAACATCTATTAGAATCAGATTATGCCATAGTCTCTAGTAGAAAAATGAGACTATGCTAGGAAGAATAAAGCTCCATAGTAATCTAAGTGTGCCTTAAGGTTGTCTACGTGATCAGACTACCTGCCATGTTGAATTGGTAGCAAAGCTATCGTCTGATGTGTTCCTGCAAAAAAAATCTGCACATAATAGAATAGCCTCGAGGTGGAATAGAATATAATAATTGTCTAAAATCCCATCCAGTGCTATCAAAAAAGTCCTTTAACCTCGTAGAGTAGTGCTACCAGTGTAGAAATAAGGATGCCAAGGTATTATCTCCTATTCAATAATCATGCCAGAAGAACATTTGGTTTGCTCTAAGATGCCACGCAATATGTGGCTCCATACATGGCCCAACTAACTTCAATCTCTTCTAAGTTGGAGAGGCTGAACGGGGAACTGCTGCAAGTGATGATTATGTCCCCAAGTAATATTTGCCCCAATAAAAACTGGGCCTAAAGAGATCTCTAAGACCGAAACAACCACCAAATCTTCATGGATAAAGTGTCCACCACGTCCTCTAATTTCATGAAGCCTAGTCTATCATCTTCAGTGGGAAAGCAAATCTCATTTTTAACTCCTCCATTGTAAATGATGCGCCTAATCCTTAGAATCACGTAGAAATCGTGCAAAAATGTTCTTCAATTTCTTTAGTACAACCTTGGGAGGTCATAGAATCTAAAAAAGAAAAAGTCCTATAGAGGATAGTACACACCTTCAACAAAGTAACTGGAAAGCTCAGCCTGAAATCCTTTTCCTGACTTTCTGAATGAGGTCATTATAGAGAAATCTTCTCTCGATCCCATTAAATAATAGAACCCCCAAATAAATGAATGTCTGCTGCTGATGCATCAATCTAGTTAAGAACACAAGGTTCCTAATTGAATATAGATGCTTGTCTAGGTATTAGACCGCTTTTATATTTATTCACCAATTGGTCAAAGACCCCTTCTTGTAATGCTCCAAACGTTGAGGACCCTCCTGATAGAACTGTTTCTGGCCATTGGCGAATATGATCAGATCATTAGCAAATGAAAGGTGTGAGACAAGATTACTACCTCTATATCGATAGTGTATATTGGGATAAGCTTGGAACCTTTGAGTACACAAGCGTGAGAAATAGTCCACAGTGATAATGAACAAAGATGGTGAAATGGGACGACCGTTCAAGAGTACCGAGAATTGACACTTCGATATGCACCATTTGATCTTGTCAATCTATAAGTGATCAAATCCAAGTGCCTCAAGTATAACATATATGGTCCCCAATCCATGTGATCGTATACCTTTAAGCTTCAAAATAATATTTTTCCCTTGCACTTTATTATCCAAAGTGTAAATGAGCTCTTGAGTCAACAACACATTATCTCCAATAAAACGATCGGGGATAAAACCACTTTGCTGAGAAGAATTAATTAGTAGAAGTAGTGAACTTAATCTAGTGTTCAAAAGCTTGTTGATTAGCTTGTTGAACACTTTACATAGGTTGATAGATATGAAATCCATACATTTGTAGGCATTCTTACTCTTTGAAAGCAAGAACATAGAGGTAGCAGCGAAGCCAAAAAGAAGGTACAACCTTCAAAGAAATCAATAAATTTTCATACACATCATCCTGTATAATATCCCAACAATGTTGGAAGAATAAGGATGATAATCCATTGGGCCTACAGTACCTATTAGCGTTACTACTGAAAATTGTCTCCCATATCTTAAGAATTAAAGGGGGTGGTTTATCTGCCTTTGTCAGTAGCCTAGTAATAATATATAGGCAAATAGGATATAGAGGCTGTTGAGAAGCGGATAATAAACCCTATTAAAATGAGATAGTCGAACTCTGAATGTCAGTATAAATAGATAAAACTTCCATTGTCTAAGTCTTAATAGTCCTGATATGAGATCTGGTTTGAATGTCCCTGAATCATCCCAGGAAATATCGAGTGTTATGGTCCTCCTCACTCATATAACGTGAACCATACTTCTGCTTCCAATGGATACGGTCCAATTCAGATCAACCTGTGCATTATGGAATAAATCACAATGCTTTGTTCTAAGGTCACTCTCATAATCAATCTTTGTCTAGTCGATCATCTCTTCAACATCCCCCACCTTCTAAAATACATTACCAAGTACAGGTCAATTCCACCAATTTAGTTCCTATTTCAATCTGAAGAACTTCTCCCAAAGAGTAGCCATCACCATAAGATGATTAGGGAGTGACCACTTCTGAGAGACAAAGGTTGAAAAGTAATGATGCTTGGTCCAAATGTTAAGGAATCGAAAGGGACTGGCCCCAAATTATCATTAAAAGTGCACTTTAGAAGCAAACGTGATTGATTAGATAAATTTCGATTAAGATGTCTCATTGTAAGCTGTCAACAAAAAACTACAGTTGTAGCGTTAATTAAAACTCTATCCAATCTCTTTATTACTTGGATAATTGTTTGACCATTAATCCAAGTATATTGACTTCTCAAGAAATCAGTGCCTTCCAACCCACAACCTGGCATCATATCAAAGAAAGCGTACTACCTCGATCACAAGTGTTGTAACTAGTATTCTCACCATCATGGACAATAACGTTACTGTCTCCTACAACTAACCAAGGATCATCTATAGCAAGGAAAATGTAATCAACACCCTCCTACAAATCCCTACTAACAATAGTCTCGCAAAAGGCATATACAGGAGTTAAGAAGATGAGACGTGTTAGTCTAGGATTCTTAACTCTATTGTGAAGGAACTGGGGCGATCATCAAGAACAATAGCAGTAGTCCCACATTTCAGAACATCTATATCTTATTCGACTCATTCTGAACTCCAATGTCGGGTACAGATAACGTTGAATAAATGCAAACCTCCGCTTAAGAACAAAGGGCTCTAAATTGATCAAAAGATATACTTGCTAAAGATGAACAATTCTTTTTGGATGTCTATGAGTAGCTACATTAGCTATACCTTTCACATTCCATCTAATGATACTCATAAGGACATGGAATGTAGGGAGGTACCTTGTGACAGACTCTTAGTGACCCTTCTCAACAATGAAGTGTCAACAGCTTGTAGGTGTTTCTTTTGACTAGCTGAGACAAAATCATTGTTTGTTCTTTCAGCCACACATACCAAATTATCGTAAGAAGACTTATGAAAAGGGTCCTGCTAGTGGGCCTCTGTCTATACTTGTCACATTATGTTTGATTGCTCAGAATACAGAGAATGAATATATGCCTCCACATTCTGCTAACAAATAAGATGAGTAATAGTAGAAGAAGGTACTTGTTCCCTACTTGGAATGGGACCTAGAATATGTGTGACCATATTAGCTTTATCTTCTGAGTCAAATGTTACAAGTGGCCTCTGAAGCATAAAATCTACAAAGGGATCAAAATATGAAGCATAGATTTATCTTATAGTCTGGGATGTGGAATGAGCTATACTGGTGAAAGTACCCGACTAAATTACTGAGAGAGCAGCTTGGGGAGTAATTGACTAAATTTGAGGACTAATCATAGTAGGAGCAACAATACTGTGAGAAGGAGGCAAAACAGAACTAGTCTAAGGAGCAAATGTGATAATAAATAACAAAGTTGTGCTAATTGTCGAAGTCACTAGTGGAGCAACTGAATGGACCTGAGTATGTGAAGTGGCCATGACTGGGAAATCTAAAATAGTTGTAGAAAGTATTGGTTGATGAGTAGACTAGATATGGATAGCTGAAGTGCGGGCAACATGCTACCTCCTCTAATCCCTACGAATAGGTATCCACCTTTTACAAGCTGTAACAATGACCTTCTTTCCTTTACCCTTATCCTTAGTCAAGACATCAGTAGGCCTGTGATTAGGGCTATCAATTGGAGTTGGGGTCATATGATGTCGTGCACTATGTTACCCAACAATAAAGTGCTCCTCAATATGCCCTAAGTGTCTGCATCTGGAACTATACTTTGGCTTCTTGTCATATAAGACTATCTTCTAGTGACCACCACACTATTCCTTCTCAATCTAGACTCTACTTGGGCGCTAAAACTCTAGGTTAACCTTAATGCATACCTTCACTTCACTAGGCCGACGTAGGTTAGATGTTGACTCATCAATATGGAGTGGAGTCCCAATGGCCTTAGCTAAGGCAAATAAATTGCTTTTGGCTCGAAACTGAATGGACAATAATGGAAAGGAAACCCAGACGAGGACAATAAAGGTCTCATGCTTAGGGATAAAACTAAATGTCCATTAGATCACTCTCATGGGACAACCATCAATACATCTAAAGAGTTTGAGGAATAACTATGAGTAGTCATCCTCGTGCACCGAATAAATCAAAATATGTGTAGCATCTATGAGACCAATCATATAAGCATCTATGAGACCAATCATATAATCACCATGAAATCCAAATTTTTGAAAACTATTGCATGCGTTAATCATGAAAGGCTTGCGATAAAAGAATTTGCCAATAAAGGTTCCTTAGAAGCGAACTTGTGGTACGTAGAGTCCTGTGGGCCATACATAGTAAGTGTAAAGGACTTTCTCTGGCTCCACTCAACTCAAGAAATAATTAGTTTGCCAGAAAGAATGGCAGCATATGATTTCTTACCCAACTTGATGTGATTCATGGAATGAATGCAATGAAGGCAAGTATGGGGTAAGGATCTGTTGATTGTTGAAGAAGGGTTGATGAATAAGTCACGTGCAAAGTGGATTAAAGAAGTGACGGCATTACTTGTACAAGCTCCAATGGACGAAACATTGATCTTGGCAAGTAAAGAAACAAGTCTCATGTTAGGCTCGAGAGCAGGAACAAGGTAGATCAACTTGATTTAGCTAAAGGACGAAGGAGTTGAAGATTACAACTATAAGACCACATAGTTGCAATCAACATGTGACCACAAAAAAAAAAAATTCAATAACTCGTGAAGTATCATGAACTACGCGAATGCAATCCTTGGTACTATGCGGCCACATAGCACAATTTAGACACACGAATTTTCCAAATTCGCAAAATTTCTTAATTTAGATAAAATTCTATATTTTTGTTATCTTTTATAATCCTTAGAATTTGATTTTGTTTTAACTAGGTTTACAAAATCTTTTATTTATGCTAGAAATCTAGTTTATGATAACTTTTTTGTATTATTAGACTTTAACTCCATTTTAACTAGATTTTATGGATTTCTTATAAATAGGACTCAATATTTACATTGTAAACAAGATTCTTTCATTCATTCAATAAGAGATATTATTTTATGAGCAATTTTTGCTTTCAATTCCTTGTTCTTAATTAAACTAAATTCTAAACTTATCAAGAATTAGTTTCTTGTGACGTTCAAACAGTTCGGGTGAGATTTTTGAATCTTGTGATCAAGGGGTTAATATATTTTTGGCGATTGTGTTGATTACTTGATTCAATATTTTTGGGTAAACCTCTAAATGTTGATTCTTGACGTTCTTGGGTTTGAATCAATCTCGTATGGGTTTCTTAGCGACTATTGCTACATGGGTTCACATTAGTTGGTATCAGAACTTGGGCTCCAAAAATCAAGGTTATATCATTTTCCTTTTTGTTCGTGTCTTTTGTTTTCTTTCCTTTTGTTCTTCGCATTCTTTATCATTTTAAGTCTTTCAATCCAATAAAGGTTCCAAACAATTTCAAAAGTTGTTTGTGCACTAATTTAGTGTCTAAATCAATTTCTTTTCGAATTTTTGGGCTCCTTATTAAATTTTCTTGTATTTAGCAAAAAAATTCAAAAAAATGGGGACAGTTACAAAAAAATCAAAGAAAAGTCCAAAAAAGAAATTAAAAGTGTTCAATCTGAATTCAAGAACTACTTTTTTGGATTAAATATTAGTTCCCATTCAAGTTGTTAAGTTCATTTGTTTCCATTATTTCATCTTGAGTTTTCTAAAGTTAAAAATTCTCACTCACATTCTAGTATGAATTCTTTGAGGATAAAACTTCATTCACATGGAATTAGTTCTTTGAAGCATTTGGGTGATAGAATTGAGTGAAAAAAGGTAAGAGTGGTGAGACTATAAGAAGGAAAAAACGGATTTGAGCGATACACGAGCGTATACACGTGAGACAAATACTACTATAGATTTAGGATGTCTTACAAGAACAATTTTACCTCAAGCAGGAAAAACAATCAAATTAACATATTAAAGGATGTGATACAAGGGTTTAAGAAGATGGTCAAAGATGTGAGGGAGAGGTTGGATAGACAGGAGGTGTGGATGGAAAGGTAATACCCATTGCTTGCTAATTTAAATAAGAGAGTTTCCAATGCAAGGAGACATGGTAGGCAGAAACCTAGGGTAGAGAATCGTGTAGAAAATGAGGCTAGTAGTGACTTGATAAAGGAACATTGTTGGATGCCGTGATAGGAAGAATGAGGGATAGAGGAGTTAGGCATGAAATGAGGGATAAAGACCTTGTTGGAGATGAAGTTGATGGAAGTATGAGCAACATCAAAATAACAATCCCTTTATTCAAAGGAAAAAGTGATATGGAAGCATACTAGAAGAGAGAAAAGAAAATAGAATTGATATTTGATTGGCACAACTACTTGAAGGTAAAAAGGTAAAAATTACTGTCTTTGAGTTTATCGATTACACTATTACTTGGTGGGATGAAATAGAGATAATTAGGAGAATGATACATAAGAGGCCTATTAATCATGGGAGAATTGAAGGGCATCATGAAAAAGAGATTCGTTCCTAATCACTACTATATAAAGCTTCATAAAAAATTGCAAAGCTTCTACCAAGGTTCTAGGAGTTTGGAGGAATATCATAAGGAGATGGAGATGATAATTACTAGTGCGAATGTAGAGGAGGATAGAGAAACCATTGTGGCTCAGTTATTAAATGATTTGAATAGAAAAATAGCTAGTGTGGTGGAATTCCAACATTATATGGGGTTAGAGGACATATTACATGTGGTTATAAAGGTGGAGAGACAATTGAAAGAGGAAAGAAATAGCTAGGTATCCATCAGGTTCTTTGAGTTCTCACTCTTCATGGAAACCATCAGGATGATAATAGAGGTGATGGGGCTGTTTCGAGTAGCAAGATCGAACCACCAATGGAAAAAGGAGAAAGTTTCTAGCAAAGCTATACCCAAGGTGGATTCCCAACCTTCTAGGAATTGGGATATCAAATGCTTTTAAATACTTGGTAAAGGGCACATTACTTCTCTATGCCCAAACAAAAAAGCAATGAACTTGCATGCCAATGGAGAAGTATGGGTGATACTGATGGAGATGAGATCCCTAAATTATAGGGTGTTACTAATGGTGATGGAGTAGAGTACCTGGTCGAAGGGAAATCACTTGTGGTGATGCGTGCTTTCAATATACAAATCAAAGGGGACAATGAAGAGCGACAACGTAAGAACATCTTTTATACTAGGTGCCATGTCAAAAACAAGGTATGTAGTTTGATTATTGATAGGGTAGTTTTACTAATATTTTTAATACTATACTTATTAAGAAATTAGGATTGACTACGACAAAACATCCCAAGCTTTATAAATTGCAAAGGTTAGATGAATGTGGAGAGGTTAGGATAAGTAGGCAAATCTTGGTAAATTTCTCGATTGGAAGGTATAGTGATGATGTGATATGTGATGTAGCTCCTATGTATGCTGGACACATTTTGTTGGGTAGGTCATCGTAGTATGATAAGAAGGTAAAGCATGATGAATTAAAGAATATGTATGACTTTGTAAAAGATGGAAGAGCTGTTATTCTTGTACCCTTAACACAACAATAGGTCCATGGGGACCAATTGAAATTGAGAGGTGAGGAAGGAAAGAAAAACAAAGAGAGGCAAAGGGAGAGTAGGGGAGAAGATAGTAAGGTGACTAAGTGTGAGGAAAAAAGAGCAGAGCTACAAGAGAAAAAAAGAAAAGGAATCTTCTGAGAGTAGAGAAAACTCAAAAGTGAGTTTCTATGCAAAAAGGAATGAGATTGAGTGTGTTTCGGTAAGGACTAACAAATCCCTCCCTAATTTGGATATTTCTGTCTTACAAGATTTTGGAGACCTAGTCCAAGGGAACAAGCCTATTAGAATACCACTCAATTTAGGCACTGAGCATCAATTTGTCGATGATACTATAGTCCGTGGTAAGGATTTAGATGTGTATGATAAGTATTTGAGATATATTGATTGTAATCTACGTAGCTAGTGAAAAATTTGATGGAATGTGTTATGAACTAATTTGATAGTTTTTACTTCTTACTCATGTTTTGATATAATTTATGGTCTTAATTCTCTAACTTTGTCGGGTTTAACGATTGGTGTATGTGGTAGCTTATGTGGAAAACAGGAGATAGTTTTTGAAGCAACTCAAACTTGCGAAATCGAGTAGTCATGGTGTGCAATCTTTGATCCAAGTAATGGCAATTGGGTGTACATACGAAAGAAGCGGACACGAGCTCAAAGGAGGTCCAAACTATACCCAAGATGAGATGAATCCTTCCATGCCATTGCCATGATTGAGAACAATGGCTACAACTTGAATCTTCAAGGTAAGTACATTATAATTCATAACATTGACATTTCTAATGTAGTTTCATTTGATGCAGGTACAAATTTGAGCACGAATCCTTTTGAAGAGGAATGAGATGATGCAATCCATTGAAAAATGGGTTGTTAGAGAGAGAGGGAGATGCATTTGGAAATAATAGGGATCAAACAAGGGCTAATGTATAAGAATAGATACAAGTTGCACTTTTGTGAGGGCGAATCATGGAAGAGGACGATTGAATGTTCACTAAACATGCTCTTTATAATAGATTTAGCAAGAAAAATTCAAGCGAAGCCAATAGAAGTCTTTTGGCCAATAATCATAACTTTTATAACCGATATTCTAGACATTCAAATGACGCATTTAATCCGTATATCAAAGCTAATATCTTCAATACCAATTCAATCTTAATGAATACACAATCATTAAGATATTGTCCTCGCAATATATCAAATGTCTGATGTTGACACAACCGTTTGCCAAATAATCATAATGGACATGAATTATTATTTGTAGGATAGTTATTCTCTTCCCTAATATTTATATGGGTCACAGTTGATTGCTTGGATTTATTGTCTCTTGAATATTAGGAATGAATTTTGAGCAAAATTTGATTAGTGATCTATCACAAAGCATTATATTAAATGATGCTATGAGAACTAGCATCTTTTTAAGAAGATGGAGGTACAACTGTAAAAATGGGCCATATTAACGTAGCTTGCATTTGATGGCAAATGTGTGACCTATTGTAATGATAGAGCAATGAGGACAATCAGAAATCACAAATAAAAAGTAGTAGTGTTTTAAGATGGGGTTGGTCTATGGGTACATAAGGGTTGGTACACAATGGTGTCCACAACCTCACATGAGGGGGGCCCACCTGAATATTTTCAGGTGGGCCCCCCTCATGTGAGGTTGTGGACACCATTGTGTACCAACCCTTATGTACCACAAGGGTTTTCCTTTAAGATGAGATGGATTGTAAAGTTATTGAGTACACAAGCTAATATCTATATATACACACATTTCAATTCTTTCACTGTAAAGGGAATTATTTTGATTTTTAAGTTAAAAAGGAGATTCCCAATGTGATATACTGACATTTATTTCTTCGAAAATTATTACTTTCTCTCTTTACAGTTATGGGTTTTTATTAAAAAATCAATTTCTATAGTTCTCTCTCTATTGTGTGTAGGGGATTTCAGCTTCAATAAAACTACTTGTGCAAAGTTGGGTTACAAAAATTGTATTACAAAATGTGTTGGCAAAATTCAGGCCATTGATTTAAAAAAAATTTTTGAAATGATTTATATGGATGTTATTTTGTCAACCAACTTTGTAAGCCACCTTTGTAGATGTAGCATAGCTCTTTCACTTTTTTTTTTTTAGGAAAATTTATGTAGACTAAACACCAATAGTTGCATTATTCTTTTATGAATATCATCGCCGACTTTTGGGAAGATTCCAAATTTTTCCACTTGTAGCTAGCTCTAGAAGAAAAAAGAAAAATTCACCTCCATTCTAGAGCTTTCTAGCCTCCACCATCATTGAAGGATTTATCTTAATTTTGTTGACATCTTCTCCACTGACAATAGCTTTTTGTGTGTGTGTGTGTGTGTGTGTGTGTTTTATTATTTTATTTTTTTTAGCCTTTGTATTTTGTCAAGTGAAATGAGAGTGATGAGAGAGTGAAGTGAGAAGTGTGTGCATGAGTGAGAAACAGAGTGGAAACATAGAGAGAATAAAATTGAGTGTTTCATTGCTAAATAATATTATTATTTGGTTAGTGATTTTGGTGTGTCCAAAATTTGTAAGTTTATTTCATTAATAAAATATATTTGTGTTTAAACTGGTATCAGAGCTCAATAATTTGGTATCAAACAAGGTAGTTGGGAACAAATTTTTGGGCTTCTTGAATATGTGCACAAAAGGAGATTGTGAAGCTTTATTAAAACTTGCTTGGTTATAAGGAGGTATATCAAGTCATGATGGGTGACCTACAAATGGTAGGTGAAGTAAAGAAGCTTAATAATTGGAAATACACATGATAAACTTGTATGGAGTCATATTTTCAAGGGCAAGACTTGTGGAAAGTAGTTGGTGAAAAGTGACATGATGCCACTAGAAGAGCCTGTAGTCCATGTTCGTTATAAAGACAAAATTGAGGAAGAGTTGCTAAAGCACATAAGAAACTAGAATGCACAAAGAAAGCATGTGACACTTTGGCCACACTATTCTCGAAGAAAAATTACTTGACGTTGCAATTGCTAGAAAATAAACGACTATCAATCACTCAAAGTGAATTGAAGGTAAGTCAATATTTCAACAAAGTTAAATTCCATTGTTGCAAAATTTCAGAATTAGATTCATCGAGTAAGATTTTGGAGTCTTGAATGATAAGAATAATCAAATGCAATTTGAGACTCGAATTTAGAAGTTTTATTACTGCAATACAAGGTTGGCAAACTTTCATTGGTCAATGAGCAAGAAAATTAAAATAGTTAAGAAGGATGGATGCTAAGGCATCGACATCAATAATTGAGCAGACTTGATAAGAGAAATTTAATTTAAGTTTAAAGGAAGAATCAGCGCCAGCGATGGTCTTTCCTGAACAAATAGATTGGGAAGAGGATTGGATTGATGACTCAGGAGAAGATGATTGGATCTATGAATCAGGATAGGACATCGTGGATGAAGAGTCTTCTATGTGGATTCTGGACTCGAAAGAAGTGTTTGAAGAATCATATGCTTGGCACACACCTCAGAGGGTTAGACTTGCTAAATTCAAAAGAACTGGATGACAAGATGAATATGCCAGAATACAGTCATCAAATAAAATAAATAAAATAATCTATATCTAAACCTTTGATTAGAAGAAGCCGGGGCAGGCCCCCAAAGAAAGATAAGAACTCATTTTATTTAAACAACAGTATATCAGATTTCTTATCATTAAAAGAAAAAGGTAAACGACAACTACGGCCCATCTGACAACTAGTACAAACAGAGAGGGCTTTTTATTCCTACTATCTATGTCAATAACATCCTTAGATTTAAATTTCAAAGAAAGATAAGAACTCATTTTATTTAAACAACAGTATATCAGATTTCTTATCATTAAAAGAAAAAGGTAAACGACAACTACGGCCCATCTGACAACTAGTACAAATAGAGAGGGCTTTTTACTATGTCAATAACATCCTTAGATTTAAATTTCAAGCCAAACTCCTTCTGATGCCTTTCCAAACTTCAACGCAACTAGCGCTTATTTACCTTTGTATAGGGCATACAAACAGCAAAGTAAAACTGAAGATTGAGAAAATACAAGATGTAAAGGAGATAATCAATGAACAAGAGCATATGAAGTTATAGCAAAATATAAAGATCTACAAATATCAAGTAATAAAGTAGAGCTTATCAAGAGCGCCACAAAGTTATTCACATGATGTTGCTGACCAGGAAACACTATTGGAGGATCAACAATGTCAAGAAGATATTAAGGTACATACAAATTTACAATTACTAATAAGAAAATCGAGTGAACGTGAGAAATCAAGTACCAAGTATATCAACCTAAAGATAGATGAAGAGAAAAGCATGAAAGAGTCATATATATTGAAAGAAGGATTAAAGAGATTAAATAAAGGATGGAACACTTCAGAACTTGTTGAGATTGAGGTATAGTTGGGCGTGGCTAAAATGAAAAGTCGGTGCTGAAAGGGATAATTGAAGATCATCACCCACTTTTGGAAAGATTCTAGATTTTTCCACTTGCAGCCAGCTCTATAATCCCCCTTATTAATCTATTTTTAGTTCAACAATTTAAATTGACAATTTGAAATCTTGCTTATTGGTCAATGTTCCTATTTCAATTGAAAACCTCTCTTGATAGTTATTAAATCTATTCTCCTCACATGTCTTTCCTATCTCTCGATGAAAGATATGAACATGATAAATGCATTAAACGTGCCAGAACATCTTATAAAAATCATATGAAGCATAAAAATATATCTCTATCCTCTATCAAACCTCACAATGTTTATTACTATGTGATAATGATTCCATTGTCTCTCTCGATAACAACAAAATTCACAAACAATTTAACTAGTGGCCAATTAATTGAAAAGCATTAAAAACGATAATAAACATTCAAATATTCAAACAAATTTAACATCAACCTAATTATTCAAACCAAAAATTTCACGAGGGTTCATCACATCTTAGCAATATAAAAAATTAGCCACGCATGATGTCGGAATTAAACATGCAAAAGTTAAAAGATATCACCAAAATTTGACGGAACATGATTAATTTTTCTAACTTGATTGAAGTTGGTGGAGGAAGCTTTTCTATCACCCGAATCTTTGCTTATCCATTTTAATTCCATGTGCTGAAATCCTGTGCCCAACTACTATTCTTTCCTACACCATGAAGTGGCACTTCTTCCAGTTTAGCACAAATTCATTTTCTCACGATGCTATAAGACCATTCCCAAATTTGAGAGGTAATTCTCAAATGATGAACCAAACACTGAAAAGTCATCCATGAAGACTTCAATGATTTTCTCCACCATATTTCAATAGATTGCCATCATGCATCGTTGAAATGTGGCAGAGAAATTACACAACCCAAATGGCATCCTTCTATAAGCAAAAATACTGTAGGGGCATGTAAATGTAGTCTTCTCCTGATCTTCTAGAGCTACTACAATCTAATGGTAGCCTGAGTATCTATCCAAGAATCAATAATGTGAATGCCCAGCTAGTCTCTCTAATATCTGGTCGATAAAGGGCAGGGGGAAGTGATCTTTCCTAGTTGCATTGTTCAGTTTTTTGTAGTCTATGTATACTCTCCATCCTGTGATTGGCCTTGTCAGTATCAACTTATTATTCTCATTCTTACCACTGTAATACCTCTTTAAAACATGGATTAGACTAACCCACTTGCTATCAGAGATCGGATAGATGATGCTTGTATCAAGGAGTTTCTGCTCGTTCAACGTCCTTCATGGTGGGATTCAATCTACACTGATTTTCCATTATTGGCTTATAATCTTCTTCCATCAAGATTTGTGCATGCATATCAATGAACTGATTCCTTTGATGTTTGCTATAGACCATGCAATAGCTATTTTGTGTTTCCGTAGAACCTGTAGTAATCTCTGCTCTTCCAACTCGATCATCTCTTTTGCAAGGATCACAGGAAGTGTAGACAACTCTCCTAAATAAGCATACCTCAGATGTGATAGTAATTGCTTGAGCTCAAGATTTGGTACTTTTTGAACAGAAGGTAGTGGTTTACTAGGCCGTGTACCAAGTTTCTCAAACTGTCTTCTCTTGATGGGTGGAATAGACTTTATAATGTAGGCGACCTGTCTTATCTCATCAACTGTTGATGTTTTTTCTCGTGAGTACACAAGAAGATTCTCCAAGTGGTCTTGAGGATGCTCAAGAATGAAAGTCTCTTCCACTATCAAATCCATCATATCAATGTGCAAATAACTATCTGATTTTGTAAGATAGTTGATTACATTAAAAATGTTGATGTCACCTGCTCATCATTCAGTCACAACATCAATTGTCCTTTCTGAACATCTATTAAGGTTCGACATGTTGCAAGGAATGGTCTTCCCAATATCAATGGTACATCTTTAACCTCTTCAGCCATGTCCAGAATGATGAAATCCATAGGATAGATAAATTTATCGACCTTTGCCAGAATGTCTTCAATAATTTTCGAGGATATTTTATGGACCCGTTGGCCAGCTGCAATGAGAATGATGTTGCCTTTGCCTCTCCCAAATTTAGTTTCCTAAAAATAGAGTACGACATAAGGTTAATGCTAGCACCAAAATCATAGAGAGCATATCAAATTTCATATTCCCAATAGTACAGGGGATAGTGAAACTCCTTAGGTCATTTAGTGGCTACGTATTCTATAAGATGACACTATATTCTTCATTCAAAATCACTGTCCCCAAATCCTCCAGTTTCTTCTTGTTTGTAAGTATTTTTTCCATAATTTCGCATAGCTGGACATTTGTGCAAGTGCATCTACAAATGATATGTTGATCTGCAGCTTTTTGAATACCTCAAGTAACTTCAAAAACTGCTTGTTCAACTTATGTTTTTGTAGCCTATATGGGAATGGGAGTGGTTGAGCTCTTTGGCAGGAATGGTTACCTGAATATTTGGATCTTCTGGTACTTCTTCTTGTTCTTTGTTCAATGCAAATTCCTCAAAATGCTCCTCGACCGTGGTAGGTACCTTTTCTTGTGTAACAACCAGCCTCTTCACATTTATTTTAGGTAGCTATACCCCACTACCAGTAGTTTTAGCCTTGTAGTGCTCCTTAGGATATGTTTCAATGTCACTAGGCAATGTTCCTGGTATTTTACTTTATCGATTTTGATTAGATCAAAATAATAATTCACGTTGTTGGGTATCGTGATTGCGAACCTAATGGGTCACACACAAAAGGAGAACTAAAAGAATGAGATTTACCAATTAATTAATTATAAATGTTGGATAATTAATAATCGGTTTGCTTAATATTATGCTCAAATTAATTAATTGGATTAATTAATTCATGTATTGGATTTAATTAAATGGGTTAATTAAATATTAAACCGAGTTAAGAGATGGGCCAAACCCGTTTGAGCTTATATAAATAAGCAGATAGGGTTTGAAATTGTGAAGATTTTTTCATTATTCTTATTAGCACAAGAAAAGTAAATATTGGTTCTCTCTTAATCTTGTTCTCTGTGTGGATTTTCATTGGAGGCTGGACAATTAGACAGCCGTGGGTGGCAGATCAAGATTGTTGGGAGAAAAGAAATGCAAAGGAGTTTGCAGCTTTCAACAAATGTATAATTTCTATCATTATTTCCATCTAAACACAAAGCAGATTCTTGGTGGGAATTAAAATTTGTTTTACTTTTCGTTGTGTATGATTAAGTAAATTCCCAACAATAAGAGAATTCAAATAGACAAACCAACATCCAACTTTCACCAGGCCTTATTTTCATACCTACTGTAGAAATTTCTTTAGTATCAAGAAAATGTAATGCTCTGTCAAGTGAAAATGCACAAAAATGTTGTTTTCAGGATGTTAATGTACAACTAAGATAGCCTTTTATAAATATTATGTAGCCGGGATCCTTGTACCCGGATTGAATGTAATTAGAAGTGGTATTGGCTATTCGAACATAAAGTAGCTTGGCAAATTAAATCTACCCATATTTCATAGCTATCAAAAGAAATTTAAATAACTATAAAGAAACATCAACCACACTGACTTCTATGAAAGACTCACTATAACTTGAAGCAACTAGTAGGTTTCAGAAGTATGCTTACTGAGAGAAAATGTACCCTATATAATAAGGGATATAAGTATTATGCAAATTAATACCACCATCACAGGAATAGGACTTAGTTATTGACTTAATCTGGCGAGCACAAAAACATTATAAAAGTAGAATTGCTAAAATAGATTTTCACATACAGACCCCCTATGGAAAACATTCTTGCATTGTTGATGAAAACATGAAGCGGCCCTGTACGTGCATTCCAAGCTTCTGCAAATTTAACTGAAATGCAAGAATAATACAAAGATTAACTAAGATTCACAAAACCACAATACCAATGATAAGCCAGTAAAGAAAATAAGTGCAAAATCAAAAAATCAACACAAGGATTTTTTTGGCTGTAGCCCTAGAAGTTTGACGACCACTTCTAACGCCTAATCCCCTGTTGAGCGTCCATTATAATGGATTTAGCTCAGTTGCTCTAAAATAGCCAAAAAGGAGCAACAAGATTACAAGATCATTCCAGAAAAATTACGAAAACCAAGTTACGAAGACTTATCTTAACAAGATCCACAAAGGAGACTAATATTCCACGAAGGAATCACCTCAGATAAAAAAGATCTCCAAAATCCGTACTGCTCACAAATGAACCACTCAGGTTCTTCCACACCAAACATAGAACAACACAAACACTATATGGATCTAAAGTATTACAAGGGTTTTCACAAGTATCATTTACTGGAACGCTCGAGAACTTCAACCCTTATCTACAAAGAAGAAGTGTTTCTTAGAGAAATAGTGAACAAAAGGGACGGTCTTCAAACCCAAGAAAAAATCTCTCATTCAATAATGCAGACAAAAGTTCACTGAAGTGATATATAGCCTGAAGGTTCGAGAATTAAAATCCTACGGCCATAATTATTCCCCGTGATACAATCTATCTGAATGCATCCATTAACAAAGTTTCCATTTTAAAAACACGACTTCAACACATTTTGGAAGCACAACTTAATAAGTAAGTGGTCATCGGTTCGAAACTTAACAATCTCTACCTTGCTTCCAAAATTCTTGGCTACAGTGCAGCCAAGAGCTTCACCAACACTTTATAATTTCATTTGCTCTAAATACCTGCATAGTCAATGAAAAGAATCAATGGACAATATCTTTAAATAGTTTTGAAACTTGTTTAAAGGTATCATTTTGGGTCCCATATTTAATGGATTATATAAAGTGGGAATTTTATTAATTTTCAGTAGTCCATTTGAGATAATATCCCTTATAAAGTGATATTTAAAATCAATATTTTTAGTTCTATCGTGAAACATGGGATTCTTACTCAAATAGATTGCACTCAGATTATCAGAATATATGATTAGATTAGTGTCTATATAGCCAAGTTCATTTAACAATCCATGCAGCCAGATGCCTTCTTTGATAGCACCAGTGGCTGCAATATATTCAGCTTCTGTGGAAGATAGAGCAACAATTTTTTGTAGCTGAGATTTCCAATTTATCACAGTACCACACAAATTGTAAAAATATGATGAGGTTAATCTCTTATTGTCTCTATCCCCGAAAAAATAAAACACTGTATATCTCTTTAAAATTACCTCCTTTTATTCATTCTAAACATTAATCTTAAGTTAGATAAACCCTTAAGATATTTCAGTAACCATTTCAAAGTTTCCCAGTGAGTTTCACCAGGATTCCCCATAAATCTACTCAAAACACTTATACTATATGCCAAATCAGGTATGGTGCAAATCATTAATTACATGACTAAACCAATAGCATTAGCATGGGTATTTTTGAAATTCTTTTAAGTTCATTTGCAGTTTTAGGGCAAGAATCAGTTGAAGTTTAAAATGATTAGCAAGGGGCAAAGTCACAAGTTTATAATCAAACATGTTAAACCTTTAAGATCTTATTCACATAATCTTGTTGACATAGAAACAAGCAATCAGATTCTTTATTTCTTATCATTTGCGTGTCAAGTATTTTCTTAGTAAGACCAAGATCTTTCATATCAAATTTTGATTTCAATTTGTGTTTGATGTCATCAATTTCAGATTTATTGGCACTAGCAAGAAGCATGTCATCAATATAAAACACAAGATACAAATAATTTTTACCTTCACTTCTTTTGCAATAAAGACATGTATCATAGTTACTTCTACTAAACCCAAGCTTCAAGACAAATGAATCAAATCTTTTGTGCCATTGTCTTGGAGCTTGTTTTAGGCCATATAAAGATTTTTCAACAAACACACTATTTTTTCAGGATTTCCTTTAATAAATCTTAAAGGTTGATTCATGTAAATCACTTCATCTAATTCACCATAAAGAAATGCAGTTTTTACATTTAGTTGATCAAGATTTCATCTTATAGTTGCATATTTAACTACGGAGGAAAAGATTTTCATCATAGTCACACCTCCTTTTTGTGTAAAACCCTTGGCAATAAGCCTAGCTTTGTATATAACATTATTAATGTCCCTTTCCCCCTCTTTTAGTTTATAAATCTATTTACAGTAGTCAACTAGCTTCTGATCCTTAGGTTTATCTACCAATTCCCATGTTTTATTCTTATATAAGGAAGACATTTCTTCTTCCATGGCAGCCAACAACTTTTTGGAGTCTTTGGACTTTACAGCTTCATAATAGGAACTAGGTTTGAATTCTATTTCTTTTGATAAGTGAATAAAGACACAAAGTCATCACTATTGAACCTAGCAAGTGGTCTAATTTGCCTCCTCTCCATATCTCTAGTAAGCTGGTATTGATATGGTGGTGTATACAAGTTATCATATTGATCAGTTTCTACCAAATCAGGTTTATTTTCATTCAAGCCAACCTCTGTAGTTGCAGTTTCTAAGGGATAGAACTAGTATTATCAATTTTAATAGGGTCCACCTCAATTTGGACATCACTCTTGGTTAAGTTCTCTTTTTTTCTTTCCAAACATGGCATACATGACTCATTAAAGACCACATCCGTTTTAATAATAACCCTATAACCTTTTTCCCCACAAACCCATAGCCTGCACCCTTTCACATTTTCAGCATAGCCCAAAAACACACCAAATGTTTCAAGAATAAATCACAAGCTTTTGTGTCCATAGATTTAGGAATATCAAAGTTTAAAGCACTTGTAGGATTTCTATTAATCAAATATGCAACAGTCTTAACAGCTTTACCACAAAATAATTTGGGCAAACCTGAACTTAAAAGCCTGCATCTAACTTTATTCAACAAAGACTTATTCATTCTTAGACTTATTCATTCTTTCTGCAATGCCATTTTGTTGGGGGTGTATGTGCTACAGTTCTATGTCTTAAAATGCCATGCAATTTGCAATAATCATTAAACTCATAATTGCAAAATTCTAGCCCATTGTCTCTTTTTAAATTTTTGATTTTCAATTTGGATTTTCAATCTTTAAATGTAGTAAAAAGTTTCATCTTTAGCTTTCAAAAGAAAAACCTAAATTTTCCTTGAAAAGTCATCAATAATCAGCAAGTAATACTTATAGTTAGACAATGTAGGTGTGGATGCAGGCCCCCACAAATCAGCATGTAAATATTTTAGAATTTGCTTTGATTTATGAGTGCTAGTGGGAAAAGGCAATTTAACTTGTTTTTCAATCAAACAATGTTCACATTTAGATAATTCACAAATATTTGACTTCCAAATACACCTTTATTTTGTAAAGCCTTTAGACCTTTCATCCCAATTTGACCGAGTCTACAGTGCCACAATTTTGCAAGGTTAAATTCATCATCTAAAACTGCTACAGATATACTCATTAAAGGTTTTGCATTTAGAAAATTATAAACCATATTTCTTTGAGATAGAAGTAATTAAATCACTACCCCTAAAGATTTTTATTTGTTAATGACCCAATTTTATGTCAAACTCTATGTCATCTAACATCTCTAAGGACACAAGGTTTCTTTCTAATTCAGGGACAAAACTAGCATTCTTTAACAATAAGATTCTACCATTTTCTAAAAGTAACTTTATTGTTACAATCCCTCTTACTTTACAGGTCATGTTGTTTCCTATGATAACTTGGCCTCTTTTTATTTGTTCAAAATCCAAAAAATAGTTTTTATTTGGGCACATGTGGAAAGAGCAACCTGAATCAAGAATCCCTCTTGATTTAGGCTTCTTTCAACATTTGCAAGAACCAAACCATTATCAAAGTGTTGTATATCATAGGACATAATAGCATTACCCTCACTTGTTTTCTTTCCTTTCAAATCATTTTGCATTTTATAACAATCTTTAGCAGAGTGACCCAACATACCACAATAATAGCATTTCTTTCCCTTGACCTTAGTCTTGATTTCATTTTATCATTGTTTCTCTTTCTAGTGTCATTGGGAGATTTTGAATGAAAATTAGATTTACCAACATTCTTTCTTTTATCAAAAGAGTTTCTCCATTTTGATTGTTGATAGAATCTGATTTGAGTTCAAGAACCTTATTTCTTAGAGCATTTATTATGATATCAGTGGTAAGCTTGTCCCTACCACACTCTAAGGCATTCTTGAGGTCTCTATATCTATCACTAGTGGAGTTTAATAAGACCACAACCAACTGATCTTCAGATAATTCTCATCACAGTTGGCAAGATGCTAGGACAATTTTGTAAATCTGTCCAGATTTTCATCCAAGTCAACAGAAAGGTCCGTTTTGAAAGAAAATAATTGTTTTAGCAAAAAAATTTATTTAGAAAAGTCTTTGGCCCATATTGAGCTTTCAATTTGGTCCACAACTATTTAGCAATTTGAGTTTCTCCTATATATCCGATCACATTGTCTGAAAGGTACAAAAAAATAATACTCCAAGCTATTTCTTCTAACTTAGCAGTGGCCATGACACAGTCACAAGTTTGATTTCAAGAACACATAAAGACACACAACGAAAGGATTGCAGGTAGACAGGGGATTAGGGCCAATCAACAATGCACTTATACAAGATTTCTTCAAACAGTGAACACACAACACTAAGTATAAGAGGCAGAAACACAAGAACAGAGATAGCAATTCCTATACCTTAACTGGCTTGTCCAGCAAAACCTTCCAATTGCACTCCTACTAGTGTTGTTATCTTATATTCCCAAGATTTCTAAGAGTCTTTGGACAAAGACCAATCATAGTAGCACTTTATAATGCAAGGTAAATCGACAAAAAAAATTACAGTAGACTCTACAGTATTGATTTGTAATAACAGAATATAGGAAAGATCTCACCAATGAGTTTGAAAAAACTCAATTTCCACTAAACAGTGTTCACATTATTGAAGACAGGTTCAGAATCCGATTCAATCAAGAAATTAGAAACGCTCCAGTAGTCTAGGTTGCTCTGATACCACTGAAATGTCGAGAATAATACCAAGATTCACAAAACCACAATACCAATGATAAGACAGTAAAGAAAATAAATGTAGAATCAAAAAATCAACACAAGAATTTTTTCGGAGGTAGCCCCAGAGGTTCGACGATCACTTCTAACGCCTAACCCCCTGTTGAGCATCCATTATAAATGGATTTAGCTCCATTGCACTAAAATAGCCAAAAATCGGCAACAAGATGACAAGATAGTTTAGAGAAATTACAAAAACCCAGTCCCACGAAGGAATCAGTTCAAATAAAAAAGATCTTCAAAACCTGTACTGCTTGCAAATGAACCACTTAGGTTCTTGCAAACCAAACACAAAACAACACAACCACTATATGGATCTAAAGTATTACAAGGGTTTTTACAAGTATCATTTACTGGAACACTCGAGAACTTCAACCCTAATCCACGAAGAAGAAGGTTTTCTTAGAGAAAAGAGAGAGCAAAAGGCACAGTCTTCAAACCTAAGAAAAAATATCTCATTCAACAATGCAGACAAAAGGGCGCTGAAGTGATATATAGCTGGAAGGTTTGAGAATTCAATCGGACGGCCATAAGTAATCCACGTGTCACAATCTAGCTGAATGCATCCACTAAAAAGTTGCCATTTTAAAAACACACTTCAATGCATTTTGGAAGCATCACTTAATAAGTAAGTGGTCACTGGTTCAAAACTTAACACTAACTACAGAATCCAAATAGAGAAGATCTAGTTCCATCAATCACCTATAAACAGTCACAATTTTAGAAGTTGGCTTTCTTACTAATCTTAAAACCAAAAATGAAACCTACAGCAAAAGTAACATTACAGAATGTTCCTGATATGTTTTTAAACACATCACTTCCTTTTTTAAAGCATATGCTCAGCATTCCTATGTTTTACCTCAATATTAAGAGGAGGGCGTTGGACCAATTAATGTGGCCCACGTAATATCATCAATGATTTTATTAAAGTGGTCTACGTGCTAAAAGCTAATTGGTCATTTTGGAAAGTGGCAGTTTTATAGCCGTCGAGTTTGATGGAAAGTGGGTAATTTTTTTGCCCATAAAAAACTGCTTCTCTCTACCTATAAATGTGAATGGAACTCATCAATTAAATCATTCAATTATAGAGAGGAAAAGTAAGAGAACGGTTTCTTAAATTTAATAGTTTCCATTTTGCATATTTAATTACTCGATTATTGCCATAGATCAAGGTACGTTTCTTGATCGATTAAGTTATATGTGAAAACCATGAAATTCTTAAAATATTGGTATTAGAGTTAATTGCTTATATGTAGTATCAGAGCCAAGTTAAAGAATGTTTTGATTTTTCTTTAAAGATTGTTGTTGTTTTCTAATTATTTCTTATTTTTCTTATTGATTTATGGATCAAGCCTAAAATTAGAATATAATTAATATTCTAGTACTTACTCATTTTTCGCCAACAATAAATTGGATGTTAAACTGAATTAATGCCTGATTTCGTTTCCTGTGTTAAAGTAATAATGATTGGTGAAAATACATGGCCACGAGTGTCATCAGAATACAAACTTGTCCCATTTTATTAGTGTTTTTCATTGCTCACTTTTTAATTGTTTATGTAAACAAGTGCCTAACACATGTTCCTAATTTCAAAATTGTTGATGGAATCTAGTAAGGTTATTCAATTCATGTGGCCGAAAAGAGGCTTTAATACATGTGGCAGAAGAGCAATAATGGTTGGGAATTTGATCAAACACATTAAGGCATAAATTTTCACGTATTGATAGCTTTAGTTTCTTTCCTTTCTTTTCTGCTTTAATTTTGCAGTGTTATATTATTCTGTATATGTATATGTGTGTGTGTATATACACACACATACTACCTTAATGGAATGCATTGAGTTATACAAACTGAACCATATTTATTGACACATGATAATTGGAATGAAAAATGTTTCATCCAAAAGTTTGATGAATAATTTAGATAAGTGTTATGTTTATATAATAATGTTCAATTAACATTGTTTGTTAGCCACCAAAGTGGCGAAACATTATGGTATTTCGAACACTAAGTTACATAATTTATTTGTCAATGACTCTTAATAGTTTGATGCTTATAAATGAAGATGACATTATGATTATTATTGTCAAGAGTATATTGATGTTCTTAGATTATAAAAATTATTATGGATCGCCCAAAGATTGATCAGTTAATTTTACTAATCTTGAACATGATCGTGGTTAATTAATTTACTTGATTGGATGTGTTTTGTATATCCGAAGATATCATACATGTTTGATTAGAGTATACTTAATTTCCAATTAAGTGAAATTAAATTGGCATCATTATATTTATTATAATGGTATAATGTAGTGTCACCCGAGGAGAATTACGGTAAACATTTATCATTATCTGAATCTGAACTTAATTGTTTAAATCCAAACTCAAAGCATTAATGTTAGAGCATTTTATATTTTACAGTATCTGTTTCCATTTCCCTACATTCACATGCTTTATCTGTACCACTGTTCAATGGGCTCAATTTTTTTGACTGGTGTGAACAACTCGAGTTCAATTTAGGTGTTTTGGACTTAGACTTGGCACTTCAAATTGAGAAACCTGCTAACCTTACTGATGAGAGTAGTGCTAATGAAAGATCTTTCCATAAGGCTTGAGAAAGGTCAAACGGATTAAGCCTAATGTTTATGCTGATGACACTAGCAAAGAATATCAAGTCTACAATCCGTAAAATTGAGATTGCTAGGGAATATATGAAGTTTGTGGAAGAACGTTCCCAAAAAGCTGACAAATCACTTGCTAGCACACTAATGTTTATCTTAACCACCATGAAATTTGATGGTTCTCGTACCACGCATGAGCATGTTACGAAATAAGTAATATTACAACAAGACTTAAGACTCTTGGGATGACTGTGGATGAGAACTTTTGGCACATTTTATCATCAATTTCTTGCCTCCTGAGCATGGTCCATTCCACATGAACTATAATACCTTAAAGGATAAATGGAATGTGAATGAATTACACAGTATGTTCGTGCATGAGAAGACAAAGCTTAAGAATCAAGGAATTCATTCTGTTCATCTTGTAAGTCATCAAGGAGACAGAAAGAAATATAAGAAAAGGTTTGGAAAGGGCATTAAGTAAGGACCACTAAAGATAAATGAGTTTTCTACCCAAATCCACAATAAGGAACACAAGAAAGATACATGCCATTTCTGTCACAAACCTGGGTACCATAAAAAGGACTGCCTAAAATGTAAGACATGGTTTGAAAATAAAGGTAAGATTATTTCTTACGTATGTTTCGAATCTAATTTGGTAGAAGTTCTTTATAATACTTGGTGGATTGAGTCATGATGTACCACTCATATTACTAATACGATGCATGGATTCCTTTCAATCTAGACCATAAATTCAAATGAAAAGTTTGTCCTCATGGGAAATCGAGTCAAAACTCCAATTGAAGCCATTGGAAACTATCGTTTGATTTTAGATACTAGACATCATTTAGATTTATTCTAAACTCTTTATGTACCTCCTATTTCTCGCAATTTAGTTTCTTTATCAAAACTTGATTCTGCTGGATATTTCTTTAATGGTGGAAATGGTGTTTAAGTTTGTGTAAACAAAATCATCTTATTGGTTCCGCTATTCTTTGTGATGGCTTATATAAATTAAATCTCTACAACCTCTTTGCCAAGACTCTGTTAACCTTGCATCATAATGTTGGTACTAAACGTGGTTTGTTGAATGAAAGATCTGCTAACTAGTGGCATAAATGTTTGGGTCACATATCCAAGGCAATGATAGAAAGATTAGTAAAGAATGAAATCCTTCCTGACTTGGATTTTAGTGATCCTGAAATTTGTGTGGATTGTATTAAGGGTAACAAACCAAACATACAAAGAAATGAGCCACAAGAAGCACACAACTTCTTGAAATAATACACACTAATATATGTAGGCCTTTTGATTTTCTATCCTTTGGTGGAGAGTATTTTATCACCTTTATTGATGATTTTTCACATTATGGCTATGTCTATTCGCTGCATGAAAAGTCTTAAGCTTAAATGCTTTAAAGATCTTTGTCAATGAAGTTGAATGGCAATTGGTCAGAAAAGTGAAAATTATTAGATCTGATAAAGGTGGTGAATATTATGGAAGGTATAATGAAACTGGACAACATCTTGATCCATTTGCTAAATTTCTTGAAAGACATGGCATATGTTCTCAATACACTATGTCAGGCACACCACAAGAAAATGGTGTGGCTGAAAGGCTTAATTGTACTCTGATAGAAGTAGTTAGGTGTATGCTAAGTAATTCTTTTTTACCCATTTCTTTGTGGATGTTTGCATTAAAGACTGCTATGTATTTGAAAAATAGGGTTCCTAGTAAGGCAGTTCTAAAGACTACTTTTGAATTATGGATGGGAAGGAAGTATGAGGTACTTACATGTTTGGGGTTGCCCCCACAAAAGCAAGAATTTATAATCCACATGAAAAGAAATTGGATTTAAGAATAATCAGTGGATATTTCATTGGTTATCCTGAAAAATAAAAGGGGTAAATATTTTATCGTCCTAACCATAGTACTAAAATTGTTGAAACTGAAAATGCTAGGTTAATTGAGAATGGCAAAATTACTGGGAGTTTAGAACCACGAAATGTAGAAATACAAGAAGTTAGAGGTTAAGTTTCTCTACCCTCAACTTCTTCGAATTGTTGAAAGGTATGACAATTTGCCAGAACAACAAATAAATGATCAAACATCTCACAATGAAGTTGCTACTGATGAACTCGTATTAAATGAACCACAAGAAATAGCATTAAGAAGGTCATAAAGATAACACAGACCTACTATTTCTGATGATTATGTGGTTTACCTGCAAGAGTTTGAATTTGACTTGGGAATTATTGATGACGATCCAATTTCATTTTCACAGGCCATTGAGAGTGCTAATTCTGATGAGTGGTTAGATGCTATGGAAGATGACTTGAAATCTATGGAGCACAATGAAGTCCGGGATCTCGTCGAATTACCCAAATCATGTAAAAGGGTTAGGTGTAAATAAGTCTTTAAGACCTAGCATGACTCTAATGGTAATATCGAATGATATAAGGCTAGACTTATTGCTAAAAGTTTTACTCAGAAAGGTGGAATTGATTATAAAGAGACATTTTCGCCAGCCTCTAAGAAAGACTCACTCAGATTTATAATGGCTTTAGTAGCTCATTATGACTTAGAGTTACATAAAATGGATGTGAAAATTGCCTTTCTAAATAGAAATTTAGATGAAGAAGTTTATATAGATTAGCATAAAAGTTTTTCAGTTGAAGGAAAGGAACATATGGTGTGTAAGTTAAAGAAATCAATATGCGGACTTAAACAGGCTTTCCGTCAATGGTATCTTAAGTTTAACCATACCATTACTTCCTTTGGATTTAATGAAAACAACATTGATCGATGTATATATCTAAAGGTCAGTGGGAGCAAGTTTATATTTTTTATTCTGTATGTTTATGACATCTTGCTAGCTACTAATAATTTTAGTCTATTACACGAGACTAAGAAATTTCTCTCTAAAAATTTTGAGATAAAAGATATGGGAGAAGCAACCTATGTAATTAATATTGAAATATTTCGAGATAGGTCACAAGGATTGTTGAGGTTGTCCCAGAAAGCATATATCAATAAAGTTTTAGAGAGATTTAAGATGAAAAATTGTTCAGCGAATGTCCTTCCAATTCAAAAGGGAGACAAATTCAGTCTTATGCAATGTCCTAAAAACAAATTGGAATGCAAACAAATGATAGCTATTCCTTATGCATGTCTTATTTGGAGCTTAATGTATGCTCAGACTTTCACTAGGCCAAACATCAGTTTTATTATCAAAATGCTTGGAAAAGTAACCCGGGACTTGATTATTGGAAAGCTGCAAAGAAAGTATTGATCAATTTACAAGAAACTAAAGGCCACATGCTCACTTATAGGAGATATGATAACTTGGAGGTCATTGGATATTCAAATTCAGACTTTGCTGAATGTGTGGATACTAGAAAGTCCACATTTGGCTATCTATTCCTCTTGGCTGGAGGAGCTATATCATGGAAAAGTGCGAAGTAATCGATCATTTCTGTATGCACTATGGAAGTCGAGTTCGTGGCATACATTGAGGCCACAGTTCAAGGAAATTAGATGCGGAACTTTATATCAGGGCTTGGAATAGTCGACAGTATAGCCAAGTCGCTGAAACTTTATTGTGATAATTTTAAAGTAGTCTTCTTTTCAAAGAACGACAAGTACTTTAAAGGTGCTAAACACATGGAATTGAAGTACTTTGTCATTAAAGAAGAAGTTCAAAAATAAGAGGTGTCAATTGAACATATTAGTACCAATCTCATGGTTACAGATCCACTAATGAAAGGATTGTCTCCAAAGACATTTAATGAACATGTCAAAAGAATGGGCATCATTGGAAATGATCATTGACATTATTATGTAATTTATGGTGTTTATGTCTTGACACTTTGAGCTCATTTATGATTGTTTTTGACAAAATACTATTCCTATCATAATTGTTGGTATATGTACATGAATGGATTATGTGAATGCTAATAGGGATAGTCCTTTTAAAGATATTATTGGAATATAATCATCGAACTTCTCATTACGTATCATATTAAGTGAGGAAGTATTGTAGTATATGGAAGGGCTTATGCCGATATGATAGTGTAAAATCACCATGACTCGTATTTATCATTACTTAAGGATAATTTATTAAGTGACCAATGTACGTAGGATTTTAGCTTTTTGCATATGTATTATGTTATATACCACATAATGATGTAATATTTCTTGGGCCAAGTGGGAGAATGTTGGACCAATCTTCAGGTGTGTCAAAAATCGTATGAAGGTTGTGAATGATCAATAAAAGATTCGTCACTCTTAGATAGTAAGAGATTGTGATCTACATTTCATTAGTTAAATTGATAACGAAATCCTATGTAAAGGTGTACTCATAAGTCGAAAAGAATTTTTTGACTTGTATTGACTTAATAGTGGAATGAAAGATATAATCGATAATTGAGATTGACACTTATCCATATATCGTAATTGATCGAATCATATTGACGAAATGATTATAGTTTTACGGTAAATGATCATGTTTGGTTGTCATACCACATGACATTTTCCATTACATGTTTTGCTTTAACACATTGCTAAATGTCAATCTAGGATGACGAATGTGAATTGACGATAAATTGAAAGGGGTGTTTTAATTTATCGATTTTGATTAAATCAAAATAATAATTCACGTTGTTGGGCATCGTGATTGAGAATGTAATGGGTCACACACAAAAGGAGAACTAGAAGAATGAGATTTGCCAATTAATTAATTATAAATGTTGGATAATTAATTAATCTGGTTGTTTATTAATATGCTCGAATTAATTAATTTGTGGAATAGATTTAATTAAATGGGTTAATTGAATATTAAACCGGGTTAGGAGATGGATTAAGCCCGTTTGGGCTTATATAAATAAGCAGCTAGGGTTTGAAATTGTGAGGATTTTTTCATTATTCTTGCTAGTGCAAGAAAAGTAAACCATTGATTTCTCTCAATCTTGTTCCCTATGTGGATTTTTATTGGAGTCTAGACAATTGGGCAGCTGTGGGTGGCAAATCAAAATTGTTGGGAGAAAAAAATGCAAAGGAGTTCGTAGAATTCAACAAAGGTATAATTTCTATCACAATTTTTTATCTAAACACAAAGCAGATCCTTGGTGAGAATTGAAATTTGTTTTCCTTTCCGCTATGCATGACTAAGTAAATTCCCAACAGTAAAAGAATTCAACTAGACAAACCAACATCCAACTTTTACCGGACCTTATTTTCATACCTACTGTAGAAATTTTTTGAATATCAAGAAAATGTAATGCTCTGTCAAGTGAAAAGGCACTAAAGGATTTTTTCAGGGATGTCAATGTACAACCAAGACAGCCTTTTCTAAAATATTATGTAGTTGGAATCATTGTACCTGGATTGAATATAATTACAAGTGGTATTGTCTATCCAAACATAAAAGTAGCATGGAAAATTAAATCTACCCATATTTCATAACTATCAAAAGAAATTTAAATAACTATAAAGAAACATTAACCACACTAACTTCTAAGAAAAGCCTCACTATAAGTTGAAGCAACTAATGGTATTGTACATTAAGGGATATAAGTAATATGCAACTTAATACCACCATCACAAGAATATGACTTCATTATTGACTTAATTTGGTGAGCACAAAAACATTATAAAAGTAGAATTGCTAAAATAGATTTTCACATATAAACCCCCTATGGAAAACATTCCTGCATTGTTGATGAGAACATGCAGACTTGCACCTGCATTCCAAGCTTCTGCAAATCTAACTATGGAATACAAATAGAAAAGATCTAGTTCCGTCACCTATAATTAGTCACAATTTTAGAAGTTGGCTTTCTTACTAATCTTAAAACCAAAAGTGAAACATACAGTGAAAGTAACATTACAGAATGTTCTTGTTATGTTTTTAAGCACATCACTTCTTTTTTCAAAGCATATGCTCGCATTCCTATATTCTACCTCAATATTAAGAGGAAAGCCCTTTCCAGACCATCCCTCCTGCCATTTCTTTATCAAATCATTAGCCAGCCTTTGGATTTCTAACAACCACAATGACGTGTGCCCTTGATTTTGCCAATTGCCTGTTTAATGATGAAAATAAAAATGTACTTGTGAAAAGAAAATGAATTAATTTTGAGATATTTGTTGCAATTTACATTTGCTGGAGGTCACTTCTATGCCCCCCCCCTTTATTTGTATTCTCTTTTTTTATGATATATATATATATATATATATATATATATATATATATATTC
>NC_036252.1:15087308-15091682 GCF_002742605.1 Olea europaea var. sylvestris
TTCATAACTTCAGTTTCATCTCGAATGTTTGAATTAAAATAGTGAAAATTACATAATTCCAAGTGTTTAAAGATTAGAATTCAAAAATAAGGGACCAAATTTCATTATTCAAAAATCAGGTATGAATATAATAAATATTACCCCTAATTCAATTCCAACCCTAATTTTATTCTCTCTATCTCTCTCTCTCTCTAAACACACCTCTCTCTCTCTCTCTACACTCCCCTCTACCATCGCCAATGAGAGTGCCCACCGTCGGAGACACCTAAGAGTCGAGCAGGGTCATAGTTGTTGCAGTGCACCACCTTCGCAGTCGACGACGTAAGTGAAATTTGAGAGCCTCTCACCTGATTTGTGAGCGATCTGAGCGCCGCTTGCCTGATCCTGATTTGCTGCAGCTATCGAAATTTGAGTGCTACTCACCTCGTTGTGGCGAGCATCGGTGCTGCTACGAGCTAGTCACAGCTTCGGTGCTGCTACGAGCAATCTGAGCATCGGTGCCTGATTTGTTGTAGCTGTCGAAATCTGTAGTATGTGTGCTGATTTATGTGGTGGTGCTGGAGATCGATAATGTGAGATGGGTGGTGTGGTTGGATGCGGTGGTATTGACGAAGTTTCGGGTGTGTGTGCTGTGGGTGCCGTGGTGTTGGAAGAGAATCTCGGCCCTGATATGAGTGGCGCTTTTTATGGGTGTGGATGCTGCGATGAAACTGTGGTTATGGTGTTTTTGTGTGTGGTAGTGATTTTGAGGTTGGTGGTGTTTGCTAGTGATGGTGGTGCACTGTGGCTGTGGGTGGGGTGTGGTGCAGTCGGTCGTTGTGTTTTGGTGGTGGTTTTTTTTGGTGTGTTTGGTGGCGACGGTGGATCTAGTTGCGTCGATTTTGTTGATATTGGCGTTGGCGGTGGCGGTGGCGGTGGCGATGGCGGTGGCGACGGGGTAAGGGTGGTTGCAAGTGACGGTGGTGGTAGTGGAGTTGGTGGTGACTGATTATTTGACCTGTGACTTTAAAATTTCGATCATCTGTGACTAAAAAAAGTAATGTGACTATTAAATTTGAAAATATGTGATCTGTGACTATAATTTTTTGGATTTGTGACCTATAATTTTTTGATCTGTAACATCGACATAATCTGTGACTTATCAAAATTGTGATTTGTGACCTCGAAAAAATCTGTGACCAATTAATTTAATGATATGTGATTGATAAATAAAATATGTGACCTATAATTGTGAATATGTGATCATGAATAGTATAACAGTGGCTTTATTATCATTATTTAATAAATATTTTTAATTAATTAGCTAAAACTTGATTTTTGCATTAAAGAAATTTGTAACTTGGATTTTGAATTGGGCATAGTTAACACTTGATTTATGAACTCTTCCCATTAAAATATGCAATGAGCAATGTGCAAAACCATATGTACTAAGCCCAGAAGGAATATCTACAGTGGTTGTATCCGAGAGGATTGCTGCACGGGGAGAGAGAGAGAGAGAGGAGAAATTGGAGATGCTATGAGTCTTGATATCAGTTTCGTATTTTTCTTCATTGTAGATTTCTCTATGAAATAAATTCATTACTCTTCTAGTTATCACATTGTTATAGGGCTTTGTTTCAAATTAAAGAAACTGGTGAAGATGTTTCACCGGAAAGAAGGTGGTTTTATATGACATCATATGTTTACTCTATTATGCAATAGAGATGTTGCACAAAGAAACCCGTAAATAATGGTAATGTTTAGGGAAGTCACAAAATGCTGCCACTGAGAGGGAAGAAATTGGGGATGTTGTGAGTTTTGATCCACAAACACAGTCATTTTTATAGTAAATCATCGTATCATTTTGCCTATGCAAGTATACAATAAAGCCACTGTTTGCAAGTTGAATATTTCTGTTTAGCTAGAGGGTATGAAAGGAAGGGATACCCACCTCCTCTTTTGCACACAATTAGTACAAGAAGCATTTTAAATAAGTCTTGGATCTGCTGCTTTTGAAGGTTTAATGTTGCCTGAACTGACCTGAAGTAGATTTGCTAAATTTCCATCCAAGTCCTTATTGGCGTGCCCATGTTATTGTTCAATTTTGACGTATGAATGTGGCTTTAAGAATTGCGGCTACAGCTGCAACATGAGGGCAAGACATGGATGATCCAGATTAAACAGTGTATGACACGGTGATGATCTCAGGGCACCTTTAAGGGAGAAGATGCTTCACTCTATGCTGTTAATATATCCAGTCCTGGATATTCTTGTTTCAATTATTTAGTGATTCACATTTTGAATAACATTGATGCAGATGAAGAAGGGAAAGAGGTTTCTGTTGTGAATAGAGAAAAATCAATGTTTTTGGAGAAAACGGGTTTTAATTTATCATGGGATTTTAACGATTGTGGTCCAATTGGCTTGATTTGATGTTTATTATGAGTCACGTCGAACTTTCATATGCCATGTGGCACATTCCATTAGTTGAAGTTGACAAATATTAAATGGGTGATAGATGGTGAATAATTGGGTAGATGGGTGAGCAATGAGTTATATTTTATAATTCAGTGAGCAACTATAATATAAACTGAAGTTGGGTGAACATTGATTAAATTTGCTCGTACATATATAACATAATCCTACTGTTGTATTTCTTCGTTTATGTGTATTGTTATAGCTTAAAATTATGTATTACTTACTTTTGAAAAGTGTAAATATATTGTCATCACAATTTTTATTTGTCCAACTACTTTATAAATAAACATTATATATATATATATATATAGCCTAGTCCATTAAAAACAAGTAAATGATACACCTCTCTCAAACACAAGTAAATGGTACACCACTATATTTCTCACTCTTAAAACATTTTCACTACAATTTTTTTCTAAAATCTAATTGATGGAATCCATTTGAAAGTGACTAAAAAAATATAGATATTATATATTAATGGAGATAGAAAGAAAATTCATTTTTTTTGTGTAACTATTGGAACAATGGAGAAATATAGAGAAAAAAAATAGAGAGAACTAGGGGTGGGCGCGGGTCGGTTCGGTTCGGTTCTAAAGAGAACCGAACCGAACCGAACCAAGATTTTCGGGTATCTAGTAAATGGAACCGTCGGGTCCAAATATAATTATGGAACCGTTCGGGTTCGGTTCCATTCTGTTCAGTTCGATTCCGTTCGGTTCTGTACTATAATTAAATTTTTTAATATCTATAACAATATTATATAAATACAACTAATGACACATTCAATGGTTTTGGAATGTCAGAGACTAGTAGACTACTTTGTTCAAATGATCGCTACGATCAAAGTTTCGGTCGGTGGTCACAGAGTCGGTCGACGATTGTATAGGTTTTGGAATGTCAGCGAGACTGTGAGAGTGAATGCGAGAGTCGAGACAGCATTATACACTTTAGTGTAGGTGTTTATAGTTATTTAGTGGATTGGATTTTGTTGGGCTAAGAAATGAAACAATAAAATGGGTAATTAGGCCAAAAATTAAAAAATTAGAAATGAAATAAATTATTGCGCCAAAAATTTGGACTTAGAAGTTGTTAATTTGTTTTAAAAAATTAAAATTAGAATAATTTGATTTATTTAATATAAATTTTTTAGAAAGATTCAGTTCTTGTTCGGTCCTTCGGTTCTTGTCTAGATCCGAGAATCGAACCGTACCCGTCGGTTCTCAATTCAGATACCCTTTCGGGTATTTAGTTTAACAGAACCGTCGGGTTCGGTTCAGTCGGTTCGATTCAGGAGATTTGCCCAGCCTTAGAGAGAACCAAAACTCAAATGTGATTTTATTGCAATAATGGACTCATATATAGGTCTCAAAATGAGAATAAGAGCTATAATTTGAATAAAATAAACTTTTATAGAGTAGATAAGACATGTAATTTTCCTGATAAGACTAAATAGACATCAATAATTATTTCATAATTTTACAACACTCTCCCTTCGATGACTATTTGCTCAAAAATTGTCAAATTAAAAATCTTGGTGCACAAGAATTTAGTGAGACAAAACTACCAAATGAAGGAAAAAAAGAGTAAAAGAATTATAACAAAATTGGATAGTAAAAATCCACCTCGTTAAAACCTTATCGAAAAAATACTGTAGCACAAAATTTGAGCGAAGAAAAAGAGTAGAGCTAATTCCATGATTTCTATAATTGGAAATCTTTGTATCAAGCTATCTATGTCTTATACACCTATATCTTCAATATCACAATTATGGTGAAGTTTGTTTCATGTTGTCTTGTCATAATCTTCAAGCAATATTGTTTTTCATAGAAGTGACTTATAGTCAGTGTGATGATCGATTGAAAAATAGATTTTGTTGTTGCTTTCTTCGAGATTTAAGGCAATATATATATATATATA
>NC_036252.1:15091932-15150129 GCF_002742605.1 Olea europaea var. sylvestris
TGACATTTATTATACAAAGAATATATATTCATTAAAATCTTATTAGGGAAACCCTTTGGAAAAAATCATAATGAAGGAAAAATAGCAAATTATTCCTTTGATTATTGTTCGTGCGAAACCCACAAGTTAATAGGATCGTTGACAACTAATACGTAATGAGTAACGTGTATCATCCCACGAAGAATAAAATTCAGTTGAATGCACTAGTCTTTTATTAGATTCAAAGTGAGTAAAAAAAAGTGATTTGTGGTTGTGACTATTCTAAGTTAATTTACTAGAGCCTATAAAATTCAAGTTTTGTATATGTATGGAATGAGTGTATTGGATTATGAATCCACTCATTATTATCTATTACAATTTTTAATTACATAGCAAGTTTCATTTATGTATTCTTAACAATCAATAATTGTATAGTAATTAATTTTCTTTTTCAAGACAAATTAAATATATTCTAGTTATGACCTTAATCTCTTTCTAGTTTGAATTCGAATGAATAGAACGCATTCAATTTCGTAATTATCTCAAATATTGCACACGTGATAAACTTTATTCTTAACATTTATTGCATACATGCTAATCAAGTAGTGTTTTAAATATATTGTGAGTCTTCCAACACTACAACAAGAAAATATGTATTCAATTAGTGATCAAGCAATAAAATAATAAAATTAAGCATGCAAGATTAATCAAAACTTGTAAGAATTCAACTAAGCTATATATCTTGAATAAATAAATAATAAAATATTTCATCTTTATCCAATACATGAAAATAGTGAGATTAGCATAGTTTAATAAATCACATAAAAAGATTTGGAAAAACAACATCCGGAATTGAAAATAATGATTGGAATATGAAAAATCAATTTCTTCTTCGTTAATCTTCAACCCGGACTTTGACTCTTTAATCTCTCATGTTAATCTCTTTAGAATCTCGTGCTAGCCTCTTTCTTATGATGAAAAATATGTATGATAATGTGCTTTCACGTTCCAGCCATCTCTTTCTGGATAAATAGTAGGTTAAAATTGATTTCCATGCAAGTTTGGGTCAAAAAAATGAAATTGGGACATTTGGACCTAGATTTGGCCCCTCGCGTGCGTTACATGTAGGATTTGCTCTCGGGAAGCGCTTTAAGTCCATGCATGCGCGCTGTTAAAAAAATATCTTTTGTTGCATTTTGATCTTCATTCATTTGAGCTCTTTTTGATGTATTCTTTGTCCTTTAGCTTCAAATTGCTTCTAGTTGAGTCCAAACCTTCTCCAATCGTCGATATTGGGTCTGCATTAACTTAAGCACTATGCAATTTAGTCCCCAAACTTTTGATTCGCTCCTTTTTGGACAATTTTTCGCTTCTTTTGTCAACTTCCCTCTTTTTTCATCAATGAAATATATACAAAATTAACCCTCAATTCATTTATAATGACAATAATTGCTCTAACTTAACAATTGGTATTACATTTATCAAACACCCCCCAAACTTGAACAATTGTTTGTCCTCAAACAAAATAAGGCTTAACTACACAAAATTTTCACAAAAACTTGGTTGGATAACCTGCTTTTAACCTCAGGATTGGACTTTTAGAGTTGAAAATATAAAGTATTTCAGAATCACAATGTCAAATTAATCTCTACATATTCAATGCAAAATTGACACGTGTTTGTGTGTGTGTGAAGATTCATGTAAAGCATCACAAAGTTATAAATTTATTCAATTCTCGACCATCTGTGACCAAATATTTCCTTTCTCCGCTCGTAAGATACACACTCCAAAAATTTATTCTTTACTCTTCCACAAGGGGTGCTTTGAGGTTAAAATTTAATAAAATACTAATCCTCACCATCTCTAGATTGGCTCGATTTTACTAATTACTGCTCAATACATTGACAAATGATGATTCTTTTTATTTTTGATTTCTTCAACTTTTAAGAATCAACTAAGCTAAAAGTCTAATTATCTCCAATAAGTATTTGCGGTTTAATCAAGGCATATTGCAGTATAATTTTATTTATTATTATTACTATTCCATTGACTAGTGCAATGCCCCTTATTAAACACCCAATCTCAAAAATCGACTCCCAACTTAAGATTTCAATCTAGTTTCATCTTATTAATTACTTACAATCCACCCAAAAACTTAGCATATATGGAATCTACATATGTCTCTATGTATCCCTACAACAATTCAATCATCCCCCAAACTATCCTAAAATTGGTTTAAGGACGTATAACATTGTGGATGTTCAGGCTAAGCATCTAAGGTTCATTAATTTCCATCTACTCCTCAATATGAATCAAAAAAAATTTCATAATGCAAAACATAAATATAGTGATCATCAATATCTAGTTTCATATGAGTAAGCATAAAAACTTAACTCATAATTCATCCGTCATTTACAGGCCAGCTCCATGCTCCAATATTTTTGTCATTGTTAGCAAATTATCCAACCCACACAAGCATACAATAATATATAAAAGAAGTAATAAAACTAAAAAGTAGATTATTCTTTTACTTTTTTTCACACAAGCACGCAACGATTTAAAACAAAAGATTCGATGAAACAACCACCTTTGAACTGGATAAAGACGTTGTTCTCAATGTCCAAAAATAGTGCAAGTAATAAACAAAAGGTATAAACAAAGAAAAGATCGGGTACTCTGGTATCAGTTCGTGGATAGTGGATTAAATAACAAGAAATCTCCAGACTAGATTGGTCCTGCGTGGATAGCGGCAGATGAATGGATCTAGAGTAAAGGTCTCGCATCATAACACACATTTGATCAATCTGTCTATGCATATCCTTTGATCAGGTCACGTTATGGTCAAGAGCCTAAATATTAACAAAACGATTTTGGGTTTTAGCCTATTATTTCATCATTGCCCTAAGAGGTAATTTTGGAATCACAACCCAACAACTTCACCTTGATGCCAATGGATTTCTGGACACTTGCAGCTCTCCAATTGACAACAAGTTGTACCTGCAAAAATAGAGTTTAACCTATATCAATATTCAGAAGTGCCAAACGTGATTGAAATTTTGAAAGAGGTAATACATTTGTTCTCATATCTGATGGATTGAACTGTATAGTAATTTCTTCAAGGACAGATTCACTAGAGATAACACTTCTAATAAAATGTAACTTTACATCTATATGTTTATTCTTTCATGAAAAAAAGTATTCTTACACAAATGTTTTGCACTTTGGCTATTAGAATAGACAATAACCGAGTTCATTAAGCATGCTTATTTCAAATAACAATCCTCTGAGCCACAAGGCTTCTTTCATAGTCTTTGTGGCAGCCATATGCTCAGCCTCTGTGGTAGACAAAGCAACAATGAGCTGCAACTGTGTTTCCAACTTACACAAGTACCACAATGAGTAAACATATAAGCAGATGTAGATTTTCTATTGTCCTTCATTTCTATGTTCAAGACTAATCCCAACTTGGATGTGCCTTCCAATACCTAAGAAGCCATTTAAGAGCTTCCTAGTGTTCAAGACCACGGTTAGCCATAAAACTACTTAGAGTGCCGATTGCATGAGCTATATCAGGTCTTGTACAGATCATAGTATACATGATAGATCCCACAGTATTAGTATAAGAGACCTTTTCCATATATCTTATATCAGATTCATCAATTGGGCATTGCTCTTTACTAAGTTTTAAATGACTAGCTAAAGGCAAAGAAACATATTTTGAATCATGCTTAAAAAAACTTAGATAAAACCTTTTCAATGTATGCTGACTGTTTCAAAATTAATATGGATTGAGATCTTTTTCTAACTACGTCCATTCCCAAGTATCCTTTTAGCATGACCCAAATTTTTCATATCAAACTCAGTTTCAAAAGCTTCTTTAATATCATTTATCTGTTTTTAATTAGGCCCAATTGGAAGCATGTCATCAACATAAAGTAAAATATAAACAAATATTACAAATTCATAATTTTTCTTAGAGTAAAGTCAATGATCATAAAAGCTTCTCACAAATCCAACAATCATAGCAAAATTGTCAAATCTTTTGTACCATTATCTAAATGACTATTTTAATCCATATAGAGATTTATTACGCAGGCACACAAAGTCAAATTTAGATTCATTCACAAAACCTTCAGGTTGTGACTTGTAAATGGTTTCTTTCAAATCACCATGTAAGAAAGTTGTCTTTACATCAATTTGTTCCAATTCCCAATTATGACGAGCAACTAATACAAGTGGGACTCTAATAGTAGTATATTTTACAATAGGTGAAAATATTTCATTGTAGTCCATACCCTGTTTTTGTGTAAGCCCCTTAGCTATAGTTTGGCCTTAAATCTTAAAAGTTCAATTTTAGAACTACCTTTTTTTACCTTGTAAATCCATTTACAGTTAACAGTGGATTTATTTTTGGGTCTTAGAACAAGAACCCAAGTTTTATTCTTTGTTAAAGAGCTCATCTCTTCCCTTATGGTAGATTTCCACTTACTAGATTGATTATAACTCACAGCTTCGTTATATGTTTTAGGTTATCTATAAGCAAGGTCATTATATGATTATAAGATAGGAGAGAGAAGGATAGCTAATCTTCATATCCAGGAGATTATTTTCCTTCTAGACTTATCCCTAACCAATTAATAGTCACTCAAGTCATTTTGTTGACTAGGATCACTAGTCTCAGTTTGATCCTATAATCCTAGTCTCAGTTTGATCCTGTTCCTGCACACATTGATGTTCAATTTCAGTTTGAGTCTAGGGTTGTGCACGTTCATTTTCCCTTCTATAATTTTGAATAGGATTAGATTGAGGACCATACTCCACCTGAAACCTCGTCACATCAGAGATTTCAGGGTCTGCAGACTTTTGTTTTGCCAAACAAGGCATTTCTTCTTCATTTAAGGTGACATCTCTACTTGTTATTATCTTATGCCTTCCTTGATCTCTAGCCCATAGCCTATGGCCTTTAATACCTTTAGGGTAACTTAGGAAGATACATTTTTGAGCCATTGGCTCCAATTTTCAGAAATTTAGGTGAAAATAGGCAATACACTTAAACATTCTAAGGTAAGAGTAGTTAGGAAAGCTTCCACATCACTTTTCCTCAAGAGCTTTACCTTCCAGTGCACTGAAAGGTATTCTATTCGATATATATATATGGCTATAACAACAGCCTCTCCCCACAGATCTTTAAGGACACCAGATACCACCATCGTACACATAACCTTATCAAGTAAGGTCATATTCATTCTCTCAACAACCCCATTTTGTTGGGGTGTGTATAGAACAGTTTTATGTCTTAAAAATTCCATTTTGTTCACAGAATTTATCAAATTCAGAGTTGCAAAATTCTAACCCATTAATAGTTCTCAAGACTTTAATCTTTACTGACATCTGATTTTCAATTAAGACCTTCCAATTTTTGAATTTTTCAAAGGTTTCAGATTTATGCTTTAGAGAAAAACCTATAACTTTCTTGAAAAATCATCAATTATTGAAAGGAAATACTTGTTCCATCCTTCAGTGATAGTGAAGGCCGAACCCCACAAATTAGAGTGAACATATTCTAGTAGAGAAGTAGTTTTATATTTTCCAGAATTGAACTGCAATCTGTAGTGTTTTTCAAGTGTGCAATTCACACAAAATGTATTTTTAACATTAAATATTTTCAAACACTCCCCTTTGTATAAGATAGTGAGACATTTTTTTTTTTTTACCCCCATGAGCTAATCTCTTATGTCATTTTAAGGTGGAATTAGGTTCAATACTAGACACTATAGCTGCATTCTCAAATGCTATTTCAGCTCTAGCAACATAAATTCCATTTTTCTTGACGCCCTTGAAAATGACAAAAGATCCTTTAATTACTTTCATCATGCCATCTCCAATCCTAGCACACAGTCCTATATCATCTAATTTTCCAATTGAGATTAGATTCCTATTGAGTTTAGGTACATACCTAACTCTCTCTAGGATATACATGTAGCTATTTTCAAATTTTAGGGTCACATTGCCTAAACCCTCAACCTTACATGCAACATCTTTTCCCATCACTACTTCTTCACCCCACCCCCCCCCCCCCCCCCCCCCTCTCATTTTAAAAAAACATTGTTTTGAATAGTTTTTGGAGAATGTGTGTAGAAAATTTCTCTGTTATTATTTCCTGAACGATTCTAATTTGTTTGAGTATTATTTTGCTTATTTAGCTATCTCCCTCTCATAAATAAACGAGGAAATCCCTTCAACTTGTCAAAATGATCGCTTTGCAGTCCAATTTGCGAAGCCATTTGGCATTCTTTTTTTCAGCATCAAGGATTTTCAAACTACTTTTCTTGATCGCACAAAAGATTACTTTGTTTTTTAGTGAGGGAAGAATATACTTGACAAAAATGTCTTTTCAAATTAAAAAAGAATAAGGTCAATTGCATTGAAGACGAAACGAATGGCCCTTCTAGACAGAAGTCGTGTGCTGGTTCCACCCCAACCATCCATAGGTTGCTGCCCATTTCTGGGATCACAAGGCATAGCATATTCATGGGTCCCTGTCTTATTTGTCCAACCAGATTCAAATGACATATCTTGCTCGACCTGTCCCAAACTCCCTGCAGGCGTTCCTGCCCAACCTTGTATGGAGGCTATTCTCTTTGTAGGGAGAGGATCGAGAGGCATAGCTTGGTTTTTTTGCTTCCTGACGTTCCCTATTTCTATCTCTTTTCCTCTGGTTCGATTGAGAGGGAATGTTAGGCAATGATGCAATCTGGTGAGAATTTGAAGTACTTGTTCGACGTAGAGTAATGATGCCATCATGGCCAAACAAAAATTCCTTCAGTTGAACCCCTCCAATCTGGCCATCCATGAAGGACAAAACGTACTGGGTAGAAAGGTTAATGCATTCATAGATCTGTTTTATTTGCGCTTGTCCCACTGCCCTAGCAACATTCTGAGACCGATCACTAAAATCCTCAACCTGTGAAGAATGATAGTTACTATATACTTAAAATAACCAAGGGCGTAACAAATCAAGTATCACAAGTGTAATTACACTTATGCAAGCAACTTTACAGTTCCATGCTTTGGACGTCCAAGATCCATCATACGTGCTCACGCAGAGACCTTTGAGCCACAGATTTTCAACAGAAGATAACTGCAAAGGATAAGAAGTAAAGGTCGATTTTGGTAAGAAACCAACACCACTAAAATAAATAACTTAATGATCACCAATGGTGTAAGCACTACCATGATCAGTAGAGTGACAAAGAGCTCAGCCACAGATTCTTGATTACTTTTTCCATAGTTCATAAAACTAGGTATTGTCTTCTTCACTGTTGCAGTGTCCATCTACAGCATATAAAGCCAGTTAACATCCCAAGGATGACCAAGAAAAAAGAGCACGAGAACAGTAGATGTGCGACATTGTTTGGTCAACAAACGTCATAGAACAAGAAGCAAAGTGAAGCAGGGAATCCTGTACCAGCAACTATTACATGTAACATATTATATTGAATTGATGAAGAGGGACTGCAGCAGTTTAGCAGAGTAGGCTATCGAAGATAGGTTGAACCCTTCTGTGACAGTAAGATGACAAGGTAAGGGGAGACAAATCCTTGCACATGAGCAAATACCATATTGACAACACTAAATCCAGAAACATGGTGAGATAAAGGAGGAGGGGAGATAGAATAACAGGGAGGGAGAATAGGGAGAGAGAGACCTACAAGACAGGAAGAGAGGGGCAATTTAGTGAGGAAATTATAGTTTTGTCCAGTAACAAACTGTTACAATTTATAAGTCTCTTTATATAGGGTTTAAACTAATCTAATTTAAGTAGGAACCAACCAAAAAAATACAAGAAAACTCATAAAAACCCTAATTAGTTTTCCTAAATAAGAATCTAAACTTGGAAAGTCTTCATATAATATATCTAGTAGGATCTCCATCACATGGACTGTTCGGTGTCAGCTAAAAATGCGAGATTATCAGTGAAGAATGAAATAGGCAGCTGATACAATCAGTTAATCAACTTACGCGCAAGATCACCGTTGCTGCATTCATATGAACCCTTGAAAACTCACTTGAAAGAATATTCACTACATTAGTCATTCCTAATTTGAAAGAAGGAAAAAAGAATCTGCTGCAGCCAGCCCTTAAAACACACACAACAACTTTTACCAATGAATTTTGGGTCAACTACATAAATCCATTTTTGCCATTCCATTTGGTTTATTGCTAGAACCATGGAACTACTCAAAGATCCAAAGTAAATAGATACTTAGAAAGTACAACAAACGATTTCCTCCCTTCAATTCTACTAAATTTCGATCAATCTTATGAACAAGGTCCTCTTCAACTTTATGCAAAGACGTGTTGCAACCACTTAAATGGTCTTTTCTTAATTGATCCTCAATGCTATGACCTGCATTTGTTGGCATATATTCTCGTTTCTTATTTTATCCATTCTAATATGACCACACATCCATCTTATATCCTCATTCTGACTACACTCATCTTATAAACATTTTGTGATTTAACAATGTGATATTCAGTACCATAAAGCCTTACAAGTTCAATAACCATTCTATAAAATACGCCTTTAACCTTATATAGATCTTCCTATTCTGTAAAATAGCCCTTTTACCAAGTTTATCATGTGCAGGTGCTAATATTTTCTCCAAACAAAAACTTAAGTACAATAAGCTTGTGTCATTTTCCGATATCTTGACAGGCAATTGAATGTGACACATATTTGATGGCCTGCGAAATGCCTTAAACGTGACTTCTAACACTATTTAGTAGCGTCCATATTGAAAGTTCACACTAGACAATTTACTCTGACTTGTTTTTATAATTTACACCCTTTTGTATTGCCATTTCTTACTGCTGTATTTATGTTAATGCACTTTCCAATGATACATAAACAAGGTATTTCTGGTCCTTTATAGAGAAGATAAATAAGAAATTAAACATAGGAAATTAAACATAGAGTTCGTCAAATGAAATAAACAATTATAACACAAGTTCACATATCTTATTGCATTTGAAAGTAGAAGTTGAGGATGTTATTTAGCATGGAATGATCAAAGGACTGTAGTCAGTAAATTAAGCCCTGTTTGACAACCATTATTTAAGAAAAATAGAGTTTTGAATAGCGATTTTTAGGAAAAGGTGTGATTAAAAGTAGGAAAAAGTTTTGGGTCTAGGTGTAAAATATTTTATTGTGTGAATATGTGTTGAAAATAAGTATGTAGTAAAAAGAGTTTGATAATAATGATTGTCAAGCAGGGGCTAACTAAAAAATACACAGTATTACCTTTGAATAAGGCAGAAAACGGAGGTAATATAGGTGGCTTCCGAGAAAAAAAAAAAGATGGGAGAGAGATCAAATCGGAGCGTATTGACAGGTAGAATGTTAGCACATAATGGAAGAAACCCAAATCTAGTGTTGTTACAAGTTCATAACAAACCAAACCACCAATATATGATTAGTTTAAGAGACTTGGATACTTGTCTGCATCAGCGACATTTTTACAAGTTCGAATGAGCAAGTACAAAATGATGTGACTAGAAATCATGCACACCAAATAATGAAAGATTAATACCATTCCCTGCCCTATTAAAAATACTTGTTCCATTGCACATTAAACCTATATCAAAAGAAATATCTGTAAAATCTAACTCTAAACATGACGTCCAATATCCAGATGAGCTTCAGACAAGAAGGTAAATTCAGTTTCTTTTAATTTAACAAGTTTGTATTCTCTCTCCCCACCACCCGAAATCCAACAAGGGGAAATGTTTCCAGGTTCATATAAGCTAATTAAGTTGCATTTACACAAGTTTGCTTAATCAAAACAAATTTATTTACCATTACTTTAAACACACATTTACCACCCCACCCCGACCCAACAAGGAAAAGACATTTCAAGCTTCATCTAAGCTTCTTAAGATGTATTCAAACTAAATTGCAACATAATCTAACAATTAAATACATACCACTTATAACAAAATAAACAGATATACTGGAGCACAAATAATAAAAGAAATTGTCAAAAAAAAAAGGAATGGATAAAAAAAATATGAATGCCTAAAATGGTACCTGCAAATGAAAAGCAACCAACAGAATTATGGAGAGAGAATTCAAGGTTTTGTCTTTTGAACTGTTAATGTTCTGCACTATTGCCCAGGATATCATCTGCATAGATTGTCCATGCCAATTAGATAACATAGCATTGGTCATCATATTTCAAGACAAATAGATCCGCATAGCAATGTAGCAAAAATCTCAGGAAACTATGTACAATTATCTTTAGATGCATCTAAAAATTCAATTCTAACCAAACATCAGAAAGAAAAATGGTAAGTATTCTGAAGGGATTGGTTGGGAAAGTCTTGTGTGTCTTAAGGCCGGCTAGTTATGTTTCCACAAAAAAGATTATACAGAGGTTTATCATGTTGAAGTAACTTGGTGTGCCAGGAAGGATGTCTAAGAGACACACTACTATTCTTGCAGTATGGTCCATAAATGGTGTTCAGGCTCCATTTAACCACTTAAGCTCCATCTGCAGAAGCATTTTGTGGAATCTCTTAGGAAAAATTATAATGTAATTACACATCTATTGGTTATACCTAATTTCAATCTTTATACGATTTTCGAACACTATTTCTCCTATATAGTAATACTTCAATCTGGGGTTAAAAGAATTCAGGTCTTCTCATAAGATTTTGACCAAAAAATATTTGATTGACTTCCATCACAACTATATTTATATTTTTGGTCTTGCATCCACAGCGATCTTCTTGTCCACTATTCATGCTCCTGAGTTCTTGAACTTGATACCAAATAATGCAGTACAACTTAACATTTTGCCTTGAGGTGCGAAATGAAAATTGGAAAACAAGTGTCGGAGTGCTGGAAAAAAAGACCCCTAAGGATTTGACTTCAAATTTGATGAAGGGACTATAAATGATAATTCATCCAGTATACCATGAAATTCATGAAGAAATATGGTACCCCAGCGGCACAGATGAGATGGCTAAATATTACCTGTACAATGCTTAGGTCTTAAGCTACAATCAACTCCCTTGAGAGATACCTAAAGAGGCTTACCTGAGTTTGTCATGATCACGTATCTTGTCATGTGGTCCGCATGCTCCACATCAGCGCACACTTTTAAAAAGTGCCCCCGAGACTTATGCCTTGAAATTCGTCAGGCTTTCGTTAATTGCCTCAAAGCTTGCACCTTGGCTATAAGTTTTCAAGGTTTATGCCTCTACTTACTAAGGATCATGGCTCAGGGCACAAGTCTCGAGGCAGTTGAGGTGTGCAGTCTTCACTCTAGTTCCTAAAACAGAGTATTTAAGTGTTGTCCCCTCCGATTGAGAACCACACTTTCATGAGATTCGCAGAGAACCAAACTCAATTTGTATGATGGTGCACAATCCCATCTATGGATACTAAAACCCCGAAATGACACCGCTATGTTATCCTAAAGCATGGCCCAGTTGGTGAAGTGAACATATAGGTTCTAAATTGCAAGTTCATAGAGACTTTCTAAAGTCAAAATAAGCTTAACTGCAACCCAAAAGCTCTACTCCAGTATGGTAAATTACTATCAGTTTTACAAACTCTAAAATTAGAAACCACGCTGGAGTTGATAGCATATCAAGTACTTTTTTCCAGAGATAGTTCTGGATCATTGAGTTCCAATTTTTGTCTTCATCTAAATTCCAAGAAACATTTATAAGTAATTGAGGCTTTCTAGAAGCCAACTAATGAAAACTGAGATATCCCATGCATGCAATTGGCTCTCTAATTTTTCCAAATTCTTGACCCACCTATGCTCCAGGTATGGCAGTTCACTTTCGAATGTATCAGCTAAGAGCCTTGAGTATTGTACGAGGACATGCCCATTACTTTTGGGTGGATTTGCCACAACAGTAGGCTAGTCTTATAGATTAAGCAAGATTAATGAGAGGATGACTTATAACAGACCATCTAGAAGCTTATAAATCGAATGCAAAAGCCTAATAAATAATAAGTTCATTGCAAGCATTTCCATAAGAGCATTCTATTGGCAATAGAAGTATTAAAGTTATTGCAAAAAGAATGATCAAATGCTTCAAATTAAATAAAAGATAAAAGACCATCCAACATAGAGATGAGATTGGAATCTGGACAAATGAAGCTGAAAGGTTGAATGACAAAACATAGATGTATAAAAGAATGAAGGCAAGCTTTACCAAGAAGCTTAGCTTTTTAATCCTTTCATCGATTGAGGAAATAAGGTGTATAATCTGGGATTTCAAGATTCCATCCCTATTTTCAACTGATATATCACATTCAACACCAGTTCCGCGATCAACAACTTTGAGAATAGGCACCTTGGCAGTTGTGATTGGAAGAATACCAGAAACATGCCCTTTACCTAGAGCATATGAATCCATATATAAGATGCATCTAAGTATTGATAAAGAACAAAAGGAGAATGAAATAGGTAGAAACAAGAAGTCCTCAATAATAATTGAAACTACTGTTATAAGTCTGGGGAATGCCATCTACTAATCCATGGAACTTAATCAAATAGAATATATAAGTTAGTGCTTGAAGGAGATGCTTCTCAATACTACTCTGCTTCAATCATATCTTTTGATAGGAAAATATTTCTTTGATAAATTAAAAAAAAAAAAATAGAGAACATAAACATTAATACAGAGCATCTCGTAAAGGAACCAATAGAATTCGAAGAGCCAAGTAAAGCACCCTTCCTCACACAAAATGTGTGAGAAGAATTTGGCCTGAAATAATAGCAAATGTAACCACCCAAATGCTCCAGATATTGTTACAGATCTCACCCACACCTCCCAATCATCTTTTCATCTTGTAATTACTCAATTTCCAAATTTATTTCTTCCATCTTTTGTTCATTGTTTGCTTAGAAAGTATAAGAAATAAAAGACATTATCTCAAATGATCTCTGCTTCAGTTACATATCACCCAGTATTTAAGTTCTAGAAGATGAATGAACTCTGATTTCTGAGGCCTAAATTGCCTTCAGAAATTTGGAGTTAAGAGATGAACAAGTTCAATTTATTCTTAAAAATAATGAAACATGAATCAAAAGAAACCAGGGAAAAATGCAATCTAAAATTTTACATTGTAGAGCATAAAGTTTCTCTGCAAACTTCCTCAGAGTTTAATCTTCTTTTCGTGCGGAAATTCAACCTTGTTAATGCTAAAATTCACGGAGAGATCTAAATCACTAGTTGGACTAAAGAGATCCATTAAGAAAGAACCAAATTCCACCACAACGGGAGTCACTTTTGAATATCCTGAAAAGAAAAGGATCAAAAAACAACAATCATGAAAATGTGCTCCATGAGATAGGCAACTTTCACGGGTCAATGAAATATTCATGGCGATAAAGTGTAAATCATTGTGAATAAAGATCCACAAGTAACATTATTCTATGAACATTATTAGTGAATTAAAAAAGAAGCAAATATGACAAGGGATTTCCTTTCAACAGTTCAGAGTGCGTATATAAATTCAGCATAAAGTATTACCATACATTTCCTTCGCAATTTCATTAAACAATAGGATTAAATCTCTTCGAGATTCATAATCACTCTGTTTTGGGCGCCGAATGTCATAAACATCTTGAAGAATTGGCTCAAGATCAGATACACGTTCCTTTGTCACTGTAGGACCCTGTATTTCTTCAACTCAAACTTCTCTGCTTTCTTTTGCAAAACTAAAGACATAGCACAAAATAGTAACATTAGTTATGACTATGATATGCAAAACATCGTCACATCTTTAGCTTGGCACTTAGCTAGGTAAAAATGCAATTGTATAAACACAAAATTCCAATGAGTCATAACCCTTTGTGAAATCTGTTAACTCTTCAATTTTGTTTAGAAGGAACTTCACCTTTTGGTCATGTTTTCTAATTATATTAAGGGATAATTGCAGCAGAGACCCAAACCTTTAAAACAGAGTTTTTCCAAATCTTTGATTTGTTGCAACCGTCACCCCAAATCTTTCGAAACGTTGCGACAGAGACCCTATTGGATGGTTTCTATCTACAATTCCGTAAGTTGACCAAAAATTTGACTTTGACTACATTTTTAATATTTTGGAAGGGGCAAAAGAGTAACTTTCTATTTATCATACTAAAAAATTACATTTGTTAAATTAAAACATAAAAAAATAAAAAATAAAACAATTCTCTTTAGCACCCACCCCACCTCAAATCCCAATCATTGTATAGCTCACCAGAAAATGGGGTTAAAAAACCCCAATCGACTCCCATTAATTTCAAGAGATTGAAACGGAAATTGTTGCCTAGAAAGGCCGAAGTGGAGGACCTGAAACCATTAATTTCAAAATATTCTTCAAGTTTCGATGATGAAAACTACGAGGGTCCAACAGTGTCAATGGAACAATGCGAAAATGGTGTTTAAATACTTGGACGAAATCGGCGATGGCAAAATCTCACAGGAAGAGCTATGGAAATGCGTAAGGGCTATAGGTGGCGAAATGTTGGAGGGGGAGGCGGAAATGGTAGTGTGATAGTCGGATGCAGACGGCAATGGAATGTTAGGGCTAGAGGACTTCACGAAGTTGATGGAGGGCGACGGCGAGGAGAAGAAAATGGAGGAATTCAAGGAAGCATCAAAATGTACATAATGGAGAATAGTGAATTCATAATGCCTAAAAGTTTGAAGAAAATGCTGAATAAACTGGGGAAGTCGACCTCCATTGATAATTGCAGGGGAGATTTTTATAAATGACCTGTCACTCTTCATTTTTTATAAAATGTCTATAATAGCTTTAATGAAATGATTTGTCATATTTTGCACAAGATATTCTTAATTTATTGAGATAATTCTAAAATTTCTCTATTTCTTTCATTTCGAGTTTTAATATATAGTTTCATCCTTTGATCTAATAAATTAGCATAATTTGTAATATAATTGTCATGTAATTCACTAAGATTATCATATTCCTTAGATGAAATATCCATAGTCTCTAGTTGAGCAAAAATATTTCTTATTTTCCTTAATAGTTTTTCTAACAGATTATCTAATCCTTTAATTGTATAACCTGACATTATTCAGATAATTCCTTGCAAGCTTTATGAATAATGACATGTTAGATAAGTTTTTTGCAAACATGAAAAGTAATAATCCCTACGATTCTTTCAAGATATTAGAAGAATTCTTTCTAAATTTAACAAAGAGAATAATTTTACCTTACTTTTGATCTTAAATCTGTATTCTTAGAATCGAGTGACCTTCAGGCTCTGAATCTGCAAACTGCTCCCTCAAACGACCTCTTGCCTCAATGGAAATTCTGCTATTTCAGCTTCTTACCCTCACTGTATCTTTTTTTAGAATTAAGAATAAAGATCTTAAGTAAAGAAAATTCTCTCTTTGTTAAAGTAAGAAAGAAATTATCTTCTTCAATCTATCAAAAATCTATGGGATAGGAAGTTTAGAAACTCATATCTTTCTGATATCAAAAGATTGAAATTTTATTTCTATAATGATTTATACAAGATTTCTATTGTATACAAGAGGTTTCCAGAAAAATTGATTTTGAAAGCTTAAGGAAAGAGAATAGTTTCTAACACGAGATGATCCATTCTTTCCCCAAACACCTCTATTTATACATGACTCAAACTCATTATTATTGATCTATTACATCATTGCATACATCAAAATTTTGAAAAAAGGGTCACATGCCTCTCTATTCTTTTCTTCCTGGGGTTTACATTTTCACATGCATTTTTTTCTTTTTCATCAAAGGGGCATCTTTTCTTCTATTATTACCTTTTCATCTTTTGCTTCATATGCAGCTGGCTAGATGCTTTTCTATTATTGTTTTTCCATCTTTGGCTTCATATGCAGCTGGCTAGATACTTTGGTAGTGGTAGGTTCTTTTCCATCCATCAATCTTTCAGTTTTGTCTACATGTGGGGCACTCCCTTAATCTGCATGATTCTTGGATTGTTGTTGGACTTCCATTAATTTGATGAGTATCAAATTTTTGGATATATTCTTTCAAAATGGTAGATTTTTCTTTTCCATTATTCGTAAGGAGTATCCATCCTTCATATTGGCACAAGCATCTGAATTTTTTTATCATATAAGTTCTTTGCAATGTTGTAAAGAATTTTCATCCCCAAAACTCTTCGAGATTTTATCCATGATTTATTGATTTTAGGCAATGGTTTATTATTTCGGCCAACTTCAATCTGGAAATCTCGGCCAACATATCCAATTGTAATAATATGTTCAGCAGGATAGTATATCCTTCCATCAACTTCGGGACTTATTGAATAAAATTTGATATAAATCGACCTCCCTTGGGCAAATTTTGAAACTTCTATCCTGAATATATCATCAAATTTTTCAATTTCTTTTAAATCTTTTTTTAGATAGATCAAATCTAGAAATCCATAATCTGCTGCCATTTTGATCATGAAAGGGTCTGCATCTTTGGTAATTATTAATCTGGGATAAACATGATCTCCCGATGCAATAAAATATGATTCATTTTCTTCCAATTTATAAACAATTTTGGCAAATGATCTATATTCTTCTTCTTTTGATGATAAAGGGGTATCATCATCTTCATCAGTTTTGATTCTTATAACTCTTGTATGTTCATCACCATTTTTTATAGTCACCTTCCGGGGACTTGCTATGTCTCGTTTGATATTGCTGGGTCCACTGCTGCTTCCTGGCTATGTACCTGTTTGTATTTTTGAGATTGTATCAATTGGTATTTCCTGTTTGGTATCTAATGACTCGAATTGTGAAGTAATATCAACAATTCTATCATTCAATTCTTTGGTATATTTGGAATGAGAATTAGAGATTTCCACCAACAATTTGACATTTTGTTGGATAGATTCTGCCATTTCCTCTAACTGCTCAATTCCAATTTTCATATCTTCAGATTCTTCCATGAGAAATTTCATTCGTCTGTTGACGTCTATTAATGAATTTTTGATATTATCCATCTCCGAATTCGATATTTCTGCTCAAAAAATCTGCAAGATAATTATTTATTCCTTTAATGTGAACAATATCAAAATTGTAAAATGATAAATATGCTTGCCATCTGTGTAACCTTCTATATTGAGGTTCCATAGGTAACTTCTAATAAGTCCTGCAACTTGAGAATTATCAGTTTCAATAACAAATTTTTTAGATAAAAGGAATAATGAAAACTTTTTTATTCCTCTAATAATTCCTAATAATTCTTTTTATGAGTAGTATAATTTATTTTTGTTTGGTTAAAAGTTCCACTTGAATATCTACATATTTCATTTAAATCTGTTTTTAATATAGCTGCCCAATATTTATCCGAGGCATCAGTATTGACAATTAGATTATCTTTTTCATCTGATAATCTTAATTTTGGTAAATTTTTACATTCTTCTTTTAATGATTTAACAATTTCAGTATGTTCTTTATTCCAACATTTAGTATTTGTTTTTTTAAGTAGAATTTGTATATTATGTCTCTTTTTTAAGAGATTTTCAATAAATCTTTCAGCATAGTTTAAACATCCTAAAAAATTTTGTATTTGTTCTTTGGATTTTAATTCATCTGGAAAGTTTTCTATCTTTTTAGATATATGAGTTTGTAATTTTATTCCCTTTCTATCTATTGATAATCCTAGAAAATCTATTTCTTGTTTCTCTACTATAGATTTCTTTTTAGAAAGTACAATCCCTTCCTTTTTGCATTCATTTATGAATTGTAATAAATGATTCCTATACTCTTTTTTATTATTAGAGCATATTAGTAGATCATCAATATAAAAAATAAGAAAATCATTATACTTTTTGAATATATTATCCATTTTTCTTTGAAATATTTGTGGTGCATTTTTTAAACCAAATGGCATAACTAGCCATTCATATTTTCCTTGAGGTGTACTAAAAGCTATATATTGTATACTATCTTCTTCCATTTTTATTTGCCAAAATCCTGATTTACAATCAAATTTGGAATAATATTATTTTCCTTTTGCAAGATTTATTAGGATTTCTTTATTTGGTAAAAAGTAACCATCAAATTTAGTATATTTATTTAATTCTTTATAGTTTATTACCATTCTAGCTTTTTCTCTAATCTGCTCAGAATTATATACTTTATTTATTATTACTTGTTTACTACCAAGTATTAAATTAACTTTTTCAGCACTATCAATTATTTGAGTACTTTCTCCAGTCACTCCTATTATTTTTATTTTACTATTTTTATTTCATGATTTTATTAAGAAATTTTTAAAAATTGTTATATCACTTCCTGTATCAATTAAGGCACAAGTTGTTATGTTTGTTTCTACTATAGTAACTTGTATATATACTGCCAATGGAAAGCTTATTTGATTATTCATCCAATTCCTATTTTACATAATGTAGTTTGTCCTTTATGAGTTATATATAATCCTTCTCTTTTTATACTATAATCTTCTAATCCATTTAAGAAACTCAGTCCTAATAATATATGAGGTTCAATATCCATACTTTCATCCAAATAACATGGTACTAAAAGATCAATCCCACCTATTTTTATTGGTACCTTTACCTTTAATTTTGTAATATATAGTTGTCTATCAAAATTTCTATATTCATATGGTTCTATCTTGTAAGTCATTAATCCTTCATTTTTATTTACAGCCATATGACATTCACCAACTCCTGTATCTATCAATATATTTGGTCCTTTTATATACCTTCTACCGTTGAAAATTTTCCTTCTATTTTCATAGTTCCAATATTTCTATGAGGTTTTATTTCTTTTATACCACTAGTTTCTCCTATATATTTCTTTTTATTAGGTAGTCTAAGACTTTTTGATTTCTTTATCAACCTTCCATTATGAAATGTTATTTTATAATCTTCTTCTTCTCTTAACTCTATTATTTCAGGCTTATTTTTAGTTATATTAAATTCATATTCTTCTGGGATAAGATTTATTTGTTTGTTTGGTTCCACTATTTTACTAATATCCTTACATTCCTTATGAATTTCTATATATGGTTTATTAGAATAAATATTCTCATAATTAGAATTAATAAATGTGTATAATGCCCTATATTCCATCGTCATAATTTGATCTCCTGGTTCCATTATATAATTTCTATGTAATTTGAAATGTAATCCTAAAATTTCATTAAAGTTTTTATCTTTCAATGAGACACAATATTTTGGGTAACAAATAAATATTAATTTTTGATATGCTAAATTTCCTTCTATAGTTCCTAAATGACTATCTCCAAGATTTATAATTCTTCCATCAGGTAAACTTACAGTTAATGGTGAATCTATTCCTTCTCTAAATAAGGATTTAAACATTATTTGTATTCCTGCTAAATAAACATATTGGATCCTTTCACTATGTTTTTTACTTATTTTTGATAATAATTCTGATACTGTATTTTTTGTTAAAAGGTTTATTTTATGTGTTCCTTGAGTAGTTATAACATCTATAATTTTTTCAATCTTATGGTATTCATTTATTGCTATTCTTTCTCTTCTCCATATTTTATCTAAAATTTCTCATTTTCCTATTTTCAAATTTAAGGATAACTTTTGTATTTTCTTAAATTTATTATTATCAAAAGTTACTTTTAATCCATAACCTTCTATTCCCTCATATTCTTGGATTTCTATGTTATTATTTTCTATTTCTTCAATTTCTCTATTCAGATTCTGATCCATAATCTTCTGAATCTACTTCACTTATAAATATTTCTTGATTATTATAATTTTCAATATCAGATATTTCACTTAATTCGCTTTCTATTTCAAAATAATCCTTTTGTAATATTCTCACTTTTTTCTTCGTGCAATCAGGACTTATATGACATATTTCTCCACAATTCCAACACTTACATTGTTTTTTATCTTTCTTATAAAGTTTATTTTTATGTATATTATTTTTCCTTTTATAATATTTCCTTCCAGATTTTATGTATTTTTTCTTAAAGTTTCTATATTTTTTAAACTTCCTATTTTTATATTTTCTTTTATTCCTTTTTTCAGAATTACATCCCCATCTTGTAGGTTTTTCCATATCTTCACAACATATTCTAGTTAATTTTCCTGATTTTTTCAATAATTGTCTTTGTTGACATATATATGCAAGTCTTTCAAACAAGAATTTCATTCTTGATCCTAGTGTTCTAGGTATTCCTATATTTTCTTTAATATATTTTTTCAAATTCTATTTTAAAATATATTCCCCATGATCCTGGTAATTTATTATAATACATATCTTGATATACTTCTTGATTCTCATTACTATAAAATTGAGTATAATAGTATTCCTTGAATTCACAAGTATATTCTTTAATTTTACACATATCACAAATTGTTAAATTAATTAGCTTAACTCTTGCATTATCTTTTTCTCGTATTGCTTCTTCTTCATAATTTCTTAACCAATTTTCTCCTAAGAATTCATCTGTAATATATTCTACCAATCTTTCTATTCCTAATTTATCTGATTTTATTATTTCTGTTTGTATATTTCTTTTTATTAATGATTTTGTATCACTACTAATTCCTTCCCACCAATTTCTAACATTTCCTTCAAAAGATGCAATTAAAAAATCTATTCTTCTTTCAGTATTTTCCCGTGTATCATCTTTATTATATAAAAAGAATAATATCATTGAGTCTGCCCAAGTTATTAAGGCTTTCTTAGTGTCTATTTTGCAATCTAAGTTTAATTTTGTTCCTCCATGGTTAACAGGTTTATCATAATTATTATTTAATTCAAATCTATTACTATATTTATTTCCTTTGGACGGTTGATTATCTCTTATTTTATCATAAAATTGCCTATATGGTTTATTATGCATTGGAGCATAGCTTTCATCTGGATCTATTGATTCTTGTTTAGAGGTTCCTACGGGATTAGGCCCTCCTCCAGTATTCATTAAGATTTGGTATTCATCATCTATACTTTCTAAACTTAGATGATCAAAATTATCTATAAGTAGATCTGCTTCTTTTATTTCATTCTTAATTTCTTGTACATCATTAATTAATGTTCTTATTAAATGTTTTAATTCTTCCATATGTTCATTGATTGACATTTTATCTATTTTTTGATTGACAATAATAAAATACTATACACTCAGCATTTTTACACTCTTTTATCATTTTATCATATTTTTATTTTATAACTTTAGGATTTGTTAGCTCTTTTAATTTTTCATAATACCTTGCTTTTTCTTTATACCTTTCTTGTTTTAATTTTAATATTTGTTTTTCTTGAGTTTTAGTTATATCTCCAGGTATTAATAATTCATCTAAAAATTTATTATTTATTAATTTTATTCTCCTTAACTTTCTTTCTAAAATATTTTTAGTTTTTTCCATTATATTTTTATGATGATTCATATATTTGTCTATGATACAAATCATTTTCAAATATTTCGCAAATTATTTCATATGTACGTCTATCTTTGAAAAATCCTACAATTAATTTATGTAATATTTGTTCCTTTATTTCTCTAGGTAAATTCCTAGTTATATATAATGTTATTATTTTTAATTTATTAGGGATGGGGTTGTAAAATATATAACATCCTTTTTTTTCAATACATTGATAATAATTATTTATTTTTAAGATTTCCATGATCTCTATGGCTCTGATACCAAAGGACGGATACTACTATGAGCGAACAAAAATCTAATAATTTAAAAATCTAATAATCATGAAACTAAAAATCTAAAATTTTAATATTCCAAAAACTCTTTTATTTTTGCTACTAGGTGTATATAAAGTCTTAAGATAAAAACTAATTTTTTGTATGCTTGTGGTAATCTATTTTTTATTATCTTTTTCATAAATTTTTAAGTAATTCTTCAAAATCTAGTAATGTTTGGAAATTTATAATATCAATATCTGTTATCATATCTATGTCTGTTCTAAAAGGTATATCATATTTTGAGATATTTTTCTTTCTTTTTTCCAATTTATCTATTATATCTTGTATATCTTTTATGATTATTGATCTTGCAATTCTTTTAGCAAAATTTTCTAATAAGTTTTCTTTGAAACATTTTAATATTTCTTGTGATGCATATAATTGTTCTTGATATCCTATCTTATCAATTTATTTTTCAAACTTAATTTCTTTTTTATTTTTAACAACCTTTTTTATATTATATGGTCCCCTCTTATATTTGGGGTTTTCTATTTTATAATTATTCATTAATAATTCTCACAAATTTTTAGAAAAATTACTTTTTAGATTTTTTAAAGACTTAAATAGAAGATTTTTATTAGATAAAGGGTTGTTTTTTAATATTTGTTAAAGGGTGTTTTAGGTAGTTCAAAATGTTTATAAAAGTCAAAGGTCATTTTGGAAAATCCCTCTTTTATTTGGGTCAATTTCATGTATTTCCCTAATTGCAGAGGCATGATAAGCAGAATTGTTTTATTTTTTATTTTTTTATATTTTAATTTAACAAATGTAATTATTTAACAAAGTCACTTCTCTCTAGTTGTACCCTTCTTCCTCCATTAACGTATCCATTTCGTTGACTTGATTTTTTGTTTTTTCCTCTCTCTAAATCGACTTTGATTTGATTTTAAAGTTAAAAACTGACAATGGAATTGAAGAAATTTGTGGGTTTTTTTATGCAACGACGATATGAATCTCGTACACGATGCTTGGGCATGTGATTATTTTGAAAATAGTAGTCTCAGGTGTAGGAACAGAGTGGAGGCAGAGGCGGAGGCGTAGGCGATGGTAATTGATTTTGGGTTTGGGCTGGGGGTGTGGGTGCGAGTGGGGTGGGGTGCGACGATGAAGATGACTAGCGTCTTTTTTTTTCTTATTTCTTATTTTTTTAAATTTAATTTATCACTTATTTTAATGTAATAAATGGAATTTACTATTTCACCCTTTCAAAAATACTACAAATATGGTTAAAGTCAAAATTTTTAGTCAACTAACAGACATTTGGATAAAAACTGTCCAAAAGGGCCTTTGTTGCAACATTTCAAAAGGTTTGGGGTGACGGTTGCAACAAATCAAAGGTTTGGGGAATGTCTGCTAATGTTTTAAAGATTTAGGGCCTCTGCTACAATTTTCCCTTATATTAATTAGGTTGTTTTTAGTGTATTGAAGAGATTATTGGGCTGTTTTTTTGCAGTGAGTAGGTATGGGCTGTTCTTAATTTATTGAAGAGATTATTGGGCTGCAGTATTTTGGTTTGGGCTGTAGATTGTGATAGTGGCCGGGAGCACTTGGAGGAAGTTATGATTTGAGCTGAGCATTGGAACTTAACTGGGCTAAGTAATTTAATATTTATGGGCTGTTTGCATATTGTTGGGCATGTTAGGTTAGTTGTTATTGGATGGTTCAAAAAGTTGGATCTTCAACAATAGGTGTGTTTTCTGGACTTATCTTGGGTTTTATAGGAACAGAAATTTGAATTTGATGGAAATTAATTTTGCTTGCTGTAATTCGAGAAATTCAGTTCATCTGGTCATTTATTGAGTTGTTGGAAATTTAATTTGGGCTATAGTGATTTGGTTTGAATTGTTTCCTTTTCGTTTAGTGTGGGCTGATTTGGTTGTAATTGGGATGAAAAGTTGATTAGGTGTTGGTCCAGTGTATCTGGAATTTGGAATAGTTGGATTTTGGAATTGGTATGTCAAGTTCAATTGACATTTTTTGGTGTAAGCTATTTGGTGAGATTTCTTCCAACTGTAGCATCTTGGTCAGCAATATCGCTGAACTTTGGCCGTCGTATTGGCATTAGAGCTTTTGTCGAAACACGAATTATATGTTTGACTGAGTTCTCCCGACAGATAGAGCTCACTGTGTAGGTCGGCACATTTCGTGAATTTCTTTTGAAAATTCTTTTTGGGGAGTAAGTTCTCTAGAGTATCTTTGGAGTGGTTGAATCTTCGATTCTATTTGGTCATAACTTAGCCTTTTAGGTATGGGTTTCTTGTGGTTGTCCACGGTTGACAGAATTTTTGTTAACGTGTGACTCTTAGGTGCATCAAGTATGGTGCGAGCATTCAGTATTTTGGTGATGATTTATTAGCGTCATCAGTTTCTAGTCAAACATTGATTCTTTGCCGAGAATCATATCAAGTTTTGAATCAGTTCTTAGGTTTGAAATTTAGCAACGTGAGTTCTTGGTTTATGGGTTCTACAAAAATGACTCGACGGCATATCCAATTCGCGATTGCAAATTGATACTTTTATTATTATTAATCTGAGGGGGATGTCAGTAAAGTATAATAATATATAGGATCAATATTTCTCTATGATAGTTTTCCAATAGAGTAGAATTATTTTCCTTATTAGTTGATTGCGTAATTATTAAACAATCTTTCTTGTTGCAATATTTCTTTTTAGAGTTATTTACAACCCTATAAATAGGGTCTTCTACATTGTAATATTTACAAGACTTTATTATATGCAATTTACAATTTTCTTGACATCATCTACATTCTCTTTTTGTTGGTTCATCTGCATTATCTCTTTGTTGGCAGGTTGGATATCCAAATTACTGATTGAAATTTGAGCATTATCTTCAGAGTTGGACCGCTTATCTCTTTGTTTGCAAGTTGGACATCCAACTTAGTTTTCACGGTAAGAAATTCTACACAAACAATGTAAGTTTCAACGTTCTATATTATATGAAATTTCCAAATCGTAAATCCTGCACAAACAATGTAAGTTTCAATATTCTATATTATATGAAATTTCTAAATCCTATTTTGAAATGTCATACATATTTATCGATTATTTATCCTAACAAAACAGTGATGCTTATAAATGAATAGCTACCAAAAAATATAATAAAATAGCATAAACTAATTATTAGAGCTGCCCTCAACACACCCATAATACAAATATGGGGAAGAGCACACAATTTAGCAATTTAGTTTGCGAATTATCAAAAGCAAGCCCACTTCCCAGCACTTGAATTGAAAAGTTAAACAAACCCTTTTCATTTTTCTATTTCTTTTTATTTGTCAAGAAAGAAGGTTCATAGATGATGGCAAGTGATGAAATTTAAATCCATCTTTAGAAGTAACACTAGGACCCAGTTTAACAACCTTTAAAATGAATTTCCTTGGGAAAAATGAGTTTTGAAATGGTGTTTTTTTGGAGAATGTGTGGTTGAAAATAAATTTGAGAAAAAAGAATTTTATTTTGATGGTTGTCAAACAGGGGCAAAATGTTTCTACAGAGAACAAAAAAATTGATCAATAATCAAGGATTTAACTTCAATGAGAGGCATAACTAAAGATCCCACACCCCGTTTAAACAGAAAATCTTGGCAAACAAGGGTAGAGGAAAAGGAGGACAAGGGTATTCAGTATTGCGAGTCCCCATATTCTCCCTTTGTGCTAAGATAATGCACCTAAAAAAATATGCAAACTATGCCCCGGAAGCAAATCCTTGCAAAAAGTACAAAAACTCAAGAGGTCATGGAAAAGCTCTTACTGACTAATGTTTATAAGTGCTCAAACAAGGAACATGGCATAAGTAACCTCCGATCATTTTGAGGCATAAACCTCCACACAGACCAAAAAATGAATTCCAAAAACTATAAAACTACACAAATATGCTCATTATAAACAATAAAACATCTTGAAAATCCAAAATTAAAAGTCTAACTTGCAACAAAAATAAGATAGATCAAATAGTAATCAGGTAACAAAATTGCACTACCAACTACTAGAAGTAGAAAAATCCTTTTAAGTCTTCCATTTAATCACTTGGAAAAGAGTTAAAAACTTAGTTGTAGGAGGTTGGCACGCTTTCTTTCTACTCACTTTTGCAATTGTTTTAAAGGTTTTAGAGTTCAGTTGTTTTAAAAATAGCCCACAGAACCCCTTAAAATGTTCTAGGCTATAAAAAAAATCCAACTCAAAACTGTTGCCCATAATAAAAGACCCCAAAACAAAAGACAAATGAGCAGGAGGCTTTTAACTCGACGCTTGTACCTAAGTAAGTTGAGGTACAAACCTTGCAAATGGCACACGATGCGTAATCTACAAGCGCACGATGTAAGCCTCGCGTGAGGTTAGCCTCAAAGGGTAAACCTAGGGTGTTTTTGAAAAAAAATAAATCAAAAATACCCAACTTTCATGCTAAGATCTATTTAGTTTTCAGCAAGAGTCAACGGTTTGGGCCACTTGGTAAAAACCTAATGCCATTATCAACATTCACCACTATCATTAATGACTTATGTTCAAGTATTCTTTCACTCCATTCCCCACTGGAATTGTGAAGAGTAATTACTTGGCACGTCCAACACCTTAATTGAGTTTTTTGTTGTAGGAAATCCATTGGGAAAAAATTCATAGAGTTTTGGACAATCAATATGAGCCCTAAACATAATTGTATGTGTAAGCATCCATAATTAATGTTGTCCTAAAAGAACTTGATCCAAGCTCCAATATTGTAGGCCAGTCAAGAAAATTAATATTTCTACACAAAATACGAGTGAAACATACTTTGCATGTATAGATTTACAAACATGCACATAACCGAACCCCCACATACTACATAGAAACATACAACAATCAACCTACGAAGAATAACACGATATATTTCACACCTGTTTAGTAACTCAAGTCATCTACCACTCATTTTATTAATTTTCATCAAAATCTATAAATCAAACAAGGGCTCATCAATCAGAACTCCGATAATAATAATAATAATAATAATAATAATAATAATAATAATAATAATAATAATAATAATAATAATAATAATAAGAACAACAACACACACACACATAGAGAGAGAGAGAGAGGAATGGAATCTGATTCATAGATCCTCACGCCAACAAAGCAAGCGACACTAGGGTGTCACACCCTCACAACAAGGGGTCCCCGATTTTTTTGGTCGTATGATATAACTTTAAACTAAATAGATAAAACTTACTAGCTGGTGGAAGGGAGTGGTGAACGTTCAAAATCCGATGAAGTTCGGGAAATGAAATGTGGAGAAATGAAGCTACTGCTACAGGCGGAGTTTCTAAAATTGGAAGTGCAGCACTTGGCACAGCCATAGGAATAGCTTCAACACTAGCAACAGGGTAAACGGCAGAGCTAGGGTAGTAGGGCTATTGGAGAGATGGTTGGGTGATGAAGTGGTCATAGGCTATATGTGCCACCAAATTTTTGAGTATCTTTTGCCGTCTTGCACTGAATCGGAGTCTCGAAAGGTTGCTCATTCACATTCACTAAACTTTTGAATCTAGGGATATGACCTCGACCATCACTTGCGGTTGTATAAATGGGGAAACTCCAACCCCTCTTGTGGCACAATTCTTGTAGTTTGGATTTGTACATTTTCAGGAGAAACAAGAAGGGAAACTGAAGAGTGTTAGGTGACTTTCTGGTTTGGAGATGAACTTAATATATTATAGTCATATTTAACTTAAATCTAAGCGTCTTTTTCCATGTGACTGAAACCATTAGTATATTTATTTATAAAAAAATATACATTAAGTCCATATTTGGGGAAGATTAACATAAAAATTTTAGCATATTTTGATGAATCTTTATGAAATATGAGGTTGAAAAATTGTGAATCTTATTAATATGTGATTAAAATAAATTATTGACTTTAATAAAAATTTAAATTATAATTTCTAACAAACATGGGCTAAATAAAAGACAAGAAAACAAATACATGTTTATTTAATTAAAAAGTAAAATAGAGAGACAAAATAGAGAGTAATATTATATTGGAGTGTATAAAAAATTTTCTACGCTATTTATAATAGAGTCAGTTGGAGATGCAGATGCTCCTCCTACGGCCTCTTTGATATAAATTTTCTGAGAAAAGATTTTGTGAAAGATTACTTTTGGAGATTGTGCACTTACAAAATTGTGAATCTATATGCAAAATTATTTTATTGAAAAAATGCATAATTTAAATGAGCTCTAAAGAATCTTTTGTGTTTCTAATTTCTATTTTCAGTTTTAAATTCATTGTCTGTTTTCGATTTTGAGGAATTATTTTCATATTGCAGAAGAAGATGTGTTTGGTTTGTCATTATGAAAAATTGTATCTCAAAGTAAAAGGCTAGAAAACTTGTTTGGTTTAAAAATTTAAGGAATAATTTTATGACTTTTCCTAATTGATTTGATTATCTAGTCAAAGATATCAAATTTTGCTAAAATGTGATCAAAAAATTATAAATTGTAAAGTTGGTTAAAAAAAAAAAAACCAAAAGAATCATTATAAGATTGAGAGGTATCACGTGATAGATGGCTTTCTATTTTTAGCTCATGGAAATTATTAATTTTTAGGCCCCCGTTTGGTAGCAATTTTTCAACAAAAAAATCAATTTTTTAACACTTATTTCACTATTTCGCCGTCATTTTTTACTTCTTCGTTGACAGGTGGAACCCATTTTTCTTTTTAACGGTAAAAAAATCAATTCTCATAATTACTATCGAACAGTTGACCGTTATGATCAACGTTGATTGATTAGTTTATTACAGAACGATGGACAATATATGAGGGTGTCCTCAACTAAAATTTTAATGAACTTTTAAAAGATTATAAAAGTTTAATGAATTTCGTGACTTTGAAATCCATAAGAATCTCATTCAAAATGATGAAAATTTTAAAAGAGTTTATTATATGTTTGCTTGACCCTTTCCCCCCTCCAATTATTTCCTAATAATACATTTTGGAATAGTAGATTGTTAGAAAATGTATGGTTAAAAAAAAAGGAAAAGTTTTGAATTTACGTAATATTATTTTATTGAAAAATGTGCAGTTAAAAAGAAAAGTGAGAAAAATGTATTTTAAAATGAATTGGAATCAATTTCCTCCTTACTAGATATACACATCCATTCCATCCATGAACATTATATTTATGCACACACCAAATCCTATATGTGTATAACCCTACTGTATATGCAATTATCCATACCCTATATGCACACATTCTATTGTTTATGCATTGCATACCATTCCCTTCATGTATATTCCTACCGTATATTTCTCACCGTATATGCACATATACACTGTATTTGCACAAGAATATGAGTATTTTTTTTAGTTGGTGAAAATTATTATTATTATTATTATTATTATTATTATTATTATTATTTCAATTTGTTAAGAACAACTCATGTTGCCTTTAAAAAATATGATAAAAGCGGGTTGGGGACCATATTTTCGATCCCCATTTTGGCCCAACCCGTCCCATTTACGGTTTATCCAATTAGACAGGTAATCTTCATCCCATTCGAAGTGGGGCCACAAATGACGGGTTTAACTAGGACTGGGCAAAGCTCCCGAATCGAACTGAATCTGATGGTTCTTCTCAAGTTAAATATCCGAACGGGTATCTGAATTGAGAATCGACGGTACGATTTGATTCTAGACTAAGAACCGAATAAGAATCAAATCTTCCTAATTTTTTTATATTTAAAATAAATCAAATTATTTTAATTTTTTCTAAACAAACTAACAAATTAACTAATTAGATGATTGATTGATTGAGTCAGCATTTAGTACTGGATGGCGCATTCTTGATCCTTTTAGGAGTTCTTTAACTCCTAAAATAGTTGATGTCTTGATTTGTACACAAAACTGGCCAATGGAAAAATCTAGACTTTTGAAAGTTTCCCAAGGTAGAGTTTACGTTAAAGAGACAGAGTTCTATGAGAGCATTGAAACAAGTAAAAAATATATGTTTTATTTTTCTTATTAAATCTTTGAACACTTAGTTTATTTATGTTTGTTAATTTGTGCCTTTCAATTTTTTCAGCAAAATTTCTTCGTATGGCAAGTCAACCAATTGATGATTAAATCAAATAGCTGGTAAGTATTGGTAATACTTAAAAATATTTTATCTCTATGACTTCTAATTCAATAATTTTTTTTTTTTTATGTGGACTTGGCTTGAAGGATGAAGCAAATGAAGCATTGATATGGATCGCTAATATTTTAGTATTAGTATCTACTTTTTAATATTTATATATGTTGGTAAATTAATCTTATTGGACAACTTATTATTTATATATTTTTGAATTGGACTTCGTTAATTTGTAAAAGCTATGATTGAATATGTTATTAGTTGTTTTTATGTAGTGTTGTTGTAAATGTTAAAAAATGTAATTATGGTATGGAACCTAAGAGAATCGTACCGAACCCGAACGGTTCCATAATTATATTTGAATCTAACGGTTCCATTTACTAAATACTCGAAATTCTCGGTTCGATTCAGTTCTAAAGAGAATCAAACCCAACCGAACCGGACCTTGCCCAGCTCTAGGTTTAACGAATTCTTTTTGTCATCCTTAGAAAGGGGACGTATTATGCCCTTTTTTATTCAGTCACTTTGAAAGCTGTTCTAATTCTGGGCCTTTTGACCGATGTAAGATTCCCTTCTCTTAATACTATTGAATTGTGGATCGATTTTTATTGGGCTACGTTAATGCTCATGTTGTTTCGTCATTCTTAAGCTTGATGTCATTTGGGCTCATTAGACTGTTTTTGCATGCTATTTGTAAAATGATTTACATGATTATTGTCTTTAGGGGTGTCAATATGTCGAGCCGAAACTCTCAGTTTGGGCCTTTTTTGGCTAGATCTAAGCAGAGTAAAAACTCGACCAAAAAATTAAGGCTTGACCCGAGCTTTTGGCTTGGACCTTATCGAGCTAGGCTAGCTCAAATCTTTTTTAATAGTTCCCCCTCTTAGCCGAGCCTTACCGAGCCGAGTCAGCTCGGATTTTTTTTAATAGTTTCCCCTCTTAGCTACCAATAGCTGCTTGACATGCAACTCTCATACCATATTTGCATTGTATTTGATGTCATAGGCAGCTTTATAGCTGCTAAATAGGTAGCTCTCGAACCGACAATCTGTATATGCTCTTATCGCATTGTACCTAAGATAACGTATTTATACTTACTGTATTTGAGCTCACCGTATTCGCGCTTACTGATTTTGCATTAAATTATCATAATTGCAGTACATACCGTATTTGACGTCACCGTATTTGCACTCACCATTGTGTAAGATAAAGATAATAATCTTCAAATGCGAGGTTATGTGCAAGATATGCGATTATATTTAGAAGAAAAAATTTCATTTTCACTCCATTAAAGAATGTCATTGCATAGTTTAATTTTTTGTTAATAAATGTCATGTACAAACATAAAGAACTGAACAATATCCAATGGTTCCTTGGACATTGATATCCTCTGCCAAGTGATTAGATGGCCCCGTTATTATCAAAAAGGTTTAGTTGAAAATTGGTGAAAAATTAAATTAAAGAGGTTTAGTCATTTAGAGGAGGCCAAACGGAAGCTTAATAAAGAAAAAAATTGAAAAAGCTGCTATTAAAGCTGTATTATGCAGCTGCCTGTTAAAGGTAGGTAACAGGTAATAAGGCAGCTATAGTAGCTGCGTCACCTACATGCTGGGCAGTAGTTCCCATACACATTGCCTATGAGATATGTAAATTTGGAATTTAAATTTTGTTGAAATGGATATATTTTTTTATTTGTTATAAATATGAGGTAAAATTTTGAGTTTCATATGAATTTATTTCAATCAATTTTGACTTGCATTATTCTAGTTTCACATTTTTCTTACTATAAATTACAAATGAAAGTTAATTCGATGATAGTCTATATAATTACAAGTTAAAGCATAACTTTTTTCTCTAAATTTATTGACCATTAGTATTTATAAAAAATATATTAAACAAAAGATGGAAAAAAAAGTTTATTAACTAAAAAAGATTTGTCATGTTAAAGTGTACAAAAAATTTATCACGCTTCTTATTAGAGTGCTTGAGATACCACCCAAAACCGAGTTCATTGTTGGAACAACTATGATTTCTTGGCGTACAGGCCCTACAAACTTTCTTGTTGTCCCTAGAGCCAATAAAAGCTAAGACTTTAATGCATTAACTGATCGTCTATAATGTACATATCACGTAGAATAACTACCGACGCAATGAGCAACTATGAATATTATTATTCTTTATTTAAACATCGAACAATTAATACTACGTCTTGTAAGTAGGGATTTGGAATTGAAATTAGTGTAACAGCTACTTCCATATTTCAACTGAAAGACGTACCTTCATTCATTTGTTGCATTCATTTTCGAATACTTCATAATATCATGCTGCCAAATCAAGACATTGTTCCTATACGGTAATGTATCGGTCTACAAAAAGTAGATAAAAATACATGCAATTGGTTGAACACAAGGATGAAAAGACAAAAAATCAAGAAATCAGTTGACCATTATTCCTATACGGTAAGCCTTAAAATTGAAGCTCTGTAAACTTTATCATAAGAATTCATTAATAATGATCTCTAGACTATACCTATGGCACAATTCATTTAATTATAGAGGTGGGTTTAGACCACCGTGTTATCTGGCATTACGGTACTTCCATAGCCCCTATAAACTGACAGATACCATAGTGGTCTATATGGGTAGGACCAATGAGGTGCTAAGAATTTATTGGTGGGTCCTTTGATTTCTTCATCTGTGACCCCTTGCTAGTTATGTTGACGCTCAATTAAAGGAGAAAATATAAGGATACACATTTAAGTAGGCCTATGTTTGGGTTTGTTTTTTCAGTATGCTTTCCCTAGTATGTACATTGTCTAATTGAGAAGATCATGAACATCAAAGAGAAAAGTAGCTCTACATTTTAGGTCATGCCAATGTGATATTTTGTTTACTCTAAGTCTCTAACACTAATTAATGGGACGATTTAATAAATTTCTATATAAGAGGCTAAAGGTCTCCTCTATTCTCCATATATTTTTATTGGCTTACCCCATTGACGACTAATATTTTTGTGAGAACAAGGAGATGAAGATTTAACACTAATATTTGTATTCAAGATGTCTTTCGCAGATATATCTTGTGGGATTATGAATTTAAAGATGTGATTATTATTATTATTATTATTATTATTATTATTATTATTATTCAACAATTGATATCAGAACAACATGCCAAGATCGGAATCCTTTATTAAAAAAAGGGTAGTGTTTCATAGTTTTAGTATTTTCGTCTTTTGCAACTTGAACACTCAAAATCTGATTTACTAAATTCTGTGTCTTCTACAAACTTCAAAATCTACATGGAAGCTCATACTGTAACGTCGCATTATTTTCCTTGTAATTATCATCCATATCTTAATTAGTTAAATTTATGTTATATTGAGTCATTAAATTTGTCGTCGTTGTGACTAACCTTATATTTTATAATGGAATGTACCTTGAATGTCTTAGACGATTGACTTGTCCCTTAAAATTAATTATAATATGCTTAAAATTCAAGTAAACATAATTATGTATTGAATGGCATTTGTTTCATAATAGGCGCTTTACCTTAGCAACATTTATATCTTTTCTTAAATCTAAAATTCATTCTAGCTATTTTGATTGGATTTATATTTAGATAGTATAAAACGAATGGAACCAAACCATGAGTCAACTTAATGAAATTGCTAATTAGTTAATTGGCACAAATTATGCTAATTATCTATTATAAACTTAGAAACCAAGATTTTTGCCTAGTTACTTATCTTTTTGCTTATAAAAGAAAAATCGTTCTTTATGCCCCAAGGAAAATAACGTTCAACATCAAAAGAATACTTCTCCCTTATTCTGTTTTCGTTCGCTTATGAAGTCATTAGACTCTTGTGTCCAAGGTACTAGGGATTTTTTTTTATTTTTTTATTATTATTATTATTTTTTTACATCATTTTGTGATTCTATCTTTGTTTAATTACATAATGAGAACCTAACATCTTTTATTGAATCATGCGTATGGTGGTATGTTACAGATTTCACTAACACGTGTATATAAAATGTCTTTATGCATGTGTGTCTATATATTTTTATGCTTTTATCCCTCTACCTTTTCTTTAATTGTAATCTAGATAACAATGGTTATAACACTATACGTGTTATAAATTAGTAGTCGCTGTATTATTATCACACTTTGATTTATACCAACTTCATTTTAAAATAACCTTGTCAATGTAGAAATCCTTATATTTCATTAGCTAAAATTTAATGATAGGATAGATATGGTTGTGTTAAAATATGTCAAATAGAATCTCTTGGCTCATGCGTGGGCTTGTCAACATTATTGATTTTTAATACTTACCAGTAAACTATTATAAAATTTACCAAACATGCCCTCCATTCATTTGAGTTTATGCGTTGTCCATTATTTCAAAATAATTTAGCTACGCAAACATAACCATGGGTTGATATAATTTAATTATTTGTAACTTCAAAAGAAAAATGGTGCCAAATGTTAGTGTAATTCCAAATTCTGTGGTCTGGCTTCCCCCTTTTTTGTTTGCGCATTAATACAAGATTTATACCATTAAGGCAATACATGTGTTTTGTCATTTCATATTAATTTTACTGAGTTTTATGTGTGTTTACAGTAAGAACAGCCTTATAATTTTTAATAGATAAAGTGTTATAGCTAGGTCCAGTTGTATTAAAGTAATTTAAATTAGAATAAATAATTAGTATGTGGACGTTTTGAATTAATGATTATGACTTAGGACTCTCGGCACATTGAATCCGTGGGCAGTTTGGGACATCTCCACTTGTCATTTTGAAAAATAAAAGTGTTAAGGACTTGAGGTGAATAAACCTCATCTTATCTTCATGACACGTGATATTATTAAATGTATGAATGTGTTGCATAAATTTGATATTATGTGAACATGATGTTTAGTTATTACGTTTTATGTCATGAATGTTTTATGCATACTCATGCATGTCAATGCATCCATAAACATACATGAAGTTTCAATGAATAAAATGTTTTCCAAATGTCATGACTCAATGAATGTTTAAAGATATGTATCCCGAATGTTTTTGCTACGAGATGTATGTTTATGACATGAAGGTGTGAGTGGGAAATGGGGTGTGGGAGGTCAGCGCACCCGAGCAATGTTCAATGATGAATGATGTATGCTCAATGTTAATATTAATGTTAACTGTTTGACGGTACTACCTGTAGAATTCGATCAGGTTCCAAATAACATGGCCCACTGCATTCTAATTGGCTATAGGCGATGCATCAAATGAGCTCACGACGTTAATTTTTTTTTAAAAAAAATGAAAGAATAGGGATACATATTGAGAAATGCCTTTTCGTTTTAAAGTAATGCATATGCATATTATCAACACGCATCATGTGAATGGGGTTTGTTTACTGAGTGTTAGCTTATCCCACATTATCCCTCTCCATTTTTAGATGATGAAAATATGATGATTCTAGTTGATAGCTTGTGGTGTCCCGGACTCAGTACCAATATAATTTATATTTGATTTCGTTTTGAAATAAGCTTAAGTTTTAATTTAATCGTCTTATATTTTATTAAGTACAAATATATTTTTTTTATAAATGAAGTCATTGATGGTCATTATGTTGAAGAAAAATTTAATCGCTTCCGCATTTATGATTTTAAGAGAATGTTAAATGATAATATCTCCAAAATTCGGTATTTTAATTCTGGGAGTGTTACACATAGATGTATTTTCGGGTTCTAGTTTTTCCCTCATTTTATTTCTAATCTTGGGCCTAAAATTGTAAATCCCTTCCACAGCGCCTCTTAATACGTAACATGTATGATTTCGTCATCTCTATCTTTTGCATTTTTTTTTTTACCTTAAACACATGTTTATTATTCGACCGGGAGTTGGGACATTTTGGTAAGGAGCAAATTTAGACAATGTGGTTTTGTCGAATTAATCTTTCACGATTCGAGAAAATAATCGAATTATTGGTGAATTAATTTTCTGTAGAAATTTTATTTGATTTTAAATTTAGGGTCTGTTTGGTTGCAAGAATGAAATTTAGGTGGAAAGAAAACGAATTTAAGGGAATTGAATTACCTAAAACTTATTTTTCCGAAAATTGTCAATTAATGTGTTTGATTTATATAATTTTCTACGTGGAAAATGTTGAAATTTTCTATCTCTTGGTGTTTGTTTGTCTTTATTTTTCACGAAAATTTTCAATTAAATAGACAAATTTTTTACAATTGGGAATAGAATTTGTTTCAATTGTCAAAAAAAAAAAAAAAAAAAACCTGCCAGGAAAACCAATTCCCATGGAGTTGGTAGGAATTGGTTTTCCACAAAATCAAGGAAAATTGCACATGTGGGGGGGAGGGGGAAGAAAAATGAATTCCCTAGAAAATTATTGCAATCAAACAGTTCAAAAGTTGAAAAATGGAATATGTTTCGGAAAATTGGCACTATCAAACAGGGCCTTAGTTTACGGAGAATTCTTTGATCATGTGGATAAGCTGCTAACTAAAAGGAATAATTACGGTAGTATGAATATAAAGATGTGAGGCTTGTTTTATTATTTATATTCAACATCGCTGTCTCTCTCTCATTATTACACAAGTATAGTAGTACAAATATAAAGATGTGAGGCTTGTTTTATTATTATATTCAATATCTCCCTCCCTCTCTCTCTCTCTCTCTCTCTATCTCTCATTATTACACAAGTATGTTAGTACGAATATAAATATGTGAGCCTTGTTTTATTATTATATTCAACATCGTATCTCTCCCTCTCCCTCTCCCTCTCCCTCTCATTATTACACAAGTATGTTAGTACGAATATAAATATGTGAGCCTTGTTTTATTATTATATTCAACATCGTATCTCTCCCTCTCCCTCTCCCTCTCCCTCTCCCTCTCCCTCTCTCCCTCTCTCTCTCCCTCTCTCTCTCATTATTACACCTCACCCTATGGGAAAACAAAAAGTAGTCTTGTGCCTACTTCTTGAATTAAGCCTCATTTATTTATTTTCTTCAGCCCTTTAAAGTACATGAATCAATCTTTTATGCAATGTGTTTCTTTTAAATGCAATGTGTTATAAAAGAGTAATATAAATATATTCAATGGATGTGATGTCTCATAAACTTGCTTCATTAGGTACTTATTTGAGTTTTTTTGGATATATTGATTTAATTGTATTACACTAATTTCAATTCCAAACCCCCACTTACAAGGCAAAGTATTAATGAAATTGGGTTGTTTGATGTTTAATAAAGAATATGATGTTAGTAGTCGCTTATTGCGGCGATTGTCATCCTACATGACATGTACATAATAGACGATTATTTAATGCATTAATGTGGTAGCATTTATTGACTTTAGGGACAACAAGAAAGTTTGTAGGGCCTGCAGGCCAAGAAACCATAGTGGTTCCAATAATGAACTCGGTTTTATGTGGTATCTCAAGCACTCTATGAATAAGAAGCGTAATAAAAAAAATTTGTACACTTTGAGATGACAAATCTTTTTTATTTAATAAATATTTCTTTTATCTTTTGTTTAATATATTTTTTATAAATATTAATTGTCAATAAATTCAGAGAAAAAAGTTCAGCTTTAACTTGTAATTAAATAGACTATCATCGAACTAACTTTCATTTGTAATTGTATAATAAGAAAATTTTGAAACTAGAATACTGTAAATTAAAATTAATTGAAATGAATTGGTATGGAATTCAAAATTTTACCTCATTTTTATAACAAATAAAAAAAATATCCATTTCAACAAAATTTAAATTCTAAATTTACGTATCTCACATGCAGCGTGTATAGGAACTGCTTCACAGCATGTAGGTGATGCAGCTACGGGTAACTGCCTTATTGCCTATTACCAATAGCTACCTTTAACAGGCATCTGCATAATACAACTTTAAGAGTAGCTCTTTCAATTTTTTTCTTTATTAAGCTTTCGTTTGACCTCCTCTAAATGACTAAACCTCTTTAATTTAATTTTTCACCAATTTTCAACTACACCTTTTTGATAATAGTGGGCCCAACTAACCACTTGGCAGAGCATATCAATGTCCAAGGAACCGTTGGATATTGTTCAATTCTTTAGGTTGGTACATGACATTTATGATCAAAAATCTAAACTATGCAATGATATTATTTAATGGAGTGAAAATGAAATTTTTTCTTTTAAATATAATCGTATATCTTGCACATAACATCGTATTTGAAGATTATTATCTTAATTTCACACAATGGCGAGTGCAAATATGGTGACGTCGAATACGGCATGTACTACAATTACGGTAGTTTAATGTAAAATCAGTAATGCGGTGAGCTCAAATACAATACGTATAAATATGGTATCTTAGGTATAATACGGTAAGAGTATATACAGATTGTTTGTGTGAGAGCTACATGTTTGGTAGATATAAAGCTATTTGTGATGTCAAATACGATAAATATGGTATGATAGCTGCCTGTCAAGCAGCTATTGGCAGCTGAGAGGGGAAACTATTAAAAATTAATTAGAGCTGGCTCGGCTCTGTAAGGCTTGAGCCAAAAGCTCAGGTTGAGCTTTAATTTTTTGGGCCAGCTTTTGCTTGACTCGGCTCTGGCCAAAAAAAGCTTGCCTTAAAAAAGCCCGAGCCGGGAGTTTCGGCTCAGCTCATTGATATCCCTAAAAACAATAATCATGTAAATCATTTTACAAATTGCATGCAAAAACAGTCTAATGAGCCCAAGTGACACCAAGCCCAAGAATGACAAAACAACGCGAGCATTAATGTAGTCCAATAAAAATCGGTCCACAATTCAATAGTATCAAGATGAGGGAATCCTACATCGATCAAGTGGCCCAGAATCTAGAACAGCTTTCAAAGTGACCGAATAAAGAAGGGCATAACATGGCCTCTTTCTAGGGACGGCAAAAAGAAATCCGTTAAACCCATCATTCGTAGCCCACTCCAAATGGAATGAAGATTACCCGACTAATCGGGTAACTGTAAATGGGACGGGGTGGGCCAAAATGGGGACTGAAAATATGGTCCCCAACCCGCTTTTATCATATTTTATTAAAAGGGAACATGAGTTGTTCTTAACAAATTGAAATAATAATAATAATTTTCACCAACTAAAAAAATTACTCCTATTCTTGTGCAAATACGGTGTATATGTGCATATACGATAAGAAATATACGGTAGGAATATGCATGAAGGACACCCTTATGGATTTTAAATTCACGAAATTCATTAAAGTTTTATAATCTTTTAAAAGTTCATTAAAATTTTGGTTGATGACACCCTCGTATATTGTCCATCATTGTGTAATATTCTAATTAATTAACGTTGGTCATAACAATCAACTATTTGCTAATGATCATAAGAATTGATTTTTTTACCATTAAAGAGAAATGTGGATTCCACCTATGAGTGAAAAGGTAAAAAATGACAGCTGAAATAGTGAAATAGTGGTCAAAAAATTAATTTTTTTGGGTGAAAAATTGCTACCAACGGGAGCCTAAAAATTAATAATTTTCACGAGCTAAAAATAATAAGCCGTCTATCACGTGATACCTCTCGATCTTATAATGATTCTTTTGTTTTGTTTTGTTTTTTTTTTTTTTACCAACTTTACAATTTATAATTTTTTGATCACATATTAGCATAATTTTTCAACTACATATTTCATAAAGATTCATCAAAATATGCTAAAAGTTTTATGATAATCTTCCCCAAATATGGACTTAATATTTTTTTTTTATAAATAATTATACTAATGGTTTCAGGCACATGGAAAAAGACAGTTAGATTGAAGTTAATATAAGGCTATGATATATTAAGTTCATCTCTAAACCTGAAAGTCACCTACACTCTTCAGTTTCCCTTCTTGTTTCTCTTGAAAAATGTACAAATCCAAACAGCAAGAATTGTGCCACAAGAGGGGTTGGGGTTTGCCCATTTATACAACCGCAAGTGGTGGCCGAGGTCATATCCCTAGATTCAAAAGTTTAGTGAATGTAAATGGGCAACTTTTCGAGACTCTGGTTCAGTGCAAGACTATCAAAGATGCTCAAAATCTGGTGGCACATATAGCTTACGACCACTTCATCGTCCAACCATCTCTCCAATAGCCCTCTGCCCTAGCTCTACCGCTTACCCTGGTGTCAATGTTGAAGTTGTTCCTGTGGCTGTGCTAAGTGCTGCACTTCTAGTTTTGGAAGCTCTGCTTGCAGCAGTAGCTCCATTTCTCCACATTTCATTTCTTGAACTTCTGCTGGATTTTGAATTTCTACCCTCCCTTCCACCCGCTAGTAAGTTTTATCTATTTAGTTTAAAGTTATATAATGGGCTATAACCAAAAAAATTTTTAGAGGCCCCCTGTTGTGAGAGGAGTGACACCCCGATGTCGCTTGCTTTATTCGCACGGGGATATATGAATCAGATTCCGTTTCTCTCTCTCTCTCTCTCTCTCTCTATGTCTGTTGTTGTTGTTGTTGTTATTATTTTGGGTTTTGATTGATGAGCCCCTATTTGATTTATAAATTTTAATAAAAATTGATAAAATGAGTGGTTGTTGACTTGAGGCACCAAACAAGTGAGAAATATGTTGTCTTATACTCTTTGGGTTGATTGTTGTATGTTTCTATATAGTTTGTGGGGGTTCGGTTACGTGCATGTTTGTAAATCTGTACATACGAAGTATGTTTCACTCGTATTTTGTGTAGAAATATTAATTTGCTTGATTGTCCTACAATAGTGGAGCTTGGATCAAGTTCTTTTAGGACAGCATTAATTATGGATGCTTACACATACAATTATGTTTAGGGCTCATATTGATTGTCCAAAATTCTATGAATTTTTCTCCAATGGATTTTCTACAACAATAGACTCAATTAAGGTGTTGGACGTGTCAAGTAATTGCTCTTCCCTATTCCAGTGGGGAATGGAGTGAAAGAGTAGTTGAACATGAGTCGTTAATGATCCTGGTGAATGTTGATAATGGCATTAGCTTTTCACCAAGTGGCCCAAACTGTTGACTCTTGCTGAAAACTAAATAGATCTTAGCATGAAAGTTGGGTATTTTTGATATTTTTTTTTCCTTAAAAAATGCCCTAGGTTTACCCTTTGAAGCTCACCTCATGCAAGGCTCACGTCATGCGCTTGTAGCTTGCACATCGGGTGCCATTTGCAAGGTTTGTGCCTCAACTTACTTAGGTACAGGTGTCGAGTTATAAGCCTCCTGCTCATTTGTCTTTTGTTTTGGGGTCTTTTATTTTATTATTGACAACATTTTTGAGTTGGATTTTTTTTATAGCCTAGAATATTTTAAGGGGTTCTGTGGGCTATTTTTAACACAACTGAACTCTAAAACCTTTAAAAGAATTGCAAAAGTGAGTAGAAAGCAAGCGTGCCAACCTCCTTCAACTAAGTTTTTAACTCTATCCCAAGTGATTAAATGGAAGACTTATAGGATTTTTCTACTTCTAGTAGTCAGCAGTGCAATTTTGTTACTTGATTACTATTTGATTTATCTTATTTTTGTTGCAAGTTAGACTTTTAATTTTGGATTTTCAAGATGTTTTATAGCTTATCATGAGCATATTTTTGTAGATTTATAGTTTTTGGAATTCATTTTCTGGTCTGTGTGGACGTTTATGCCTCAAAATTATCAGAGGTTACTTATGCCATGATCCTTTTTTGAGCACTTATAAACATAAGACAGTAAAAGCTTCTCCATGACCTCTTGAGTTTTTATACTTTGTGCAAGGATTTGTTTCCGGGGCATAGTTTGCATATTTTTTAGGTGCATTATCTTAGCACGGAGGGAGAATATGGGGACTCGCAGCATTGAATACCCTTGGCCTCCTTTTCCTCTACCCCTATTTGCCAAGCTTTTCTTTTTAAATGGGGTGTGGGATCTTTAGTTATGTTAAATCCTCGATTACTGAAATTTTTTTTCCCTGTAGAAACATTTTGCCCCCCCCCCCCTGTTTGACAACCATCAATATAACTCCTTTTTCTCAAATTCACTTTTAACCACACAATCTCACAATAAAATATTCTGCACGTAAATTCAAAAATTTTCTTACTTTTTAACCACACATTCTCCAAAAAATCACTATTTCAAAACTTATTTTCCCCAAAGAAATTCATTTTAAAGGTTGTCAGACAGGGTCCTAATGTTACTTCTAGAGATCGATTTAAAGTTCATCACTTGTCATCATCTATGGACCTTCTTTCCCGACAAATAAAAGGAAATAGAAAAGTGAAAAGGGTTTGTTTAACTGTTTAATTCAAGTGCTGGGAAGTGGGCTTGCTTTTGATAATTCTCAAACTAAATTCTAAAGCAAATTGCAGAATTGTGTGCTCTTCCCCATATTTGTATTATGGGTGTGTTGAAGGCAGCTCTAATAATTAGTTTATGCTTTTTTATTATGTTTTTTGGTAGCTATTCATTTATAAGTATCACTATTTTGTTAGGATATATAATCGATAAATATGTATGACGTTTCACAATAAGATTTGGAAATTTCATATAATATAGAGTATTGAAACTTACATTGTTTGTGCAGGATTTATGATTTGGAAATTTCATATAATATAGAACATTGAAACTTACATTGTTTGCGCAAGATTTCTTATCGCGAAAACTAAGTTGGATGTCCAACCAGCAAACAAAGAGATAATGCGGTCCAACTATGAAGATAATGCTCAAATTTCAATGAGTAATTTGGATATCTAACCTGCCAACAAAGAGATAATGCAGATGAACCATCAAGATAATGCACAGATTTCTATGGTTAATAAGAGTATGATACTTTCCAATGATAAGATTTCTAAGGGTTAGGAAAATAATTTTTTTCTTATTTTATTTGGTTAACTCTTTATTTAAAATCTCATAACTATCAAATTTATGGATATGCTTACCTAAATGCTAAATGTTTTGTTTTGTGAGCAACATCTAAGTTCTTTTGGTGAAAATTTTATAGTTGACATTTCAATATATATTGGCTCATTCTCTTTGTTAGATGACATGGAACTGAACAACTTTATGACAAACTAATAAGGTTTGGTGTTCCTGTCGGGTAATAGAGATTATGTTAAGTTTGAGAAGCAAGAAACAAGATGACTTGTATAAAGCTCAGGCATGAACAAGTGCCAAATTTTGTTATAGATACATTTGATGCCAAAATGAACCAAGAAATGAAGAGGTCCATAACTCGTTCTTAATTAAAAATGACTTTGCAAATTATTTAAATTATTAACACGAAAATACCAAGTCATGCTTAAACAATTATGAACAACTTGGATATTAAATGGTCGCAGAATTGTTACAATTAGTTCTTAGAGAGTAAAATAATGTTGCATAGATGGAGGAAGTGCGTTTTATTCCTACTTGTAAGAACAAAGAGGATACTCTAGATTGTGCAAATTCAGAGGTATTAAGCTCATGACTCATGAGCCATGCAATAAAATTATTAGAGTGATGATCGATTACCAATAAAAGTGTAATTAAAAGGCATCAAAGAATAAAATTGGCTTTATGTGGGAAAGATCTACAATGGAAGCCAGTTTTGTGCTTAGGAGATTGATGAAGAATAGCAGAATGAAACTGCATATAATTTTTACTGATTGGAAAAATGTTTTATGATAGGGTGTCTAGGTATGGTCCACGAAGCAGTTAAAGTTTTCTGTCAAGAATTGTCTATTGTTGAGACTCAGGAGGTCAGTATCCAAACCAATTAATTTTTATATTGTTATCATTATTGCTTTTTCGTTGTTGTATCACGTTAATGCATAATAATTACCTCGGGATAAAGTTTCATACAAAAATCTTTTACAAGCAATGACCCCAAAAAAGAGGTCTTAAGCATCCAATATATGAGACGTTGCAAGAAGGTCCTCCTCACAAGCCTATATTTGTGTCAATTGTGGAGGTAGGAAGTGATACTTTCCGAGGAACTAAAGTGAAAACTAAAAAGCAGGCGGAGATAAATGTTACTGAATTGGCTTGCGTTGCTCTTACTAAGAGTAAGAAACTAATTATTTATTGGGTTTGAGTTTGTTCTAGTCTCTCAAAACAACTACTTAAATTATTCCTATTTTTCCTTATGTATATGAAAAAGGCTTTGTTTGATTACCCTTTCAGTACTTCACATGCTTTTTGGAAGTCAAACTTTATCTTGTTAAATTGAATGGAAATTGTTGGATCTACATGTTCTCATCATGGAAACCTAGGCAATGGTTTCTAATCTACATTTTAATACTATGATAGCAAAGATATAGACATACAGTTCACTATTATATATACACACACACACACACACACAAACACTTTGGAGCTGTGGGCCATCAGTAAACTAAATAAAAAAAGTCATGATCTCATTAAGTTGACTGTGATTCCCCTCAACCTATGAAAAGTAGGTCACAATGCTAAGCTTTTTATCCTCTTTGTAGCTTGAGGATGTAAAAGGTCGTTCTTGTCCATTGTTGTCATTTCTGAGAGCGAGGGTTGTAGGTGTAGTGTAGAAGCAGTCTTGTAGCCTTTAGTGACTTAGGAAAACGAAAGGCCAGTTTCAAGGATGGTTTGAACATTATAAAGGTAGATTTTGTGTCTGAAAAAGCTATGCAAAGATTTTAGTTCTTAGAACTTGATATTCTCTGGTTAACAGTTTTAAAGTAAGGGAACAGTTTTAAAGTGAGGGAATGTACATTTGGTGGTAAAGTTATTGCTATGGTTTGATGTGAATTATCTTGCCCATATTCATCCAAGATATGGGTATTTCTTCTCAAATAGACTACTTAGATTTCATTAATCTCAGAGGGAGTACTTAGACTACTTTGATATCTGGTGAAGTACATTTGCATTCTCATTTTATTAGTTATTTAGCTTTTTACCTCTCATTTTAGACAACTTATCAATAATTTTTGTTTGTCTTGATCTCCAGAAGGCGAGAGAAATGCTAAAAGACAAAAGACTTCATCTGAGGATACGAATGCTGATATGACAAGTTCATCGACTCACAAACATGCCGATCCCTAATGGTGCCACTATGATGTCCTATATTGATGATCAGGGTGGGATGAATCAGTAACTAAACGCATATACATTTGATGTTCTGTCTTGTCAAAAACTGTTATCTATGTTTTCTTCTAGGATTGTGTGTTTAAATTATTAGCCCCTGTTTGATGCCCATTACCTAAAAATGAAAATGGAGGGAATAGTATTTTTCAGAAAAATGAGTGGTTGAAAAAGAAGGAAAAGTTTTCGATTTACGTGTAATATTATTTTATGGAAGATTGTGTGGTTGAAAATAGGAGAGAGAAAAATGGAATGTAATGTAATTGAATTTAATGGGAATCAAACAGGGGCTAAGCTAGAATACAGACAATGTATGCTAATGTTGTTTTATTTATTCCTAGTTAACGTCTCTTCAAATGTGATTTTGCAGACAGCCATTTGCGTTGTCCTAATCCAATATGAATATTAGCTGGTTATAATCAAAAAATATGGTAAATGGTTACAATTTATGTTACTCCTATTTTGTACGGTGTTCTCTATGTAACAAGGCACTGAAATCATAATATTTACCAACCTAAACAAACATTTATGCATTTTATCAAGTTTAAATGGTCATTCTCTAGGAGTAATGGAACTTACATAATCTATTACAGTACAATCTTTTGTATATCACGATCCATTTTCTTTTTCGTTCCTTTCGAGAAATCTATGGTTATGAAAGGCTATCTGCAATTTTATTGCTTTGTTTCTTGCCATTATATTGCCTTATTTTATTTTTGTTTATTAAGCGGACAAATTCATCATTTTAACTTAAATTAACGAGACATTTGGATAGAATAACATGATTTGCAATTAAATGAAAGGACGAAAACGTCTAGTGTTGAAGAAGTGTTGAGAAGAGGTAAGCACCAGTTTGCAATGATTGAAAACAAAAAGTGCAAATTTCCCATAAAAATATGACTAGAATGGTCAATGTAACAGTTCTAATCAGCAATGTGTTTCATCATCACAAATCACGATCGATAGTCGAGAAGAATATAAAGATTACGAGAAATGATCTCCTAAATATTAGTGGCATGACACATCAATTAATTGGTGAATAAGTTTATGATAAGTTGATTTACCATGTCATCGGTGTTTAGTTTATGAGATCATTTCTATAAAAATCACTTCTCAAAGCTTAGTTCTAGGCCATAAAACGGATGCATTTAACTTAGCAAGCTAGATTGTTGATTTAGGGCATGTAACTTGAACATCACGACATTCAAGTCATAAACCACAATGAGCCATTAAATACAGAACATCGAAGTGGTTAATTCTCATAACATATTTCAAGTAAATCTAAGAATATATTCTTTTGGTGTCACAAAGCTTTAGCAACTGAAATAATAATATTCTTCCAATATGCTTTCTAGTGCTAGAGGAAGAAGAAGAAGAATAACAATAAATTGTTTCCCTTGTTTTTAACCACACATCATCCTAAAATTCACTTTTCAAAAAAAAAAAATTTCTACAATAATGATTGTGAAACATTCTCTATATTTCCACTTATCAATCAAAACGCTTTTTAAAAACATTAGCTACTCTAATTTCACATTTCCCAATTTTGCAAGAGACATAAAATTAATAAACAAGCTTCAAGCCCATTTGACATGGTTTTTGCTTCTACCTTTACTTCCTGTAGAAAAGTTTTTGGAAGAAATTATCTTAATTTTTGTTTACAAACTCATTTTTATTCCAGAAGTGCTTTTATAAAAGGTCATATTGGACACCTTTCTCTAAAAATTCTTCTAACTACCAAAAGTATTTTCATAAAATTAGTTAAGCAAGTCCAGAAGCAGCTTTTGTATCTAAAAAGTTCCTTTTAACTTTTTAAAAACCATACCAAACGGGTCCTTCATGTCATATATAGATCCAAAAATTGCAGCGATTCGGGGCGGATCCAAGAAATAAGGACACGTGCTAAAATTTAAGAATGTCTCTTCAATTTATTGTTTAACAGCGTTCTCAAGCATAAATATTGGACAAGTATTAACTAGTTTCCATAGAGTTTTAAGAACAGCCAAACAAGTTTGTTTAAGAGTTTAATTTCAAATTCCAAAGAAAATGGATGCAATTTCACCCATTAATTGACGTTTACCAATAGGTCATCTCAATACAAATAAATAACATACTCACCACGTTCTGTACATCACAATTCATAAAGAAAATGATGCAGCTTCTCTAATTACCTATGTTTGTCCTTAGGTCGTCTTAATACAAATATGAATATTCTACCATTTGAAAATTGGCCCTTCCCCCTCATTCCCAATTCAAAAAATGACAAGACTCCATAGGCACCAAAGGTTCAAAATTCCATATACTGTCCTACCATTTCACTAGTTCACTCATCTCAATGAACCTCCTTCATGCATTTTTCCAATTCACTTATGGATTGATTAAATTTTAATTAATATAAATTAAGCCAAAGTACAGAGATCAAATTGAAATAGAAGGAATACTATCCAAACATGTCATAGTTAGCTTTATCATTCCATACACCAGGAATATAAATCAAAATGATTTTTTGGAAATCATAATTAAAAAATAATCATATACTGGGATTTAATTCGACTGTTATATCAAAAGGACATATAATATAAGAATAACAAAATCAAGTAGAAGTCACATCTTTATGTAGAGACAGTGAGAGTCGACTATGAGAGAGGGGATGAGATGTACTCGGTTGGATTTGGGGAAATTAGATGGGCTTTAACATTTTTTGAATTATGGGCTATTATTAATTTGGGCTTGGCACAATGTTTAAAGAGGAAGTTACATTATTTACCTATATTAATATAATAATAATTCATATAATACACGTTATCTTTTTTTATTCTATTTCTACTGCATATTTCAAAGAAAAAAATGAAACCAAAAAGATGACGTCTCACACATTAATTTCATCTTTATTATTTTGGACAGTCCATTTCACTCCAAAAACTAGAAAAAAAAAAGGAACATAATGAGGAAATCTCGACTTCACAGCCATTACCTCAAAAAACCCCAAATTACAAAGATAAGCTAACATTTCTCGAGTCAAAATCAAATGGGGACGGCGAAAAACCCATTCAATCCGATATTTGTGGGGCCCCGCCCCCGAATGAGGCAAGGATTACCCACTTGACCGAGTACATGGGGCGGGTACGGAACGAGGGTCATTGCCTCCACTACAAGAAATATATACTTTCCCTACAAAAATTCCACAGACAAATTAAAATTTGTGGACAGTTCACTTTTCCCTACAAAAAGACATTTAGTAGGGCCATGATTTGATTCAAATTTTTTAATAGTGAAAGGACTTGTGCCCACAAAAAATTATATTCTTTTCAGACAATAAAATTTGAAGGGTAAGGTATATCTTTAGCGTACGAAAAATTTGATCTGACCTTACCTTTAGCGTACGAAAAATTTGATCTGTTTGTAGGCTAATAAGTGGTGGGAAATTTTTCCAATTTAAAACACACACAATTTTTAAAACACGAAAAACAACCGCTTCTTCCTCTTTTTCCATCACTGTGCGTGAGAGAACTACGGAAGAACTGCCGCCTTCTTCCTCAACAATCGACCACCACCCGCCACCTAGACCACCAGATCCCACTACCATTTGAACCCCCTCACCTTCGTCTTCAACCTCTAGTCATCACCGGGCTACGGAGTTGTCGAAAACAGCCCCAATCACCACCCAAAACCGCCCTACCAATCACGATTTTCGCCATATTTCCACCACCGTCAGCCACCGTTTCGATTGCGGACCGCCACCACTTTCGTGCTCTCAACGAGGCGCATTCAGTACCACCATGGGTCACCTGTAATTTTGTCCAGAATCGAGAGAGCTTGTGAAAGCAGTTCGTGAGTGCTCTAATTTGTGTTTTTTTTTATTTTAATTATTATTATTATTATTGAGTGGTTCATCGTCTGGTCTTGTCCTACAGACCCGTTTAGACCCAAAACTGTAATCTGGGTTTTGAATAAAAATTCATTTAGTGAAAGATCTTTTGATTATCCGATTTAAGGTGAGTTTATCAGAAGCATTTGAACTCTTATTTCATTTTTGTTTTATTATACATTGTAATTATGTAAATTACAGTCTAAAAGAGTAAAGAGTCATCAGTAGAACTAGATTTTTTATCAAAAAAATTACTAACTCTTTGCTGTATCTTTTAGGGTATTAGTTTGTCATTGTACATGTTTAGCATTGATTGCTAGAGTCAATGAATCATTTGAGAAAACATACTTTGTTTCCAAGGAAAAACAGAGATGTTATCTTTTTTGGGAAAAGTTTCAATATTTTGATTTGACAAAAATGGGTTCTAACATGAATATTGGCATACGGTTGGATGGAATTGAACAATATAATTATCATTTTTTTACTATATATATGCCATAATTCTTGTATTGATAATTTTTTAAAGGCAGATTCTTTTTTCTCCCTTATTTTTTTTATTTTCATTTTTAAATTTTTGGCATTTTTCTGTTATTTTCTTGAATTAATAGTGAATCCATTTAAATCTGGACAGAATGAAGAATGGAAGATTACGGAAATTTCTCTACATTCTTGTTTGTATGCTGATTGTGATAAGAACAGAAGGATTTTTAGTTGATATTACTTATGTTCAGAGTGCTGTGGCAAAAGGAGCAGGGAAAACATTAAGGGTCAACATTTAGAGCGAAATTCTAATTTTTTTTTTTACGTGCATATATATATTTTTTTAAAAAAAAGATTCAATATTTATTTTTCTGCATTGTGTTTGCAGTTTGTTTTGACGGTAGTCCACCGGCATATCGTTTTGATAGGGGATCTGGTGTAGGAATTAACAATTGGTTGGTTCATATCGAGGTTAGTCCTTTTTTCATAAGCTATTAAAATATGCATATAGTTTTTTTTTTTATGGCAGCAGAATGGATCATTAAAAGATTATACTTTAGATCATCCTAGGAAATAAGAGTAGTTACTTGATTTTTTTAGGAGAATATAATTCATACAATAGGAAAAGATGTAGTAACTGTGTTTGAAACATAGTAAAAATGATGATGTTGAGATCAACAAACATCACAATGGAATTGATTAAATTATATAGAATAAAACTTATCTTCTTCTTCTTGCATTTTTGGCAATCAAACTGAGTGTTTCACTTTTGATTTTGTCATCCATGTACCAGAGATATATTTGGCCAAATACTTGAACCTGTTGAAATTGAATATTTTAGTACAGAAAGTTAAACTTACTGTTTTTTATTATTTCATATCGCTTTGACCGCTTGAATGGTTTTCATCCGGATTTTTCACAGGTCACGTCCAAGTTATGCATAAAAATAATGAATTTTCATCCTCTATAATAACTTAACAAAATCTGTTAATCTTGGTGTCCAGGAAGGAAGATAGTGCAACAATGTCACTACTTGCCTTGAACGTAAAGACAATCACCTAGGTTCCTCCAAGCAAATGGCTAAGCAGGTTGTATTTTCTGGGATTTTGAGCAACAAGCTAAAGTTCAACCCAGGTATACTTCAAATTTTTTTATTGATTTTGATTGTGTTAAAACTTTTATATTTTTCAGTGTTATCTTTAATAAATATGGTCTCTATTTGAATTTCCAAATTTCTATAATTGGAATAGGATAAATGTTAGATATTGTGATGGAGCATCATTTACTGGATATAGACGCAGTAGATATAATGAAATGGCATCATATAATAAATATGATCCCTTATATTTTCTTTTTCACTTTCTAGAAGTCATTAGATATAATGAAATGGCAGTTTTCAAACATATAGTGAATTTCTTTGTTGTTCGAATATTTATGGAAACTTCTAATTTTTGGGTCAATATTCAATCAGGCTAATAAACTTTACTTCAGAGGAGCAAGAGTTTTTGTTGCTATCATCGAGGATTTGTTAGAAAAATGAATGAAGAATGTTGAAAATGTATGATTTTCTCTTACGTTTTTTCATCCAACTTAGACTGTAATCTTACTTGCTATCGTTAACTTGACTGTTCTTACGTAGGCCATTCTATCTGGATGTTCAGTAAATATTCCATCAGGCTTCTAAACTTTACTTCAGAGGAGCAAGAGTTTTTGTTGCTATCATCGAGGATTTGTTAGAAAAAGGAATGAAGAATGTTGAAAATGTATGATTTTCTCTTACGTTTTTTCATCCAACTTAGACTGTAATCTTACTTGCTATCGTTAACTTGACTGTTCTTACGTAGGCCATTCTATCTGGATGTTCAGCCGGTGGATTAGCATCGATTTTGCATTATTATCTATATTTTGTTATAAAACGTTAAGAAGACTTCCTTCTTATATAAGTTTATTGAAAAACTGCAGCAAGGCATTCCCGGTGAACTAGTCAAGAAATAGTTTGTGGGGCTATGTGTTATCTGTTACTTAATCCGCCTTCACAAGCACCAGAGTGATTTCATTGCTACAAGCTGCATAGCTCAAAAGCAAGCTTGCTAATAATCAGCTCAGAGCCTTGTATTCTTTTATTGTATTTTCTTTGAATCACTAGTCATTTTTTTATTTACTCTTTTACTGGATGCCTGTAAATTGAAAATTACCTAGTTTGGATTTGGATGAACTATAAATTTTGTTATATTTTTAAATAGGGTTTAGCCCACAAAATAATATGTACCATGTTGTAATAAATGTTTTTTTCCCACAAAATTCATTTGTAGGAAAAATACAATTTAGCCTACAATATAATTTGTAGGGAAAAGCGTAATTGTTTTGTGGGTAAAATTAACTTTAACAGATGAATGATTTTGTCAGGGAAAAACTTACACAACGAATTGTGTTTGTCTCCAAAGAGTTTATAGGGAAAAACTTTAGCCTACAAATTTAAAAAATTCGTCGCCTTATACCTTTCCCCTCGATGTTTGCCCCACAAACGTGCCTACAAAAAATTTTTGTATGCAAAGATTTTTTCCTACAAATATGAACCTTTCCCTACAAATTTTATTTGTAGGGAAAGCATAAATTTCTTGTAGTGCTCGAAATGGCTGTGGAAAACATAGTCCTCGCCCTATTTAATGTTAATTTCAATTTAAGCTTTTATCAAACATAAATAATAGATTTATCATTATTTTTAAAGAGAACATAAGTTGTTTTTAACAAATTGGTAGAAAAAATAATAACATTTACTAACTAATAACATAAAAAAAATAAAAGCAAAAAAATAAAAAATAAATGGGGAGATAAATCGAGCAAGGGACCTACCCCGCCCGCCTCGATCCTGCCCTAAACCCGTCCCATTCCGCTTCAACCGGGTATGAGTATAGGGTATGATAACAAAAATACTCAACAGGACGGGGGCGGGAATGGCAGACCCGTCCCATACGCTCCCTGTTGGCATCCCTATCAAAAACCCCAGGTCAATTAATCCAGAAAATCAAGTATCGTTTCACTGACTGCTCACCTTCAATCGCCATACCATGAAATCAAAATAAATTATTTCAAGAAATGGTCGTTTCCATAATATGTTGCTGATAATGAGGTTTAGGGTCGTGAATATAAAAACCATATTGGAGTAGTAGGTCAGCATATCTCGAGTGATGCTAGCTCTTGGGCTTGTGAGATTTCAAACAATAATCTAGTATTTGCAATTGATTCCATTTTTAGGGCCTGTCGATTTATGTAGTCTTTCTAAAAAGCCGTGTGAATTGATTAATTATAATTTTAATAAAAGTTAATAAAATATATAGAAAATTAATAAAATTCATGATGGGAAAATATGTATTTAAAAATTGAAAGTCAAACTCTAAGATCAATTTTTACTTATCAGCACTTACTTCATGCTCGTTCAACTATTCTTTTCACTGCTGCTTGTAAAATATGAGTAGATTACAGCTATCTAAATTTAACTCCGGCATACACTCCTTCCTTAGCTCAACTCAATACACTGTACAAACTAGATAGAGAGAGCCTCATTACTCTTGATTAAGCCTTGTAGCCGTCACCATAGAGGCTGAGACACCACCAAGACGCGTCGCAGGTCCGATTTGTTCCTAACTTCAGCCTTGATTACCCCTTCAGCATCTTAGTCGTTACAAATGCCATGCTACCTCCAACATTGTAATCTATTTTAACCTTGTCCATACTAATATCGATATGCATTTCGATCGATGTCATGTCAACCAGATCATGGTATCTGCTGCTGGTCGGTAATAGAAGACCAAATGATTTTGTATCGCGGGTTAAGATTGTAGGTTAATATCAGATAATTAATCGAGAGGTTATACATACAGATAATTAATATCAGCGAGTGACATCATGAAATAGTGTTGAAGAGTGATTAAGAAATCATATATTCAAATTACTGGCATTGGAAAACCAGTTTTAGTTTTGAATTACCATGCAAATAAATGATTTCCTCATTGGCAGCTCATAAATGCTTTTCAGTTACATAGAGATTATTTTGGAAAGTTGAAATGGTAATTCATATAATGTGAAATGTATAGTATATTTAAAAATTTTAAATTATGTATGATATTATATGAAATACTTTTTATTTCATATGCAAATGCGAATTTTTCCGATGTTTAAAAAGGAGAAGAAAAAACGGAAAAATTCGTATTACAAATAAAGATTTCATATTTTACGAAGTCAATGAATTATAACTAAATATGCTAATATAAATGTAAATTAGATTAAAAAAATACACTTCTAAATATAGATTCTAAAATTGAAATATAGATTGAGACTCTTTGTGGGTACCAGTGTACAGACAACTATTGTTCCTTGACCTGTTGGAGACACATCTCGTGATTAACCTCTCTCACGATCCTTCAAGGGCGGGACGGTGAAAGATCCTTAAGGTTGGGGTTCAACCTTTAAAATTCATTTGTAACTGACATCATATGAATTATGTTGATTTGACGTTCCATATTCAATGACACTTAATCCTCGATTTAACTCTACTCAATTATTTCAGAGATATGCAAAATTCCCATTTCAATCTTCTTCGTTATAGAGACTTCAAACCTAACCTAAGGTTCCCAAGAAATCATCATCCACATCAAAATCCATCATCTACTTACCTCGTTTTCCTTTTATTTCCACAATTTATGTCCGAAAATCCATTCTACAATCTCTAATTTACACATTTTCGGGATTGCTTTCGCATATATGGAACCATAGCAAAGTTAACAACACCGGTAAAAGGCAAATCGACAATGTTGCGGGTGACTCGAGCGCTGAGAAGAAGAAAATGGTGAGACTGCATACATATCAAGCAAGAAAGATAGCAAAATTTTATTCAAAAATTTTCGGAGTCACTAATCTATGGTTTTATTTCTTTGTGTATTATTTTTAATTATTTTTTTAGTACAGTAGAATGATTTGAGTATAAAATATGTTACGCCTCATTTTACGAGCCTCGGTACCGACGTACCGAAGTGTTATCTCGCCACTCCGAAGCCGGTGAAATCAAATAGACCACTCCGACCTCCCGAAACCTCTCCAAAGTGATACACCGATTCCTGTCACTGATCTGCCGAAGTGTCCCGTCTCCGAGGTCGGGTTCAAGTGGCTTGAACCCCCGTTAGAAGATTCGCTGCCAATTTAAGATTTGCTCTGCATATAAGGTTTAAATTGATTTGACGTCCCCCATAAAGCTATTTGATGTGACTTATCAACTTTATGTCAATTCAACTCGGGGGAAACAAACTGTCCGCCCACTCTACAAGCGCGGCTGATTGACGCCTATGAGCAGACGCTTCATACCGTCAGATGTATACACGTGTTCCACATCCCACGGTTCATACCACCTATAAATACCCAAAGATTGGCTAGAGGCAAAGGTAATGAAACTCTCAATAGATAGCACTCCATAACAAGTTTATATATTCTCCTCCCCCTTTATTGACTGATTGATTTGTGTAGTCCCTGGACACTGTTCCGACCACCCAAACCTGACTTGACCGTCGGAGTGTATACGGCCGCCACCCCCATTGGTTCCGGCCGTGTGCGCCTGACAGTTTGTTCATTTCGTAGGGAGGAATACGTGGAGTAGCTACAAGTTGGCCACGTGGAAGAGCCATTTTTAGAGGTCAACAGGATGCCATACACATTGATTGTATTTTTTGATGTTAGGATATCATAGAAGACAAATCAAGTGCTTCGTATAAGGCTGTATCAACATCCAACTGCACTTAAATGAGGAACTCATCTTGAATGCAACCGGGTAACAATCATAAGACTTTGAGCAGAGCATTGATCACCACCTTTTTCAATTTAACTGCACATTGCTTGCCGTTAGCCAAACCGAAGGAATGGCCCAGATAGCTGCAGGCATGAGAGACATAGCAGCTCAGAATATGGCGATGCGGGAACTTCTCATACAAGCTCAGGGACACCAGATGCCCCAAGGATCGTATCCAGTACGGGAAATCCCTTTGTCTCATTCTCGAGGCCACATGAGCCGGCACACCGAACGTCCTCTCGAAAGAGAGGATAACACCGAAACAACATCTTATATGCAGGAGAGCCACCCATCAGAACCACTCTTGGGGGACAACTTTCCACAAGAACATGACCAGAGGTCAGTAAGCGTCTTCGACCGGATAGGGAACGATCCTAGCAATAGGATCCGCCCTTCAAGAGGGTCGGTCCGGTCAGACAACGAAGAAGAGTATGTCCCTCCTCCTAGAAACAGGAAGGAGAGGAGAAACTTAGTCGATTGGGGGAGTCGTGGGAAAGCACCTCCTCCACCCCAAGACGTCCAAGATGACCAAGGATCAGAGGGGCCCTGCCGATCTTATGAGATTGACGACGATGACGATAACCTCCCTTTCTCAAGGGAAATCCGAAGCTTCCCAATGCCAACTAATTTCATGCCCCCAAAGATCCCCAAGTACGAGGGAAAAGGGGATCCGGAGAAGCACCTCATAAAGTATATGACGCAAATGAGTCTTAGGGGAGCCTCACCTGCTCTAAAGTGCAGAGCCTTTCATTTAACACTAGGCGGAGCCGCCGAGGTATGGTACAGCAGGCTTCCTCCCCTAAGCATCAGAAGTTGGCCGGATTTGAAGAAAGCATTTTTGAACCAGTACCTCTCACGCAGGGAAGGAGAGGCGCCGATCCAACGCCTGCAAGACATGAGGCAGGCCCCTGGAGAGACGCTGAAAAGCTATCTCGCCAGGTTTACAGACGAGATTACTTACTGCGAACAGGTCACTGACAGGAAGCCCTTTCGGCCTTGAAAGGTGGTCTCAACATGAACACTTTGTTTTGGAGGGACGTGCGCAGCAAGAATCCCTCCACGTACGACGAGCTGGTGGAGATGATGAGGGTGGAAATAATTAGTGAAGAAATGATTGATTATCGTAACCGTGCCGCGCAGGGACTCCCTCCCCCACAGAGGCAGGTAGGTCGAGGCCCCGCAGCGCACCTTGTTACTCAGCAATGGACCCAAGCAGGGCATACCATAGCTCCCACATCCGGACAGGCCCTAACTTCCGCCACGTTGAACGCAGTGCCGGTATTGGCATATGATAGCGCACCCACTGAGGCAGCACCATCCGGAAGAACTGACAACAAGAAGAAGAAGAAGAAGAAGAGGCCCAATAGGCCCTTGCCAGGAGCAAGATTTTGTACTTTCCATCAACTATATGGACATGACACCAGTGAGTGTCGGGATGCCAACCGGCGCACTGATCGAAGCAATCCCCTCACTTCCGGCAGAAATGAGCACCCCCGCAGATCCACCTCCCCGAGGAGGGGAGGAAGGGGTCACCAAGAACAATCTCCTAGCAGAAGAGAATCGAGAAACCGAGTCCAATCCAGGAAAGAGAACCAAGCTCAATTCGCTGGAAGCCAGGTCATCAGGGAAATCGATACCATCATCGGGGGACCCCACGTCGGTGGCAACACCAGGAATGCCCAGAGAAATTATACAAGAGAAGCTAAGGATCTCCCGATGATCACCTACATTGTCGACGAATCAAAAACAGCAAACAAGATGGCCCCAATCACCTTCTCGCAGGAAGACGCAGAGGGAGTTCACCATCCCCATTGCGACGCTGGCTAGAAACGGATTAAAACGCATGCTCGTTGACAACGGCAGCTCCGTGAACATATTGTTTGGCTCCACTTTTGACAAAATGCAAATTGAACATGGGTTAATCCCCATGACCGACCCGCTGTTCGGATTCACTGGGGACAGCATCATCCCACGAGGGCGGATTACCCTGCCTGTGGAAATGGGTTCGGCCCCCCTGGTCGCCCAACATTTCATGGAATTTCTGGTGGTAGATCATAGGTCGGCTTATCATGGGGTGTTGGGTAGACCGGCTCTAAAAGACCTTTGGGCTGTGACATCCATTCACTATCTGTGCATGAAATTCCCAACCGAACGAGGGATTGCAATGGTCCGGGGCGATCAGATGAGCTCTAGGGCATGCTACCTGAACTCGCTACGAAAATCGGAGCCCCGGACTGTCAATGTAATTCTAGCAGTACCCGCTGAAGCCGGTACGGATGTGGAGATGCTCGACGCCCCTGAACAAGGGCATACCTCTGAACAAGAGGAAGATGTCATAATGGAAGAGGCTCCTGAACAAGGACACCCTCTTGACGAGTTAGATCCCCGAATAATTGATTATGAACCAAACGCGACCCCAATAGAAGAACTGGAGACTTTTCCAGTCAATCCAGAGGACCCCAATCAAGTCTTGCGCATAGGGATGTCATTATCGCCTGAAGCAAGAATTGAGATGATACGATTCCTGAAAGAAAACCTAGATGTCTTTGCATGGAAACATGAGGGTATGGTGGGGATAGATCCCAGGATCAGTTGCCATCACCTTAACATCAACCCCTCCTATGCCCCCCGTAGACAGAAGAGGCGCGCGCTGAATCCGGAACGGTACGAGGCACTGAAAGACGAAGTAAGTAAACTCGATCGCAGTGGTTTCATCAGAGAGGTCATATACCCGAAGTGGATATCCAACCCGGTTCTGGTGAAAAAGTCCAGCGGGAAATTGAGGGTCTGTGTGGACTTCACAAACCTGAATAAGGCATGCCCCAAGGACAGCTTCCCGCTTCCAAGAATTGATCAACTGGTCGACTCCACTGCTGGGCATGAACTACTTAGCTTCATGGATGCGTACTCAGGGTATAACCAAATACCCATGTTCCGACCTGATGAGGAAGCTACATCATTCATCACGGACAGGGGGCTGTATTGCTACAAAGTCATGCCCTTCGGATTGAAAAATGCCGGGGCCACATATCAGAGGTTAGTCAACATGATGTTTGCCGAACTCATTGGCAAAACCATGGAGGTCTACGTGGA
>NC_036252.1:15150584-15152835 GCF_002742605.1 Olea europaea var. sylvestris
AGGCCATATTTCCAAGCTCACTCAATTCAAGTCCTCACCAATTTCCCTTTAAGGCAAGTAATGCAGAAGACGGACGCGTCAGGATGCCTACTGAAATGGGCTATCGAGCTCAGCGAGTTCGATCTCCAGTTTCGACCTAGACACGCTATCAAGGGCCAGGCCCTTGCCGATTTTATGGTCGAATTTACCAAAGCCCCAGAAATGGAGGCCCTGATGGAGCCAGCCGAGCCCCCCGCATGGAAATTGTTTGTAGATGGGTCTTCAGGAGAGGCAGGCGCAGGGGCGGGAATCGTACTGGAAAGCCCGGAAGGTCATTTGTTGAATTGTGCGGTAAGATTCGGCTTCAGAGCCTCGAACAACGTAGCCGAATATGAGGCCCTTCTGGCAGGACTAAGGCTCGCCAAGGAAATGCAGGTCAGGAAGCTTTTGGCAAGCAGTGATTCTCAGCTCGTGGTGAGTCAAGTAAATGGAGATTTTGCGGCCAAAGATGATAACATGCTCGCATACTTGAAGCTGGTTCTGGACATAATTCCCCATTTCGAAAAGTTCGAACTGACTCAAGTCCCCCGTCTGGAGAACGCCCATGCAGATGCCCTCTCAAAATTGGCCAGCAGCGTGAACTCAGAACTTCTGAACATCGTCCCCATTGAGCACTTATCAAAGCCCTCCACCTTCGAAGGTGAAGAGTTACTGTGGATAGAAGGCGCCCCATTGTGGATGCAGCCCATAATGGCATATCTAAAAGAGCAAACGCTGCCTGCTTCCAGAAGTGAAGCAAGGAAATTAAGAAGAAGGGCTGCACACTTCGTCCTTCAAGAAGGAACCCTTTACAAGAGAGGCTTTGCCTCTCCCCTTCTTCAATGTGTGAGCGGCGAAGAGGCCACCTACGTACTCAGAGAAATACATGAAGGAATCTGCGAAAATCACTCCGGAGGGACGGCTCTGGCACACAAGGTTCTCCGTCAGGGCTACTTCTGGCCAACCCTGAAAAGGGATGGTTGCCAATTTGTCCAGAAATGTGACAAATGCCAGTGCTTCTCGAACGTGCAAAGACTGCCTGCGCAGAGCCTCTCCATAGTGACCAGCCCTTGGCCATTCGCCAAGTGGGGCATCGACTTCATTGGTCCGCTACCAAAGGGTAGAGGAAGCGCAACTTTTGCCATTGTCGCCATCGACTACTTCACTAAGTGGGTCGAGGCAGAACCCCTTGCCCGAATCACCGAGGCCAACACTACGAAGTTCGTTTGGAAAAACGTCATCTGCAGGTTCGGCATCCCTCACTCCATTGTCTCTGATAATGGGCGGCAGTTCGACAACAGGAAGATGCGAGAGTTATGCGACGAACTAGGCATAAAGAAAGACTTCTCGACTCTGCATCACCCTCAGGCAAATGGACAGGTCGAAGCAGTGAACAAGACTATCAAGCACACCCTGAAAAGGAAACTGGATGCCTCAAAAGGCGCCTGGGTTGACGAACTCCCCCACGTCCTCTGGGCCATCAGAACGACTTGCCGAACCGCAACGGGTGAGACCCCATTTTCAATGACCTACGGAGCTGAAGCGATGAGTCCGGTCGAGGTCGGTGTCCCATCACATCGACGGATACATTTCAATGAGATCAGCAACGATGAGGCGCGCATAAGTGAACTACACCTCCTTGAGGAAAAGAGAGACGCTTCCCAGATAACCTTAGCGAAATACCATCGTAAGATGACCCGCTTTTACAACTCCAAGGTCAGAAACAGAACTCTCCGCTTGGGCGACCTCGTTCTCAAAAGAGTGTTCCAATCTTCGAAACCAACCGGGTCAGGAGTTTTTAGCCCAAACTGGGAAGGCCCGTACCGCATTCGGGGAGAATCCCGACCTGGTACTTTCGAGGTCGAAGATATGTCAGGAAGGGTGTTACCTCACAAGTGGAACATCGAGCACTTGAGAAAATACTACCAGTGACAAGAATGTTCCGATTTGATCCTAGGTTGTCATAGCTAAATCAGTTGTCCTGATCCGACGTTGGTTGTAAAGATTATTAAGTGATGGAATCACCTTTGTAAATGGGTGTAACTTATCTTCAGTAATGAATTTTTAGTTCCAAACCGGATCAGCCAGGGAATGGTTTCCTCAGTTCTTCAAAATGTTCATTTGAGTGATTCGATCGTCACTTATTAGCTGATGAACAAACGTTTCCTCGCATTTTCCTAATTGCTCTGGCCTCAGATTATTAAGAGGTTAAGGTAAGGGGTCACTTCCAACC
>NC_036252.1:15152959-15269161 GCF_002742605.1 Olea europaea var. sylvestris
CCACGAGGCCCAGAAGTTGGCAAAGTCGTCGTAAAGGGGGTGGTCTTCGAAGTGATCAATAAAATTTTGAACCGCCACCTCCCCCGCAGACTTTAACTCCTCCCTCAGAGAGGCAATCTCCACTGACTGGGCCTCTGCTTGCTGCTTCAGCTCCGCTTTTTCTCTGTTGGAGGCCTCCAGGGCATCGGTGGCAAGCTTGTGGTGCTCGTTAGCGTGGTCAAGCCGTCGAGTCACCACAGCCACCTGGCACTCCACCTCATAGAGCTCTTTTTTCAGCCGCTCCACCTCCGCCTGCGAAGCAGCGAGCTGGACCTCAGCAGCTCTCTTTTCCTCCTCTGCCTTGGCAGCTTTGGCCTGGGCAGCTCGCACAGCGTCCCCGTAATGCATCGCCTCCTCGAGGCGCTTGGCGAGGTCCTCTCTTGGAGTTTAGATCCTTCACCAAGCCCTCGAGTTGGATACTTGTGCTTAGTGCCCGGGCCACGCAGGCGCTGTTCGCCGCCACCAAGTCTTCAGCAGTGCAGGAGGCGGTGTGGTCCCTCTACTCTTCGGTCCAATACTTGCTGTGGACCACCGCCACCGCAGCTGTTTCCGGAGGGAGAGCCTTCAGCACCTCCCTTACTGGCTCTTCTGAACTGGTGCCGAGGAAGTCAACTTCTTTGCTGGAGCGGGCCCTTTTCCTCCTCTGCTGCCCCGGAACATGTTCAATAGGTACGGCCGTGAGGGGCGCCGTGTCCGGGGCAGCGACAGGCTCCGTAGCAGTGGGGTTTCTCTCTGGGAGGGCCACCCCCGTGGGAATAGTTGTCTGCCGCATAACTGGGGGTGGCCTCGCCACAGTTGGGCGTCTGGGAGGGGCAGCACTCTTCTTGCCCTTCCTTCGGAGGTCGGCCTCCGGATCCTCCTGAACCTCCTCCTCCGTCGGAGGCTGAAGTCTCTTACTGGCCTCCACCAGCTCCTCCATTGGCTTCTTATATGAAGAAGATGAGGCCTTCAGCGCCCTTGCTTCAGCCATCATCTTCTGAATAGTTTTGAAGTCAGGGCGTACTGGCAGCTTCTTGTTGAAGTTATCTGCAAAGAAACGAGTGAGGAATTAATACAAGTATAGGGAGTTCAGGTTAAAAGAGTGTGGGCTTCGGTCCTATTACCTTGGGACGTCATTAAGTCGTGAGTGACGAAGTGTATGTTTTTCCGAATGAGACTGTGATATGACCTCTTCTTCTGAGGCAGCTGATAAATAACACAGATAATGTCGAAGTCCTCTGTCGACAGCTCGCACCGAGGGAGGGAACCTGCGAAAAGAAACATCTGTTAAACACAAGCTCGGCCGAAGAGAAACAAAATATCAACTACTATACTCACTAAGTGTTGAAAACTTCGCCGGGACTGTAAGAGGCGCCAGGGGTCCCCCTCCATTGTGTCCCATCGCCCCGCTGCCCAGCACCAAGAGCTCTTCCATTCCTTGATGGAGCTCGGCAGATCGATCACAAATGGAGTGTGGGAACCCCATGACGTCAGGTAGTAGCAGCCCCGGGTCTTATCCCCCCGGCAGTAACCTTGGGTATGTAAAGAGTTTGGAAAACGGAAAGGGGCATCTCCACTCCTAACGACGCCTCTTTCCACAACATCCAGGAGCCCACCATCTGGCTCCAGGAGTTCGGATTGAGCTGCGTCGGGGCTAGCCCGTAAGACCTAAGCACCAACCTAAAGAACGGGTGAATAGGTAGCCTAAGTCCGGCCCTAAGGATCGCCTCACTAATGGCCACGCAGCCCGGCCTTGGGTAACAAGCTCTCTCTTCCGGCCCTGGGAGAATCAGATCCACACTGTCCGGGATCCTATATTCTGTCCTAAGTCTACCAAGGTCGGCCTCCCTCAACTTTGACGGGTAGTCCGACGCCCCCCAGTGCACAGAAGTATCCGGAGGGCTATCTGGTCCCTTCCACATGTTTTCCCCCCCATTATGGCCCCGGCTATTTCTGAGGAGGTCGCCACAATGGGCTCGTCCACCCTCACTATCTCTAAACTCCTACCCATACCAGAACTCCCTTCCGAGGCCATTCGTTAAGAAATTTTTAGTCTAAATGGGTACTGAAACTTAAGGGTTTGAAAGTGTTTCCTAGCCGGAAATGGTGCAAGATCGCCGGAAATATCGCTCTCTCTCTCGCCGGAGTTGCTTGTAGAACGCCGGAAATCGACGAAAATTTGGGAGAAAATTTTGTTTTTTCGTGGCAAAGGTAGAAACTCTGATAAGCCCCCAAAGTTCACATTTTATAGGAAAGACAAATCCAATCTCCACCTTCGAATTCAAATACGATCAATCTAAACCGTTCGTTGTATTCTCGATCCCAGCCATTGAAATGAAACGCCAGATTTGATCTACGCCCAAGATGTCGCTGTGGCTTTCACGCTAAATTGAAACGCGTCGCCTCGGTTACCAACAGCCATCAATAATAATTACTGGCCGCGGCAGCCTTCTAGGGGAATGGGCGTGGTACCCAACTGTCACCTTGGAAACACGCAACAGTTGTCAAATCATTGGACTTCTGGGTCGCCTCGGATGATCTCCTCCCCCAACTTTACAAAGCTTAGCCGCAACCGATGCGAACGCCCCAGTTGCTACTCGCCTCGGGTGCTGCGTTCCCTCCATTGCTTTACGAAGTTCTAGCCATCTCCCCACGCGTCGACCCTCTTTTCCGCCAACGCTTCAGCGAGAAACGAGTCCCCCAACTTTACAAAGCTTAGCCGCAACCGATGCGAACGCCCCAGTCGCTAATCACCTCGGGCACTGCGTTCCCTCCATTGCTTTACGAAGTTCTAGCCATCTCCCCACGCGTCGACCCTCTTTTCCGCCAACGCTTCGGCGAGAAACGAGTTCCCCAACTTTACAAAGCCTGGACGCACCCGATGCAAGTGCCCCGTTTGCTATCGCCTCGTTCGCTACGTCCCCTCCCATGCTTTGCAAAGCTTGAGCCGTCTCCCTCTTCCTGACAACGCTTCGATGAAGACGAGTCCCTAAAATTTTTATAACGCTTTAACGTACCCGACGCGAGCGTATCATTGGCTCATCGCCTCGGCTCTGCGTTCTTCCCATGCTCTACAAAGTTTCAGCTACCCCCATGCCGCGATCCGGTCAGGAAAACAAATCCACGTATAATATAAATATTCATTCTCAGATTTGGGGGACCACTGTTACGCCTCATTTTACGAGCCTCGGTACCGACGTACCGAAGTGTTATCTCGCCACTCCGAAGCCGGTGAAATCAAATAGACCACTCCGACCTCCCGAAGCCTCTCCAAAGTGATACACCGATTCCTGTCACTGATCTGCCGAAGTGTCCCGTCTCCGAGGTCGGGTTCAAGTGGCTTGAACCCCCGTTAGAAGATTCGCTGCCAATTTAAGATTTGCTCTGCATATAAGGTTTAAATTGATTTGACGTCCCCCATAAAGCTATTTGATGTGACTTATCAACTTTATGTCAATTCAACTCGGGGGAAACAAACTGTCCGCCCACTCTACAAGCGCGGCTGATTGACGCCTATGAGCAGACGCTTCATACCGTCAGATGTATACACGTGTTCCACATCCCACGGTTCATACCACCTATAAATACCCAAAGATTGGCTAGAGGCAAAGGTAATGAAACTCTCAATAGATAGCACTCCATAACAAGTTTATATATTCTCCTCCCCCTTTATTGACTGATTGATTTGTGTAGTCCCTGGACACTGTTCCAACCACCCAAACCTGACTTGACCGTCGGAGTGTATATGGCCGGCAACCCCTTTGGTTTCGGCCGTGTGCGCCTGACAGTTTGTTCATTTCGTAGGGAGGAATACGTGGAGTAGCTACAAGTTGGCCACGTGGAAGAGCCATTTTTAGAGGTCAACAAAATACATGTAAGGTAAATTTTACTTATTCTATTCTTTTTACGTTGATTTTTTTGAGTTTTATATGTATCGTTTCTTTTGATCATTGCTCGCACAAATCAGCAAAAACAAGTTTCCAGCTTCGAAGGACGTTATAAAGCCACCTCTACAGTTTGGTCCTTATGTCGTCGACACGAAAACACGATGGTATGAACTTTGTCAGCCGAAAGTATACCTCAGGGATTCAGTAAGTGTGTGCTATTTTCAATTTATGTTACTGAAATTCCAATAGTTTTACAGTAAATTTTCTAATTATTTTGGACGCCAAACCTCAATGCAGTACTTAAACGTGTGTTTCTACTATTTGCGAAAGATGTTAACGTTCAGCTTTTTCAAGTTATATGGATGTATGACGATCGACTCATTCTTTGGTTCCATGGTTCAATCAGTATACAAGTCACGATGATGACATAAGGGCAATTTCAAAATTCAAGTCACTTATGGAACATGTGAACGGGGATGATATGCACTGCAATACGCCATGGTGTGATGTAGATCGTGTACTGTTCCCAGTCATGATGGACAACAAACCTCATTGGATTCTTGCCCAATTTACAAATCAAGCAGATTGACGGTGAGAGATAGATGGTCGCGCCAAAAGGCTACGTACGCGAGGCTAGACGCGAATGAGAGCGGTGCGTGAAGGAATGACTATTGAATGGGTTGTGAAGAAATTTCTGCCATGCTTGATGGTTAAGATTAAAACCTGGCAACCCAAGATCATTGATGGAGCAGAACGCGTTGACCATCTCATTGTCAAGATAGCTAGAGACATACCGCAAGATGAGTTGGGTCATTGACTATTTTTGCACTTCACTTTTGTTGCATTTGTATATGAACATTTTTTACCAATTATATATATATATATATATATATAAACAAATTATTTCAAGAAATGGTCTTTCCATAATATTTTGCTGATAATGAGGTTTAGGATCGTGAATATAAAAACCATATCGGACTAGTAGGTTTGCACGTGAATATAAAAAGAAAAAAACTTTTTGCATGTGTTCTGCCATGCTTGATGGTTAAGATTAAAACCTGGCAGCCCAAGATCATTGATGGAGCAGAACGCGTTGACCCTCTCATTTTCAAGATAGCTAGAGTCATACCGCAAGATGGGTATGGGTGAGTAAATAATAATTATAATTTATATTGTAATGTTAACTTACATGTAAGGACGTTGACACATCACATTAAATGTTACATATACACATATCACAACATTTACTCTTTCTCACACTCCCTGCTCTACTTGCTAGATCCACCTTACATTTGTTGTATTTTTTATTCAAAAACTATACAGGCATGACTGTGGATTGTATGTTATTTAAGTATGCAGAATGTATCATATACGGAAAGATTGATGTGGTAGCTAAAAATTTCAATCGGATATTATCAAGATTATGCCTGGATGCTCAACTTTCAAGCATGGGTGTGAGAAGCAAATAGAAGAATATAAGACTGACTTTGACTTGGTTCCAGTATTTAAAGAGGGACAAGAAGATGAAGGGTGTGATTATTGCTTGACAGCCGTTTTAATAAATCAGCTTTCTTTTGTGTAGTCATCTAAGTTTTTAGTTCCAAACTTGAAGTAACCTTTTTGTGAAGTACTGTTATGCACATTCAGTTGTTTATGTGTTAGTTTGCTATAGAACACACATTCATTCCTCTAGTCTAGATGCTATCGGCATCAACTCTTTACAGTAATATACTTGTTTAGACTAGTTATCGTTATATAATGAGTGTGTTTGTCCCATATTCCAATATGTATCCTAAATTTTTCTCATTATTTGTCAATGTGGGATTAAAAATTCAATAGCAAGTGAGAACCGGCTCCATTATTCTTCCAAACCAATTTTTCATTGGTTGAGGTTGCCTGCATGTTCTCCTATTGTGTCTCGTACTTCCGCACCTTCCACATCTCATTGTTTGTAACATCTCAATCCTAGGGCTTCTCTTCGTCTTCTTCGACCTTCCTGGTGGTCTCTTCGATCTAGGAGTAAAATTTTATCTCCACATCTGAATTTATCGACCTTCCATTGTGCGCGATCTCCTAGTGGGACAATGTAGGCAGCGTAAGAACCCATATAAGTCTCCCCAGTGTGGTAATCTGATCAATACCTATCTGGTTGCCCAACTATTTCCCCAATCATAGCTGACTCGTGCTGACAATGAATCCCATCCACATGGAAATGACAACAAGTGCAAATCATCACATTCAAATGAACTACGTGCTGTGTTCTCATCCGACACTGAACTTATTCGATTCAGATATCTAATATAAACGAAAAACATTTTATTAACCACATTGTACATGTAACTTATTTTTCATCACAGAACAGCTGCAATATATACCAAAACTTAGAAGTCAATATATATTATCCGAATTACAATATTAATTCATCATAATTACCATAAGCTTCAGTGACCGCTTGGTGTTTAACCTGAGCCTGCTTTCTGGTTTCAATGCTAGGCGGGTGAAAGTTCCTTCTAAAATACTCTTGTTCTTTGAGAACCATGCTTGTTGTTGGCGAGCAATGTGCTTACTGCTCCCCTCACTCGAGCAAGCTGCTAGCGCTGTCAATACGACTTTTCTACCAATTGGACCCTAATTTGAAGTCCAATAACCAAAATGCGAAGCCCAAACCTAATTTGGGTCACAAACCTAACAGTTGAATCATAAAAGAATACATGAAAACAAAGGTAAGAAGTAATTGTTTAAATGAAAAGACAGTTTTGGAAAATCTCCTTTAGTAATTTAAAATATCTAGAAGTAACGTCAAAATTTAATTCCTTCCCCTTCCAAGAGTATTTGTACAACAATTTCCTGCGTGAATAAATAAATCCCTCTGCTTAAGGACGAACTTTAATTTGGTAGGAATTTATTTCAAAGTCTCACTCGCTTCCAATAATTCAATGAATTATTTTTCAAAAGTTTCATTACAAGTTTTAGTTTCTTAAGCCCAAACAATCGAATGTAATTTCAATAATCCAACTTGTAATGCGTATAATGTTGAACTCGAAATTTGTACCTCCAACATTGTCAATAAATCTCAAAGCATCTCGTGTCCATCTAAACCTATTTCTGCACACTAGACATCGTTAACCACACTTTTGGCCATCTCCAGCAGTGTTGAAGACGATTGCGTGCACTCCTATAATAAAGGTAATGGACAATATTAAGTGTTTGAGTGTGGGATTTGCTTTAGACACGGGTCTCTTATGTAAAAAGGGGTTCGGCTTTGGGGTTTATAAAGATAAAAAAAATATGCTGCAAAAGTTATAGTTTGAGAGTCTAAACTTACATTACCTTGGAACGGCACAAAGTTTGAGCTTTTATAGGAAAGGGAATGAGTAGAAACAGTTAGATGTGAAGACACGTGACCTCATCCACACGGCCAAGCCATCCTATCAAGGGCGTCAATCAATCAACTGTATTTGATGTTATAACCTTTTTAGCACCCTAATTCTTACTCAAAGCTTAGACTTGACATATTGTAAATGTAATTTTGTTTTGTAGTTATGGTACTTTTTGTTTTTTTTTCTATTAAAGAAATAAAATAAGAATTTCAATATATAAGTAAGGTAATTATGATTTTTTCCCAATAGGTTTTGAGCAATAACCAATCCAAATATTAGATCGGTTCTTGATTTTTCCTCTTGAATTGATTGGTTTGATTCAATTTTGATAACGTTGATTAGGAGTGAATAACGAAATCGTCAAATCACAAAAAATGTTAATTTGGGTCCACATGAATCTATCTAACGTTTGTGTTTTAATCGAACCAAACTAATTCAGAATGGTTTGATTTAGGTTTTGAATTTTACAAATAATTTAAAATTGTCAAATCATTTACAAAAAGTAAAATTGATAGTAGTTTAATTTAATTTTTTTGTCTTTTCTAATTAAAACTAAATATATCCGAATTAAAAACACATATTCATATTAGAATCATTCAATTAAACTCATTACCCAATTAGACTATTATCCCTCCCAATTAACTAATTATAATATACTCAATTACCCATCAATCATCTATTTCGAAAATGCAAAAATCTCAAATTGATTAAAAGTTCGACAACTGCTGTTGAATAATATTCATGGTCATCATCACATTTAACTAAACAATTAAATATAGATTTTAATTCAAATTCACACTATATTTTCCTTCTACTAATTATTTTCTCAAATTTCAACTCAAATTGTAGGTCAAATTATCCTCTCTTTTTTTTGGGTAATTGTTTGCTATAATTTATTGTTAGTTGCGTTGTTTTGTTCGGATTTGTGTTGGGTACCCTTAACTTTTTAGTTGAATAGTACTTTTTTTTTTAATTATTATTTGAATCTCAATTTCCTGGTCAAGTAACTTAAATTATTTTATTTTTTAAGTTAGTTGCTAAATATGACAGTTAATTGTTAGTGAATCTCTAGAATTGTCATACTCAATCAATTTACTTTTACTTACTAACCCTTGTAAATTTTAATTATGATATTCTTATATTTCTTAAAGATATGCTAGAACATCCACATTCAAATCATGCTCTAAAACAACAAAAACATTTACCAAACTCGTTCTTCACGAACGAGAACTCTAATCACCTCTCTCGATCTTCAGAACTCTAAAGGATATTTGGCGAAGGATTTTGTTGATATTTGATTGTTTAATCTTTTGGTGTTTTGATCTTGTACTTCTGTCAAGAAAATTATAGAATTGATGCTTGATCCTCTCTGGGATTTTTTCTTAAATGAATAAAGTCTCAACAAACTTTTTGGATGGAATATGACTTTGATATTTATAATATGAAGAGTTTAAGGTTTTTTGAGATTTTACGAAGTCATAGAATTGTGATCTAGGGTCTGGTCGAATGTGCCATCCACTAGGGCGATCATTGCACAAACATCGAGTGGTGATTTTTCCCTTGAGGGCTATCCGAGCGGACATCGAAGCACTGCCAATACACTCCGAAACACCCCCAACAACTCGGCCCTCTTTACAACTTGATTAAATGATAACTTGTCAATACACTTTAGACCTAATAAGAGTCATATGTGATAATATGCCTAATTCTACCTGAGAGTAATTATTAAGTGAATTAGGAACATTAATTTTTATATTCAAATAGGCCTCTGTTTGGTGGTCATTATTTTGGAAAAAAAAAATAATGTTTTGAATGGTAATTTTTTTGGAAAATTAATGACTAAAAGTAGGGAAAAAATATAGATCTAAGTGCAAAATATATTTTTGTGTGAATGTGTTGTTGAAAATGAGTATGAGAATTAAAGAATTTTTATTTTAAAGGAAATCAAACATGGCCAAGGTATTGTCAAATAATGGAATTGACATTATAATAAGGAATATAGCGGATTCGAGATCACAGTGTTTGTTCTTTATTTGAATATTCGAAATCGTTTCCCATTAATTGGTTAGATTAGTTAGATAAGTTATTAATGTTGGGAAATTTTCAATACCGGGGAAAATGGAGAACCAATATATAGATAATATCAAGAAGATGAATATGAATAAAAAATTATGATGAAAATTAAGGCTCAAACACGACATTATATCGTTGTCCTCAAACGATATTTTCCCTCTCTCGGTAACAATTTTGGTGCTTAAAGGGTCTCGTGGCAAACGGTTCGAAGGATTGATCAAACCTTGTTGTAGAAAATCACAAAAGCACAAATGATTTTCTACCCGAACTTGAAGAACACAAGAGGGAAGAATTGAATATGGAAGAAAGGATGTTTGATCATTTTTGTAGAATGAAAATAATGTTTTTCATATGTTTGTAATGATTTTTCACTATTTTACAATGTCCATCTATCACATATATATAGGCATGGACCGTAGCATCATGAAGTGGTGTCAACAAATAATGAAAAGCAGCCAAATACCAAAACTGGAAAACGGCCTAACGACTAATTTTCCCTCTATGCGGTCGCATAGAGTAAACCTATGCGACCACATAGGTTCTTTCAGAGCAAGGCCTTTAGGCCCTATATACCACTGGTTCAAGTTTTGGCCTCCGATTTTCACTTGTATTTTACTTTTATTCCTTTTCCATTCCAGACTCGTTTAATATTGAATTTTGAACAATATTTTCATCAATCCCCCACTTATTCAAAATTCAATAAAATCTCATATTCAACGTATACGATACCCATGCATAATGATTAGATATCTTTTGATTTGAATCTAATCATAGTGTAATCCAATCAAAGTAAAGTCAGAATCAAAGGTAGTATGAAGCTTTGAACCATTTGTTCCATGTGACAATATTGGTAAGGACACACACACGAACATTACTTGTTCTCAAGTTCCTCAATCTCGCTTAACGCTCATATGGCCTTACGTTTATCCTTTTCAACAAACTTTTAAGAGAGAAACTCCAACTCTCTATTGAAGTGGTACCACCTCAAAGTTTATTTAGATGAAGTTCTTCCAGTACCTTTGTTACTTTTAGAGATACTTGTGTTTTAACACTGAATTTCATTAAGAGCTCAAAGCTCAACCCTCATTCAGTAACAACCAGTAAAGTATCCGCTACGTCTTTATGGAAATTATTCCATCTTTGATAATTTCCTTATTAAGTCACGTCTAAGACTCATGTCTTTATTTTTTATTTCATGTGACATAGTATCATATCAAAGTATAGCTACCAATGATCAATTCATTTGATAGATACAAATTGTCATCGTCAAGAAATCTTTTATGAAGCCACATGCTTCTCACTCGCTTTATTTAAAGTTTTATAGATTTTCAAAACACCGTTGGATGATTTCCATTAAATCAATACACTAGTCAATCATTTTTATTGTGGATTACATACTTTTTGGGTTCAGTATTATTGTGGATTACAATGATCTTCAATGAGTATTCTTTAAATATTCTCATTAGTTTTGTAAACGCCATACCCATTTCATCTACTTTAGATTTAGTGTATATCATCCTTATAATTATATATAAGGATTTTTAACATTTTCTCTTTCATAGATATATTTCTATGATTAAAAGGTTTAAGGAATTTTAACTTTTATATTAAGTTACCCCCACAATTCCTTAATTAGGAATTCTTATATAATCTTGTAATATTGCATCTTGAACTTCTCATGTAAGTTCACAAGTGTTATTGATAACCCCCATATTTAGGGTTATATTCGAACTTAGAGTTTATTAACTCTTTTATAATTCAATTTACTTATCACTTAGAAAATATCTGTGAAGGTTTGGGTACTTTTTAGATAGTGTCCGTTAAGTCACAATGACTTTTAATCCAATTATCTTTGATTTTGATCACACAATTTAATAAAGGTCATCTTATAGACTATTAATGCTTTTCAAACACAAACCAACTCAATTGGTTCCATAATTAAAATCCAATTCAACAACGAATATCATTAATTGAGGCTATCACCATAAGTCAAAGTTAGTATAATTTAGTATAATTTCCAACCAATCACATATAATTTTCCAATTTCTATAGAAAAAATGATTATGAAAGTTCACATAATTCCTCTCACAAAATTCTAACACTTTAGAATTTTTCCATATGTAACATGTGCAATATCATTTCAAAAACTTCAACCATTTAACCATATAGGTGAACACTCAACATGCCTTTCCATAATAATAATATTGCAATCTCCACATATCTTCCAATATAGTTATTTGAGCATGTACCACTTCCCAATTAACAGGAAGAAAAAAAATTTTAAACCAAAATTATTATCATGCATACACGTACCAAATAAGGAGTGCAATTTTCTGCCATATATCATATACTGCAATTTTCTAGAAATCATTCATAATTACGCAGCAATACAAAACTTAATTCAAATAAGTTTGTTTCTTGAATTTGAAGCAATATAAACATGAAAGAATACAATGATTGGTTGGCATCTCAAATTCACATTCATGTGTCCACCACAATTGCATGAAGGTTGCCATTTAATAACTTCTGTATGTAAAGTTGCCATTTAATAATTGAACCACACGCACCTTTTCAAAATTAAACCAACTTATCAATTAACTAAAGTGATTATATGCATGAAACAATGCACTTTTGCAGTCACTTTCACATTTTGATGGAACAGGAAATTAAATAATAAAGCGGTCACTACATTCGTTTAGTTACCAGGATCATGCAATTGAAATATATATTCAATTTGCAGACTGAGGACCCAACATACATCCAGACAAATTATGTCAATTCAATGTTGTATAACAGCATGCATGCAGATTTGGAATAAAGTGATCTGGCCATCAAACAGCTTTTTTTTTTTTTTGTTGTTGCCTTTTTCACTTTCGTGAACATTATTAAGAACGCATGCGACTATTTATGTACAATCAAAATTCATATTACATTGATAATATGCATATTATATTTACAAACATACATTTTAAATGTGCAAGGATCAAACATAATTTCGACTTACCAAAGTAGAGTTTAAGAATGCGAAATGATAATTACCGAGTCCGAAATCATGAATCTGGATTCATTATTTTCCATTATTGAGTAAAAGCATATCTTTCTTTAAGTCTAATCTTCCCGTGAAATTAGTGCCATCAAACGGTCTACACGAACATGATCTTGATCCATCAATTTGATCGGCGCCATATTTCATTGTAAAATTAAAAAAAAAAAAAATCATTCCATTACTTAATTAACTTTTCTCAATATATATTGAAATTTATTATATTAATATTGATAATACGTCTTTATTATTTCTTTATAAGACATTATTTTAAATTTTGACTAAAGCAATACAACTTTAAGATGTTACAATATTAGCATTTTAGAAAATTCATGAATCCAAAGCATAAAAAATAATGTAGATAATTGAAACAAGTGATTAAAAAAAATAAAATGAAAGATTGATTTAAAACTCATAACAATATTTTGCTTAACTTCAAATACTGAAGAATTACAGGAAATGAATTTTTCTATTTAAAGAAATATATTTTTATTAATCATTTTTTATTTTTAAAAAACTATATTTTAGCTTAAATTTTTACACGATAATGCCCCATTTGTTAGACCACTAACCAACCGTACCTGACCAAGCTTAGTCCTCCTCGACCTTAAGTACTATGCATGCCAAACATCACCTATATACAATTGAAATGTACAATGTATATGGCAAAAGAAACCCCCTATTTGTTAAGTCAATTTTGAAGTACTGAGTTCGGTCCATGATCTTTAACACTTTTCTTTTTTGGATAATTTCTATAAAAAGGTAAAATTCTCTTAAGTACAACATATACGCGGTCACAATTATAAATACGGTTTCAATATTTTTTCTTAAATGGTAAAAGAAATCATTGCCGTCTAGAATACAAATATATATTCTATGTTTAAAGTTTACCACATAATCAATATATTTATTTTAGAGAAAAATCCTATTATATTGTCTAAAACATTTCTTACTATATGTGATAGGTGCATGCATCGTATTCAAATTATAATATTATATGACAAGTTGGAGATAAAGCCAAGTTCGCATAATTTTGATGGTGCTAATTCATATTTCATACTCCCAAAATTGTACACTGGAAAGTTGGAGTAATGAAATTAAATTTAATATTAGCAATGTTGCTGTCATGCAATAGCTCCTAATGCAAATGCAAGGACGTTGAGGCTATCAAATTCCTCAAAATATGTGCCATCAACGCCTTTTTCAGCAACAAGAAGAGGCAATACACAACCAAAGGGGCCATTCTCGTAGGCAAAGAAGGGAAGTTAGCCATGCTAAAAGAGAGATAGAGGTGCATGTTTCCACAAACTATACATTCAGTCGACCTGCAAATGAAATTCCCCTAAGTGTAACTTTCCTCAAGAATATGAGCAAAAATAGGAAGTGTATTTGATAGGATTGGTCTATCAAGGTATATAAATAAACCCCAACAACCATCTCCTGCATCAAGGTCACATGAGCATATGAAAGATCAAGGGCCACAACAAGTCCCTCCACCTAGAATTAGGCATGAGAGAAGGGACAAGATGAATTTGACAAACTAGGCTGGACCATCGCAATTGCCCTGGCACCAAGCTGAAGAAGATTCAGGTGGACCATGTAGGTCGCTCAAACTAGATGATGATGATGATTTTTCACAAGAGTTGAGGAATGTCCATGTCCCCACCAATTTTGCGCCACCAAAGATTCCCAAGTATAAAGGGAAAGGTGATCCTACAGAGCACCTCAACAATTACAAGACTTATATGAGTCTGAGAGGTGCCCTGCCTACATTAAAGTTTAGGGCCTTCCACTTTACACTTATCGGAGTAGCTAGAATATGGTATGGCTGGATATTGACAAGGAGTTTTAGAAGCTGGTCTGATCTCAAAAAGGTCTTCTTGAACTAGTATTTATCCAAAAAGGATGGAGATGCCCATATTCAACGCCTTAAAGAAATGAGGCTATAGGCAAGAGAAACTTAAATAGCTATTTGACCCACTTCACTGTTGAAATGACCTATAGCGAATAGGTCACTAAGAGAAAGACCCTTTCAACTTTGAGGAAAGGCCTCAACATGAATACCTTCTTTTGGAGGGATGTGCCAAATAAGAATCCCACCACTTAAAATGCTTTGGTAAAATTGATGAGAAGCGAGATTGCCAATGAGTAATTGATTGATCATCTTAATAGAGCATCCGAGGCTTCAAATTTTCTAAAGACAAAGAATAGGCCCTGTCTTCCATTTAGTGGACTAGGAACGAAATTAAGCTAGACATATCATCATCCCTACCTTAGGCCAACGTCAACCACTACTACTAAGTCAAAAAATAAGCCTAGAAACAAATGCTATTGTGCTTACCATCAAACCTACGCTAGAACACAAATGAGTACATGTCAATGTCGCTATATACATAATAGATCGACTCATGTACAACAAGGAGAGTGGATCTCCATATGCAAAAGAAGGTCCCATCTAGGCATGATTAATAGCTTAGGGGAGATGAGATGAAGCGACATCCTAGGGAAAATTTTCCTTACCATGGGAGGAATCAAGAGAGTGAGAGGGTTAAGCTCCTGTTTGGCCTCCATTCTCATCATCATTCTTTTTCTCTCTTTTATTTTTAATCGCACAATCTTCCATAAAATAATATTACACGCAAATAAAAAACTTTTCATTTTTTTTCAACCACATATTTTTCAAAAAATACTATTCCAGCCATTAAAATTTGAAAAGAATTGGGGCCAAACGAGAGCTAAAACTGGTCATAGATAGAGAAAAGACCCTTCAACAAATTTCGATAATGTGCCCACACGAGAGGAGAGGTCCAAATATTGGAGGAGAATCTCGAAATGTCATAGGAACTTTGTCAAAGAAGCTAAAGAGCCCCAATAACCAGTTATATAGTCAACAATAACCCTCATATAGCTGGGAACATGCCACCCATCACTTTCACACAGAAAGACACAATGGGTCTATATTACCCCTATTACGATACCTTAGCGGTAGGGCTGCTGTTGCACGCATTAGCTGAAGAGCATGCTAGTTGACAATGGGAGTTCCGTTAACATTCTATTCGAAATCATGTATGACAAGATGCTAGTTGATCACGAGCTTACCCCCAATGACTTCTCTCTTATATAGATTTACTGGAGATAGCATCATTTCAAGGAGAAAATCACTCTTGTAGTGGAGCTGGGAACCACTCCATTAGTAGCCCACCATTTTATGGAATTTCTTGTTGTGGATCACCGTTTTGCCTATCAAAGTGTACTAGGCCAACATGTATTGAAGAAATCATGGGTCATCACATCTATTCACTGTCTATAAATGAAGTTTCCTACAAAATAATGCATCACAACTGTTAAAGACAATCAAATGGGATTAAGCAAACGCTACCTAAATTCCTTTAAAAAGACTAAACCATGCAGTGTTAACATGGTATTGTTAGACACCAAAAAGCTTGATGCACTAGAAGAATGGCAAACCTTTGAGCAAGGGAAAGAAATCAAAATGGTAGACGTCCCTACAGAAAAAAGACCCCTAAAGAAGGAATTATAGATGAGGAATTAGATCATTGCATTATGGAGTCCAACCCCTAGACAGCTCTAGTAGATGAGCTAGAAAGCTTTCCGGTAGACCTTTAAGACCCCTCTAAGGCCATTTAAGTGGGAAAGGGTCTCACTCCAAAGGTAAAGAAAATCTGTAGGGTTTCCTATGCAAGAACCCGGAAGACTTCGCTTGGAGACATGTTCAGCATTAACCCCAATGTCAACTACCATCATCTCATGATCAATCCAAAGTTTGTATTTCATAGACAAAAAAGGAAAGCCCTCTGAAGGATTTCCTATGCAAGAACCTGGAAGACTTGCTTGGAGACGTGTTAGGCATTAACCCCAATGTCAACTACCATTATCTCAGGATCGACCTAAAGTTTGTATCTCATAGACAAAAAAGGAAAGCCCTCAACCCTAGAAAGTGTGAGATTTTGAAAAGAGAAGTGAAAAAATTGATATCTTATTGCTTTATCAGGAGTGCCATCTTCCTAAAATAGATCTCCGATCCTGTCCTAGTGAAAAAGCATAATGGCAAGTGGATGGTTTGTCTAGACTTCTCAAATTTCAATCAATATTGCTTAAAGGACTGCTTCCCTTTCCCAAGGATAGATCAACTTGTAGATTCTATTGTAGGACATGAGTTTGAGCTTCATGAATGCCTTTTCAAGCTATAGTCAAATTTCAAAGTACCCTACAGACCAAAAAGACCTCATTCATCACTGATTGGAACCCACCGAACCCCCCTCCCACTTGGAGATTTTTTGTGAATAGCTCTTTTTAAAAGACTGGCTCCAAAGCTAGAGTGGTTTTAGTTATTCCAAAAGGCCACAAACTTAATTGTGGTTAGATTCGAATTCAAGGCATCCAACAACACAGCTAAATATGAGCACTTTTAATTGGCCTTAGGTTATCCAAGGAGATCCAAGTAAAGAGGCTTTTGTTAATAGCGATTCACAATTGGCGGTAAACCAAGTTAATGGCAATTTCACTACAATAAAATTTAGACAGCATACATCAAGCAAGTTGTGGATCATCTCCCATCTTTTGAAAAGTTTGATATGCCATCAATCCTACACATTGAAGTCCATGCTGACGCTCTATCAAAGTTGGCTAGTAGTAAGGATCTTGAACAACTCAAGGTAGTTCCGATTGAGTACTTCACCAGACCTTCCATTTGAATGAAAAAAAAAGAGAGAGAAAGTGATGTGAATTAATGGAAATCCATCTTGGATGTAGCCAATCGTAGCCTTTCTCAAAGATCAGGTTCTGTTAAAAAATAAGGACGAGGCACATAAACTCAGGAGAAGAGCTGCACACTTTGTACTCCAAGATGATGTACTCTACAAGAGAGGATTCTCCTCATCCCTTCTTCGATGCACTTGGAGAGAAGAGGCCAACTATATCTTCGATAAAATTCATGAAGTTGTTTGTAGCAATCACACCGGAGGACCAGCACTTACACATAAAGTACTTAGACGATGATACTAATTTCCTACTTTGAAGAAGGATGCACTTCAATTCGTACAAAAATGTAACAAGTGTAAATGATTTTCTATAATTCGGAGACAACCTTTCCAAGAGCTATATAGTGATTTCAAGTCCTTGGCCATTTGCTAAGTGGGAAATTAACCTCATAGGCCCCTTGCTAAAGGGGTGAGACAATGCTAGTTATGAAATTGTCACCATTGATTACTTTACCAAGTGGGTAGAAGCTGAACCTTTGGCTAAAATCATCAAGTTCAAGCCTCCAAATTCATTTGGAAGAACATTATTTATTGATTCAAAATTCTCCATTCAATCGTATCAAACAATAAAAGGCAGTTTAGCAACAAAAGGTTAAGTGAATAATGAGGGAACAAGAAGCCTTTTTGAATGTACCATCACTCTTAAGCAAATGGCCAATTAAAGGCCATCAACAAAACCTTCAATCATACTCTAAAAAGGAAGCTTGATACATACAAAGGCACATGGATAATGAGCTCCCCGAAGTACTATGGACAATTCGCACACAAGTCGAACCACCGACATATGGAGAAGAGCTATAAACCCTGTGGAGATAGGATTACCCTCTCCATGTCGTTTACACTTCAATGAAATATCTAATGATAACTTCAGAAGATGTAAACTTGACTTCCTTGAAGAAAGGAGTGATGATTCCAAGGTGAAGGTCGCCTTATGTCAAAGGAAGATAACCCATTACTACAATACAAATGTGAAGAAAACATCATTTTAGAGAGGTGACCTTAGGGTGAAAAAGGTTTTCCTATTCTCAAAAGAGCCAAGCATGAGAACATTGGACCCCCAATTGGGAAGGCCCCTATCGAATCTTAGAAGTGCTATGACCTAGCACCTATAGAATTAATGACTCGGATAGAAAGGCACAATTTCATTCATGGAACATTAAGCATTTAAGGGTAGCAATAATCATGGCTTATCTATTTGACTAGATGCTATTTCCCCGCTTATATAAATGTTTTCTAATGTAAAGAAACCACCATGGATGAATCAAACACCATGGAAGAAGTCTTTGAACCAAAAATACACCTTTTGCAAAGAAAAAATTAGCCCCAATAAGAGAGGTGTGAAACATCTACATGGGGCCCACATTGAAACCTACAAGGTGAACCCCTTTACATCGATGAATCATACATCATAGGAGGAGTCTTTGCATGGAAGAGTCATCCATTTGCAAAGAAAATAAATAAACCTCAAACGTAGAGGTCATAACAAACAAAAAATTTGGGTAATGGATTCGTGACGACCCTTTATTGACGAACTATTTTTATGACGAAGCTATGAGATGGAAGGAAACTTATTTCAAGTTGCTTAAAAGGTCAGAATATTTTAAGTTGGAAATTATAGACGAACTCAGTATATTTGGAAATTATCTCAAGTTATATAAATTCCTTAAGTGATATTTGATGAAACTATATGATAACTATCTGAAAGCATAAATTATCTTAGAAAGCTATTCATTACGTGAGGTAGAGTGGTTCAGTAATCAATTTATTCCAATTTAGGCAGTTTGAGTTATTCTAAATAATTGCATTAGTCCAAGATAAACAGGTCGATCCGAGTTATTAATCAGTGGTTAATCAGTTTAGAGTATTAATTCAGTTCAACACCAAATACCAAGATAGATTAGAATTATTTGGCGAAACCCAATACTTGTATAAATGTTAAAAAAAAGGAAACAAAAATTGAGAGATATAATAAGAAGCATTTCATTCATTGAGTTCGAAAAATATTCTGAGGCAGAGGCATATTATTTCAAAATTACAAGAAAGGGAAAAAAAAAAAAAAATGAACCTAATCATTTTGAGAAGGCATCGTCATCCGTTGGGCCCAAGTCTTCAGTATCAAGGTCGACCATGGAGTTATCAATGGGATCCTTCACTGGAGTGGCAAGCCCAATCGAAAGATATTCTTTTTCTTGAGCTTACATATCCAACTTGGGATGAATTACGGCTAATCTGTCAAATATCTCATTATAGCAATTTTTCTATAATACGTTCCAGCCATCATAGTCATCAGTTTCCTAAAAATGGGCCCAATAATGATTGATTGTAGTAACCTCAGCATTTATGATCGTGTGAAACCCGTAAGCGCACGGGATCTTGACAAATAATAGATTTAATGAGTTGAGAGTATCATCCCACGAGAAATAAAATTTAATTGAGTGTACTATTCTTTAATTAGATTTGAAGTTAAAAATAAAAAATAAAAAAATTTGTGGTTTTCCATTAATCTAATTTAATATACAAAAGCAAGTAAAATGCGAATTTAATAAGAATATGGGAAGAGTGTATAGGATTACGAATCCACCTCTTATTATCTATTCCAATTTTTGACTACATGGCTAATTTTGTTCTTACTTTCTTGACAATCGATAATTTGATTGTAATTCATTTTCTTTTCCAAGACAAAATAAATCTATTCTAATCATGACCCGAATCATTCCTAGTCCGAATTCGAATGAATATGATGCATTCAATTTTACAATTATCTCGAAGATTGCACACGTGATAAATATTATTTCTAAAATTTATTGTACGCATGTTAATCAAGCAGTATTCTAAGCCTATTGTAAGCTTCCTAGCACTACAACAAGCAATCATACATTCAATTGGTGATCAAGCAATTAAATAATAAAATTAAGTATGCAAGATTAATCAAGAATTACAAAAATTCAACTAAGCCATGTGTTTTAAATTAAAAATAAATAATAATGGGTTTCATCTTCATCTAATACATGAGAAAACTTAACCTAACATAATGTTGGAATTAAACAAAGAAAATTTAGATAACATCACTGAGAAATTGAGAAAACGAGATTAATTCCAATATATATATATATATATTCCAAAAGCAGCCGTCAATTTGTGTATCTCTTTCCTCTTCCAAACAGCTGACCTCTTTATTTTTTCTTGCATCTGCCGGTGTGTATATATATTCAGTAAGTAATGACTGCCCTTTTTTTTCTCGATTTCCGGATTTATATATTTTTCTCCCACCTGTTGGCTGCCAATTTGTGTGTTTTTTATATATCAAAATCAGCCCAAGCAGCCCTCCATTTTTGGTGTCAGTTTTCTCTCCTCCTCCCTGTCGTGTGATGTGCATATCTCTATAAAATGAACTAGCCAGCCCTATTTTATTTACAAAAGAACTCTCTTTCCTCATGCATTTGTATGAATATTTATAGATACAGCCAGCAGCCCTTTGGGAGTAGGAGTCCAAAAAAAAATCCAACCAATTATACAATTATATTCTTGAATCCCAATTGAGGTCCAATTACTTTATACTTTTCTTCGACCCTCTTCTCTTTTAAAATAGTGCAATTTAGTCCTTCTCATCATTGTTCCATCACTTTTGATTCTCCAACTTTTATTCAAGTGAGATTTGGTCCACAACATCTATTTAATAGCTAATTAATCATTTTCTTTCTCAATTGCTTCAAAACGGGTCAAACACTTAAACAAACAAAAATTAAACCAAATTAAATAAAATTCAATAATTTTTGACAACATAAAAGTTTAATAATGTGATGTAAATAAGTGCCCAAATTACACTTATCAAACACCCCCAAACTTAAACATTTGTTCAATCCTCAAATAAACACACAAGCATACAAAAATATTTTAACAACAAGCACACAAGCATACAAAAATATTTTGGTTTGGACAGTTTAATTTTTTGCCTCAAGATTTGAGATCGTCGTATTAAATTTATAAACCACTTCAAAGTCATAATACCAAACCAATATCCACTATTCCAATGCAAAATCGATGTCAATGTGTGAAGAACTAAATTAACATTAATGAATTCACAAATTGTTCAAATTCCTGACCCTCTATGATCAAATATATCATTTCATCTCTCGTAAGATTTACACAATCCAAACTTTTTCTTTTTTACTCTTTTCTCAGTGTGTGATCTAAGATTGAGTTTTTCATTACTATTCTCACTCTCTCCAATTTAGATGGACGTCACTAGTTGCAAGTCAACACATCAATGAATAAGGATTCGCCAATTATTTGATTGCTTCGACCATCAGGATTTAACTAGGCTAATTATCCTTCATCGAAAGTCCAATTCCCTCAACCAAGTGTTGAGAATTAATAAGACATTTAGTGTCAACTTTTTTTGCACTCCCCCTTAAACTTTCTAGACGACCCATGTAGCAGATTTTAGGCCAATGACTCCAAAATCAAATGACTTTAGGATATCAAATTTTCAATTACCCTTACAGGTTTAATAACCTAAGTCAAAAAGGTTTCAAAGAGAACAAATTTTTTTAGGACAACTTTATTTCTGATTACTTTCTACATGACCCCTGTAGTGAGTTTTAGGCCGACGACTTTAGGGCACTAGGTTTTAAAATACCCTTGCAGGCTTAATTAATCGATTCATAAAGGTTTCAAAGAGAAGTTTTTAAAATTTCAAAATATCTGCCTTGATCAATGCAATACCCCATATCACACACTTATTCAAGCAAATAGACCTTCAATTTAAGACTTTCGCCAATTTTATCCTGCTAATCTAAGACACTTTACGCAAAAATTTTCACACAAGAAATCTACATTCACATCCGCATCTTCTTACAACAGTAAGATCACACCCAAATTGTGCTAAATTTGGTCTAAGGAGAAATACTCAGTATAGTTTATGAAGCATCTATACCTAGCTAAATCAATTTATCAAATGCATGAATCAACTCATTTCATCACAATGTCAAACCCAATTCTAGCGCGCATATAATATCAATTTTTGCTAGTTTAAGTTTCAATCAATCAACATATTTACAGTTCATAAATCATCACGAAATCTCAAATTTAATCATCATTGTCAGCCAAACTGTCTAACCCACACAAGTACACAACCAAAAATAAACAAATTAATAAAAATAAAAAATTTAACAAATTTTTTTTTTATTTAACTTAACAAACAAAAACAACATTTTTTTAATATAAACACACACACAAAAATTGCAAAAAATAAAAATAAAATAAAATACGAAAACCAAAAATTTGAAGTTTTTCCTACCCCCAAACCTAAAATCGATATTGTTCTCAATGTCATGAAGTATAATTAAAAATGTAAGGGGATGGGGAAGAAAATGACCAAGGTACTTCCTGAATTTTTCTGTTGAGAGTGGGACTATGGGTGACGTCCAAATAATCTTCTTCATCATGATTTTCCCTTGATCTATGTTGGTTTGAGTGTTCCACGACGTCATGTTCCTGCATACGACAATCAAATAAAATATTAAAAATCAAATAATCTAGATCACTTGTTACTTAGTCTAAACACTCGAAACAACCAACATTAAATTTAAGGGCCTGAGCGAAAACATGATCAGATGATGATACCCTATAAATTCAAACGTGCATAAATCTAATGCAAACTAATAATAAAAGAAGTCTACATGCAATGCGATGTAGAAGACAAAAAAAAAAAAAAAAAAGGAAACAAAATTAGTTTCTTTTCCCTTGGTTTATGTTGGTTTGAGTGTTCCACGACGTCATGTTCCTGCATATGGCAATCAAATCAAATATTAAAAATCAAATAATCTACATCACATGTTACTTAGTCCAAACACTCGAAATAACCAACATTAAATTTAAAGGCTTTAGCGAAAACATAATCAGATGATGATACCCTATAAATTCAAATGTGTATAAATCTAATGCAAACTAGTAATAAAAGAAGTCTATATGTAATGCGATGCAGAGACAAAAAAAAAATGGTAATGAAATTAGGTTGCCTCCCAATAAGCGCTTAATTTATAATTTTTAGCTAGAATTTGTTATTTTGGCTATTCATAGTGGCTTGAAGAGGGAATTTTTAGCTTTGTATTTTATGCACTGATTGTACTTTCTTCTTTCATCTTCCATCCTCCACACCATTAAGTGTCCATTGCTCTCCCTATCAACAATTCTACCTTCATTTGGCTGCCTTTGTAGCTCTTCCAGTGAGCAACTCGTTGGCAATTCTCAAAGTATGATGATTGTTTGATTGGATTCTCCATGGTGAAGCTCTATTACTTATCTTTTACCCTGAAGACTATCTCATTAGTATTAAAATCCAGCAAGGCTCGACTTGTAGACAGGACTGGCCTTCCGAAGATTATTAGCATCTAGTATGCCTCTTCTATGTCGAGGATGATGAAGTTAGCTAAGTCCTATGTGACTTTTTTTATCTTATCATATTTTCTTAGCTTTAATATTCATAACTAGTGGTATAAGTTCTATCGCTAGGTTATTGTAAATTGGCTAGTTTTTTTACACTCAAAATTTTACATGTAATTTGCAGGGAACTTCACCTTCTATTGTATTCATTAAAGACCTTGAATTAACCAAAATCCCCAAGGATACTTTTGAAGCTGTGCTAGCGGAGGATGAAAATGTAAAAGTCGAAGGGACAGGTTCAGGTTCAGGTTCATCTGGGACATGTTTGGTCACATTGTTGGTTTTTGCTCTCTTCATTTAAGTATATGAACTTGTCATTATTGAGACAAAACAATTTTTGTTTCCTCTCCATCTTGTCTATAATACCTTATGTTTTTTTTATGAATAGACTCCTTTTTCTTTTGAAATTTGTGAGTCTACTTTGATATTTATTTATCAAGAAGTAGGATATGGAGCCTATGAATATTGTGTTTTTATATAAGCAATCTTCACACTATTGTTGAAGTTATTGCAAGTGAAATTATGTTCTACATGCATCCATGTCATAGTCCCTTCCTTTATTTAAATATGAGTGATGGTTTACAAGTGATCTTCTAAGAAATAATAGTGATATTATGGGGATGTTTGATAGACATTTTTATGTAAAAATGTATTTTAAAATAGTAAATGGATGTGAAATGTGTGGTTGAGAAATAAGGAAAAGTTTTTGATTTACATGTAATATTATTTTAATAAAAAATGTGTGGTTGAAAAAAAGAGAAAAAAAAATGACTACCAAACGAGGCCTATATAATTATATTAATGGATTCATTTCTTTGCCAATCACCTGGTATCTATCGGGAGATGACACTTTCTCTGTGCTTATAGGTCTTAGCGTCCTTCCAGTAAAATTTATAAGTGATTCATAAATGGTCTTTCAACCAAACATTCCAATGGACTCATTTAAGTGTTGGAATTTGGTTTTAAAAATTGAATTTTGGTTAAGTAGAAACCTTGGACGATGACTTTATGTCGACTTTGACCAAATTTTCGGACTTGATCTAATAGTCAAATTATAAAAATAAATACACTAACTTGTTTTACTCGTCGAATAGATCATCGTGATATATTTGAAGTTTTAAAACCAATTCCAAATGAATGAAAAATTATGGTCCAAAATTTGAAGGAAACATTGGAATTCAGCATATGTGACCACTGCTTGAGCAACAAGCAATCGCCATGCAAGCGAAAAGGTTTCTACTTTTCTCACTCGAATGGCAATCCAATGGTAGGCGAGCATCAGATTGGGTTGCAGCATTTCATGAAAAATGTTGGGTGTGGGGTGTCTCCCCAACCACACTGCTTCACCTTCAATATATAGAACTTGGACATTTATTTATTATTCCATATCATTCTATTCATTATATGTTGCATAAAACACTTCATCAAAAATGGTTTTCTTTGTATAAAATTCATAGTTTGTTAAAGAGAGAATTCCATTCGAGTTCATTGGTCTAAGCCATTTTGACACGACCCATCCCTAATCACCTTGTGGACCCGAGCTATGACGTGCACCGATGGTGAATGCTGACTGGATGTCAGATCCACCATCAAGGCTGACTATGACTTACTACAAAATATGCGCCAAATCAAATGTTTATGAAACTAATAATGCAATGGGCCCAAATATATATATATATATATATATATATACACACACACTTAGCTCAATGAACATAAATAATCTAAAATGGTCATGTGGCGATGATTCCTAAATCAACAGGCTCTTCAAAGCTCCCCAAACTCGACTGCTTCCTGGTAAGAAAAACGTGAAAAAATATATAAGTTGATAACTCGGTGAATGGAGAAGTTCGAAAATAATTATACTTTTTCATTTAAACATTTTTCTCATACATAGACATCAAGTTCATATCATTTAGTAATTCACACGATAGCCTCATAAAATTTATAACCAAAAGAATGAGACATTCTCATAACTCTGTAAATATCATCTAATATCCAAGAGATAGACATCAATTGATATCTATACCATCATCTCATCTTATCACTTCACATGTGATCCACAAAAAATGTACCCTCTGACTAAAATCTGAAATTCGCCCTTCGGGCCAAGCAATTTCGTCACGGGCCTTTAGCTCCCTCCGTGTTCGAAAGTGATCTCTAAAACATCTGATAATCAATTCTAGAACACGTCTAAGACCCCTCAATGAACTATATGTACACGATCACAACCCCTTCATCCCCAATTGACCCCCCAATGTAGTATAGAACACGGTCAAGGCTCCTTTGTGAACTAGAAGAAATATATAACCACCAGTACTTTTCTGATCGATCTCAATATCACATATGTCTCACATTCCAACTCACAAATAATCCATATCCAAATTTTAAATTCCACATATATCATAGTAAAAGAGTCTTTCCATATTAATTATGTAATTAAACAAATAATTCGCATAATCACACGTAATGTAATAGCATAATTACCTTTGAAAATATATAAATTTTTTCACTCACGGATCTATGAATAAATATTTGGTTGAGTTGAAGAGAATTTCCAGGCTCCCACATCACTACCTGAAATAATGATATAATTACTCAAATTAAAACACGACAATTAAATTAATGTAAATCTACCGTGCAATTCTTCAACTTCTATATTTATTCTTGCATCTCTATTTCTCTAACTTATTTTCTCTTGAATTATTAGCAACCAATCAACTCCATTAAAGTACTTAATACTTTCTTAAAATCACTATCTTATACACACACAACCCCAATACATGATTTAATCCAATACCTCAACTCCAAAATTTATCATTTAGTTTCATTCAAACTTATAAAAATTAGAGAAAACAAAGGTTTGACAAAAATAGCACTAAAATCCCAAAGTATTGAAATCTGGTACCAATTTCTGCATATTGAAGTCTGACATTGAAACCATTGACAGATATAGCACTTTTCTGGGCAGAATTTCAAAAATAGCACCCCTGCACTAATTTTTGCCCGAAAATTAATTTAAAATATCAAAATTCAACCTCAACTCCATATCTCATTGTAATACATCATAAATCATGTGTTTAATATCATATACAAACAATCGATATAAATATTTAGGCTCTAATTTACAAACCCATTTCATATATATTTTTATTTTCCCCCCTTCAACTCAAATTTTCCAAATATACATTTCTTTGATATATTCTTGTTTAATACCTTAAATACCTACCATTAACCTTTAATTCTTCCAAAATCTCGAATTTGAGAAATTTCTATCAATCCTAAAATCAAATATCATCTTTCAATAAATAAAATTTAAGCTTACCCTGAAAAATTGAGAGGAAATTGAAGACCAAGCCCTCTTCCCCCCTTTTTTCCTTTTCTTTCGCTTTCTTCATATTCTTTTCGTTTTTTTTCTCTCTACTCAGCCCGTTTCCAGCTCTCTCTCTCTCTCTCTCTCTCTCTCTCTCTGTATACAAATTTCAAATGAAGAAATAGCCTCTACAATGACACTTGTCCTCCATTAACTCCCATATTTTCTATTCAAGTCCTTCCTTTTATATTTTGTGTAAAATCTGGTCATTAAACTTTTCATACTTGTAAAATAAATCCTCTAGTTTAAATGATGTCCATTATAAATCCGCAAGTATCTAAAATATAAAATAAGCCCCAATAAAACAATTTATTCCATTTAAGTCCATAATTGACTTTGAATTTGACTTTAACTAGTCTAACTTTTGACTTTGAATAAATAATATTGACTTTTAACTAGTATAAATTGGGATGTAACACATTTGGAGTGCTCCTATGGCTTAACGTGATCGTTGTATCTTGTGGGATGATTGTCAAGAAACCGTTAGCATTGATGCGGGGAAAATTCATCTTAAGGACAAGGTATCAAACACTTGTCTCGACTAATCACATCACTTGCATATCCTCTTCTTTTTTATTTCTTTCTAACTTAGTATTTGATTTCAGAAATTGACTAACATTCTTTTGATTTCATGTAAGGTTTGATTTACAGAATATAATGGCTTTTATTTGAAGAATGGAAAGGATTGAATCTGTCATCACGTATTCGATTTCGATAATTAGCATTTCGCCTTCTCAAAACTCATTTTGGTGAGTCGAATTATATTTCAATTTCGCTCATATAAATGATATGTTTTGAAAATATAATAATGCACATTATCATTGTAATATCCCAACAGTAAGTACTATTTACTTATCCACCACTAATTTCTATCATTTATAAAGTAAACAATTCATAAATTCTTTCCAAATGGAGGTTTAGCTAGATAGATTCATATTGAAAAGAATGATAATTTCTGGCAAGGACATATTTTTCTGGTAACTTTATGTTCTATATGTAGGCACAGGCATTGTCTTCCCGAAACTGAGAGGGGATCAGTATGTGCTAAACAAATTACTGGTATTTTGACAGGCGACGACCTATCATGTACTTGCTAAATTGGCTACAGACAGAAGGACCTTACAACGATGTAAGGTTCTGATTATGCCTTCTTGTTTCCTACTGTTTTAGTCCTTTTGTTATTTAATCTCTATAGACTTGACTATGGACTACAAGTTTTTCTTAATGTCTTTGTTCAGGTATCTTCGGCTGATGCAAGCAGTAATGCAGGTCCATCCCTCTAATCAAAATTGGTATGCATTAGGATTTTTAACCATAATGCAGGATCCAGGATGTCATCTGGGGTGAACTTCGCTATACCAATTGACGTAGTCTTCCGCTCAATACCTTATCTGATTGTCTAAAAACACCTTATACTGTCAGATACGGTCCTCGTAGGTGATCTCCTTTTCCCATTTGATTGTTCTCCAACTGGTTTCCCAGGAGGGCAATGTACAGGATACAGGCACCAGGCCAGTGTTGAAAACCGTCCTGTTTCGAGTTGATCATGCTTTCATCTTAACTTCTTCTCTTTTTTAGAACGAGTGCGTATTCTTGTCTATTCTTTTGGTAAGTGGGTGGCCAAGATGAACTTGTTCATCTCCCATTTTTGGGCTGTTGCTGAGCACACACGATGGTTTAAAGATTAGAATGTGAATACTTTGTACTTGTACACATCCATATTAGACTCAACTTCAATCTTGAAGTCCTCAACTGTAATTTTTTTGCTATTTTTTGGACTTCTGCGCGTTCTTTGAGCTGCTATATAATTATTAAACAAGAACTACTTTTGGTGACTATGGAGTTTAAGAAAATCTGTATACTAATTGAGCCAACACCATACCAATTCTTGTGTATACACCTGCTGAAAATTAAGACCCCTGGAAACGCCTTTTCTTGCCAAACGCCTTTTTAACCCAAGCTGATAATTTTGGGCCCTCTCCTCCAGTTTGAAGTTTCGAACATTTCACATGCATTAAACATTTTTGAACAGAGGAATAAAGAATTCTGACAACAAGAAGGTCTACTCGTAGGAATTAGGTGTCAATAAAACTTTTCACTGGAATGTTTCAAATAAGGTGCTCTACTTCTAAGTCTGGAAGATCTGTGAATCCCTCTTGCTTGTATTAAAACTTTTTAAATCCCGTCCAAATTTTCTTATTTTTATGGTATCTTAACTGAATTTTGTCCCCCCTTCTTGCTCCTATCAAGATATAGAACTGACTAATCCTAAATCAAATGATCGACAAACTCAATGATACTAACAACTTGGAAGCCGCATCCAAGTATCCAAATTTGTCACCTCCAAAGTACAGTTTTTCACCCCAAGGCTTCATCATGTAATTTTAAGTTGACCAATCAATTCCTTCTTCCCATCTTTTTCTTGTACTTGTAATTAATCCTTTTTTCTTTAAAAGCAAACCTCGCCCTCAAACCAAATCGACTAGCCCAGAAAGTGACCACTACAATCTTTTTGCTGCCGCTCGTGTCTATTCTTTACAAGCTTAGAAAATCCAAGGTATCTTGATGTCTTCCGTATTTTGGTTTGGCAAATGGAAGTATATATCAGCTTATTTTCAACAGCTTTTCTTGATTTTTTTCAAAGTACGTACTTGCATGATTTTTGTAATCAGTTACTTCTTTCTCATTTCTGTTGAAAATGGTGGTCGATTATTCTGAATCTTTCATTGCACTCGTAAGCTTTTTAAGAGATTTATTTGAATGAGACTAACTCCATCACTGCTTTGGCAGGCTGGTTGGCACATTTCCTAATGCAGTTATTGTTTATATTTACTTTTACTGAAACTACCCTAGAGAAGGGTAGCTTGCTATCGTACAATTGCTACAAAACTCACACTTGTAAAAGTTAAAAACCTACCATACAAACTTTCTAGAAGTGATATGAAAACTCAAAAGTACACATCAAACAATCAAGGAGTGCACGACAAACCCGAGAACACAGGATCGAAGGAAAAGAAACATTTACAAGAACATTAAAGTCAGATGCATATTTCATATTTGTGTAATCCAACAAAATTCCAATGCAACTGAGAACTGATCCATTTAAGTTAAAACACCCCAAATAAAACTTTTAACAGATTTCTTGCTACTCACAGGTCAATCACCAAGAGAAATATTTTGTAGAAATGGGGTAAGGTCACATTAGTAAATTATCATTGGTCTCTCTAGAGCGGAGGGCAGGGCAGGGGAGGGGAGTGGAGGGGAGGTTGTAATTTCTATCTTGAACGCATAAATTGATTATTTTTAAACCCACTAAATAAAAGGAAATACAAGATATGCAAGTATCAAGTTCTTAGGTCAGAAAAACATTCATTCTACAGGAAAACTAGGCCCTAAATTGTCTAATCAATTCTAGAAGGAATATAAAAACATTACATAGAGAATGCAGTTAAAAAACAGCCCAAATAATGTGGATCAATTACATTGTGCACATCAAATTACGATTTCTTCTCCTGAAGTGACAATAGAGACAACTGTTCTTCAATGGCGCAATCCACGTGACAAGAAGTTCGACAAGAAAAAGGAATCAAAATGAGACCAACACCCCTGTGTTCCATTGGGGAGGGAGAAGAACGTCTAGTGCTCCGATATTCTACTGCATCTTGAAGAATTATGTTACCTTGCTTATCCATGCAATAGAATGAGCCTATAAAGAACCGTCCATCCTTGATTCCAACCAGCATTGGGCGATATAGCAGCTTCTTGACACGCGCTACATAAGTTGAGCTGTTTGATTCAGATGCATCTGAGCTTCCAGAGTGATTTAGGGATGACTCTGCTTTCTGTGCGGTTTCCATTAACTTCTGTTACTGCAAATGAAACTACCCCAGCATCAGACTTCGGAATGTATATATTGATGGTACAGATATTCAACAAATCAGGCTAATATTGGAGTTAAAATCAAAGATTGCACCTCGATTAAATAATGTCAAATATACATACTTAACTAGCAAAAGAAAGAATAAATAAGGAAATTCATAGCTTTACAAATTCGGACATCAAGATTTCACTGCTTACCACATGAAATCCAAGTGATGAGTGCATTAATTTGAAGTAATGAGATTGGTAGTTCAAGCATCCAATAAAATATATACTAATTCGAAAATTAAATGCATGAAGTATAAAATTTGAACTGCCTATGTTAATAACGGTATCTAGATCTTGAAGAACGTCGTATTAGAGGATGGACTAAGTGGTTGGTTTCAAGACTTGCTACAATACGGTTTACAATCTGCAAAACATAACATGTCCTAAAGTTTGCATATTGACCAGACAGTTTCTTAGACACTCCAATTGCTCCAGAACTCACCTAACATACACATCCCAAATCCTGTAAGCAGCATCGTGTTTGTTATGTCTTACTCTATGAACTACTTTACTTCATGACAACATAAACTGCCACAGTTTCTTTTAGGACATTTGAAGAACTGGGATATTCAAAGCAACATCTTATTTCGTTACTTCAAAAAATTGGAGCAACTCAAAAGGTTGGCTTCAAGTTGGAAAATCATAGATGTGCAAACACATTTTTTTTCCCAGGTAGTATTTTGCTGGGCATAAGTTATCTTCAATACCATTAACTGTATTATGCAAAACCCGAGTAAAATTATCGTGCTAATAAATAATATTCTCAATTTAAATAAGAAGCAAGAATGTTGATTGAGCCTATTTTTACTTTTTCCCTTCAGCCAATCCAAGTGTTCTATTCACTCGAAAGTGTGTAGCTAATAAAGAAGGTGTAATATTTGGTTCAGATCATGTGCACACTACGGCGGAAACCAAACCAATTTTTCCAAAATAATAATCAAACTATTGACGGGGCCGGAGCCACCTGTGGTCGCTCCCACTGGATTTTGGTCCTGGGTATTTCACCTATTACACTTGATTTGGGCAGCCAGTTTTTTAAGGCAAGTAGAAAGCCATAAACAACCGCATCAAAAATTCAAGAGAGATGTTGGCGAAGAAATCACTGTTCATAGAGGAAGATTACCATCAAGAAACAACAATTTTGGAAAAATAAATAAATTTAAAGAGTTAGAGTTGAAATTAAAACATATGAAGCCCCCTTTTACACTAATAAAATCCGATAGTACCTGCCAATTTTGTTGATGAAGAAGCTGAGCAGAAATCACTGCAACGCAAGATAAATTGGTGCCAAGTGGAAGATGAATCGTGTCACCCTTCTTTCCTCACCCCCAATTTTCAGCGTACTACCGGCGATGAAAACCTTGCCGCTTGTTCTCTTTTGGGCTATGAATAATTATATGAAAAAAAATTTGAAGGCAAAAAAATACTGTGTAAATTATAAATTTAAAAGTGTCATGAAATCACTCGTTTTAATAAAAATGGTTACTTTTAAAAGGTCAGTGTCACATTTTTATTAAAAAATGATATATAATATCATTTTTATTAAAAAATGATATTTGTTACTAAGGGTGCGTTTGATTACAAGTAGAAAAATTACATGGAAAGAAAATGAATTCCAAGGAATTGAATTACCTAGAAATTGTTTTCATGGAAATTGTAAATTATTGTGTTTGATTGTATAAATTTTTCACGTGGAAAATGTTGAAGTAAAAGTATTTTTTGATGTTCGTTTGACTTTGTTTTATGTGGAAATTATCAATTTCAGGGATATCCTCTTTTACAATTATTCCTAAAATTTGTTCCCATTGCCAACAATTAAAAAAAATATAAAAAAAGCCAAAAAAAAAAAAAAGGTGGAAAACCAAAAACCACCTATCCCCTAGGAAAAAAAGGTGGAAAATCACGCTTTAAGGTGTTGTACCTAGAAATTCATGGAAAATCAATTCCCTAAAAAATTTTGTCAATCAAACAGGCCAAAAGTGAAAGTTGGAATTCGAATTCCAAGTTCCATGGAAAATTTCGTGCAATCAAACTTACAATAAAAAAGTTCTAAAAACAAAGAAGTTGATTGAAAAAAAGTGACAAACACTACATAAAGTGATAAAAAATCAAAAAAAATGACAAAAATTCAAAAAGATAGTAGCTTAAAAATTGTGGTAAATTCAAAAAAGTTACAAATACTAAAAAGTGACAAAATTCGAAAAAAAAAATGACAAACTCAAAAAAGTGTATGAAAAAGTGACATATTTTTTTTTTTTTAAATGATAGAAAAAAAAGTGACAAATCACAACCCACAATTTTAAATGTAGCCAAATTATCTAATAAGTTCACAACTGATGAATGAATTAAAATTTTTTGAATTAACAACTTGGACAATATAATCATAATCCAAAAATTTAAATACAATCGAGTTTTCCAAGATGCAAATGTGAAAAAATTGTATAAACGCTCATCATTGTTAATCCAATAATACCATTTCTTAAATCATCTATATCAAATATTTTTCAAAATCATTCACATGTTGTGCTTGTTCAACGCATGCATCTTCCTTCTTTGCCCTACCAACAATCTATGAGCTGAAATCCTATAATACCTATGCAACTATGACACATAATCTATCTAACATTTTTTGTACAATTGGTAGACACAAATTTAACAAGTAAGGGAAAAAAGATGTTGACTCTTCATTACTGATCATATCGAAATATTCTGAGTAAAGATTAAAAATAGTAATTCAACCATTTGTGAGCTTCTAGTAACAATTGTCTCCATAAAGAAAAATCTAATAGCCTTTGCCACGGGACATGTGAAATGAAGAATAAGGAACTTTCCTTCCTCTCTACCAACACAGCTTCCTCTACTGGTTATTCAATTTCAGCCTCAAATTCATCATGTAGCAATAAACATACAACATCTCCATTAACATGAAGGTAAACAACCAAAATAATCAAATAAAATCTCTAATAAGAAATTGAATTTGAGAAGGATAGCTTCATGAGCAAAATGATACACAATAATCTCAACAAAATCCATAATCATAAATTGAAGAACATAATCAAATAAGAAATCCTATCTGATAGTTCAAATCAAATTCAAATCTTTAAAAATTAAGCCGGCAATTTAAAACTTTTTAATTATAGACATAAGATCCAAATTGTACACTCAAGATGTAAATAAATACTAGTGCAACAATGGGTGTCTTCACCCAAGATCTCGAAACGATTACATAAAAACCACAAGGTCCACAACTAATTTTATTTATTTATTTTTTTTTAAGATTAAGTTATAAATTTAGACCAAAAAAAAGAAAACAAAAATCAGAACTCAATCTTCTTAAATTCAAAACACCTTAACCCATCCTATTCATCAATTCACAGTGGATACCATGATGATGAAGAATGCTATGATGATGGGCTAGAAACACCAATAGCATATTGCCCGGAAATCGTCATAAAGAATTAACAGGTCTAAGGTTTGGTTGGAATTGATTCATGAATGATTAATAGTAAAATATGGAATGGTAATGAGTAGCGAGAGGAAAAAAGAATCACTCTCTTCATTTGTGTGTCCCATTTTCATGTCGATCCACGCATTCCTTTAAAAAAAATCAAATGAATGGCAGGGATCGTGAGGTGCTGTAGGATTAGATTAGTTTTCACCTTATTTGGTTTTCTTGTAACAGTAAATTTACGGTTAACTAATGTTGATGAAAACTTTAAAAAATTAAAAGTGCATTAATCAATTTTTTAATAAATGGACCGTACGGGGCCTAATTTTGCCAATAAAAAAGGTTGGTTATAAAATGGATATACATGCCTTCTAACGGGGCAATGGAGCAACTCTGATCACAAAACCAAGTTATCATTTTTCATCATTTTACATCAAATATTTGATGCAATGTTACTTCAACCCAACATCAAATTTTGCACCATTTTGATGATCAACACAATTCACTTGCTCCATTTTGCACCAATTTTGGTAAAAGTCCTTTTTGCCCTTTTCTCATTTATCATCAAATGATATCAAGAGTATTTGTGTCATTTTACATTATACATAAATTATTATTATTATTATTATTATTATTATTATTATTATTAAACTTTAACCATATAATCAATAATAATCAATGAATGAATTAAAATAAAAGTACTCAAAAAGTTTTAAAATATAATAAACATGATTATTTAAAATTAAAACAAAACTACAACAGCAGCCACAAACATACATCACTCAATGATACATAAAACAAGTGAATAGCTTAGTAATCTGATAGATCACTTCCAGATCCTTCAATCTCATCAAAATAATTACCAAACAAACCAAATGAACTTTTGGATCCTTTACCCTGTTGAACTCTCTTTTGCAATATTCTTGCTTGTTCATTTTGGAAGAACTCATGGAGGTTCGAATCTGTTATCAAATTTAAATCTTTCATTAATATTTTTGTCTCCTCTTGATGCTCTATCGTTGCTAATTTTCTTTTCTGGATTTTGTTCAACTTTTGTCTTTCCTCACTGCTTTTTTTTAGAACTTCGAGATTTGGAGTTCTACAATCAAGATTCACAATTGTAAAACGACCAGCACGTTTTTGGGAGGCAAACATATATTACATGATATAATGACTGCATGCATTATTATGCATAACATGATAATCAAGGACGAACGTGATCTTAATACACCAGTTCAAGATTGGATGGAAGTGCCTACTCCAAAAGTTGAGTTAAGTTGGGTGAAAAAGAAAATCACTGTTTTCAAGAATCCATTGCTCAGCATAGACAAATCAAGAATAAAGATGCCCACATTGCAATTCAAAATGCATTAATTGAACATTTGTGAGATGAATATATGAATTTTGATAATTAAATTACGATACTAGGTCGACTTTGTTGTATCATAATCTCGGAATTTGAAATGTACTACGTTGTTTTTGATAACATGATTTAATATTTTCTTAGTTGTAGTATTTTTATTAATTGTACTACGTTTTTAAAATTTTTTAAGTAATTTAATAATTTAATAAACGAAACGTAATTATATATGTCGTAATTTATGTAGTGGTAAAATAAATAAATAAATTTTCAACTATATAAATGGCTAAAAGAATAAAAAAAATGAATAAAATAATTACACACTGTTCATTTGGTGCAACTTTTGGGGATATGTGATTTTATTTTCTATTTTAAGATATGTGAGAACATTATGCCATCTTCAATGCTGCGCTAAATTTTGCACCATTTTACATCAAATCTTGTACCAAACTAAAATTCATCTACAACCATTATACCAAAAATTACACCAAATAAATAGTATTTAACCATTTTCTTCCTTTTTTTATTCTTTATAATATATTTATTTGAAATATTATTTATTAATTATTTTATAATTAAATAATTACTTAATAAATAATTACGTTAAATTATGGTAAAGATTAACTTCATTAATAAATCGTGTTTGTTATATTTTAATTTTTTTCTTCTTTTAATTAATTTATTAATTATTATTTTTTACTTTTAAAATTTATTTTAAATGCAAATAATAATAATAATAATAATAATTTATTGTATTAAAAAATATATAACACAAATGACACAAATACCCTTAATCAATTTATTTGGGAAAGGAAAATGAAGGGTAAAAATGACTTTAGACACTTTGCAACATTTTGTTGCAAAGTGAATAGTGTTGCACCAAAATGGTGCAAAGTTTGGTATTACATTGAAGGTGTTTTGCACAATTTTTTGGTGCATCTTGGTATTTGGGGGTAAGCATTGGAGATGCGTTTAGGGAGTAAGATAACTAATGACTATTTGAGCAAATGTTAAGATAGAGAAAACATCATTAGTAATCCATTTCATAACCCTAAACTGAAGTCACAAACATCTCTTATATAACTCTATATATTTATAATTTTTAGTAAAGATAGTATTGATCTATGAACTAATTTTTTTAAAGAATTCTACTAGTCTAATATTTTTTAAATTGAATATTTAAAGCAGGGATTTATGAAATTTTTTTCTATAAAAAATTAAACCAATAGAATACTTAACTTGTACGGTTGACATATTAAGTGAATAATAATAATGATAAATTCTTGATTCATATGTTTAGTAATTTAATTAATTTAAAAAATTTCTAAATTTGTTTATAATTTTTCATATTTCTGATATTGTTCCCAAAATATAGTAATTTTAACGGCACGTTCTCTTTTTTATCGTGATATGGAACGAGTCCTTAACATGGATTATAATAAGAAAAAATTACCATTATCTTTCCATTTACACAGTTAGAGGGTCACAAATTGTGGACACAAAATTGCATGAAGGAAGGGATACGACTCTAAAGAGCCATAATTGGTAATTGCAAAAATTGAAAGATTAAATTAGGACTTTAATTAAAGAAAAAAGGAAGCACAATTGCCTCAAAATTTATCGAAGGAATTCCTAATTGGTGACAATGTGTGCTTATTGTATTAGTTAATCGAGATAGATAGCTATATCACATATATATGGCACAAAATGTTGTGTATAAGAATAAGTTTTGACATATGCACCATGTTCGCTTAAGTTACAAATTGTAAGTGCACAAGTCGCACTCAAGTAATAAAATGGATTATAAGTCCGTCGTTACTTAGAGAAATATTTACTTTTAATTACTCAATAGTTAATTTAATACTAACAAAATAACACACAATACAGTTTTAATTTTGAAAATAATAAAATACTAAAAACTTTACAAAACTAACAAATCTAAAAATTAGGGAAAATTGGGGGGATAAAGTAGTTAGAATTCAGTATTTCATTTAATCATTGTCTAGTTAATTGCTCAGCGATCCAAAAAGTAAATTACTTAATTACTATGTTAGAGTCAATTTTTTTTTATTTTAACTAATTACCTCTTTCAAGCAAAAGTAGCCATAATCAATGGATTTAACCTAGTATATCTCTATATTGATTAAAGCACAATTAATTGTATTAACTCTTTGTGAAAATAGCTCAATATGTCACTTAAGGTTAGGATTATATTTATCTCCCGCAATAACCTATAGTATTTATTAGTTGATCTAAAATGCACAATATTCTCTTAGACATTAAACAAATTACTAAACATAATTATTTATTGGCCAAATAAATGAATAGCATGAAATACAATAGTAAATGTACAGGAAATTAAGTATTTTAACATTAATAAGCAAATATTGAAATTAATAAATTTAGGTTAAACTAAATCATAAATCCCAACACAAAGAACTTAGGTCCTATTTGATATGGAACATGTTTCATGTCCATTTTCTCACCTTTTTGTTGTTTGAATGGGAGAGTTTTCCATGGAATTCAATTTCTCTTCCCCACCCCCCCACGCCCAATCCCACGTGACCTCAAATTCCATGAATTGGTGGAAAACCAATTCCTATGGTTTTGGTGGGAATTGGCTTTTCCAGGTTCTTTTATTTATTTATTTAATTTTTTTTTATTTTGCTAATGGAAACAAATTCTAAGGATAACTGTAAAAATATTTATCTATTTAATTGACAATTTTCATAAAAAAATAAAAATAAAGACAAACCAACATTAAAAGATAAAAAATTTCAACATTTTTAGGTAAAAAATTATATCAATCAAACACGTTTAATCGACAATTCCCAGTAAAATAAGATCTAGACAATTCAATTTCGTGAAATTCGTTTTATTTCTACTTAAATTCCATTCTTGTAATCTCACGGACCCTTAACTCATTTCATATAAATGATACACATAATAAGATTTATGATAATACATTACAAGTAGGAGAAAATAATGAATGAAATACAAAATTAAAGATAAAATCCCCTTCTTTGGTTGGATTCTTGAAGGTTGCAATGGCTTGATCTTGATTTTTCCCAAAAATCTCTCCAATTTCTTTGATTTACTCCCCTCCTTGTGACTTAGATCTTACCCCTTTTATCCCAAAAAATGAAAGTAAAATGAAGAATGAAAATGAGAATTGATTAATGCTCGATTATTTTGCCTTTTAAAATGTCTAAACTGTGCCCAAAAATTACCAAAAAGACCCTAGATTTTTTGGGAAAAAAAGAAAATGGTATCGCAGCATATAAATTGGCGCATGTGCGCTAGCAATGTAAGACTGAGACACTTTTCTGCCTTTTGTTAGGCTTAGCCGGGGGCGTGTGTCGCTCGAGTTGTGCCAAGCTCCTTCTTTTCCCCATATTTGTGCCTTAGGTCCTCATCTATTTGCATTTCAAGCCCTTAAACTTTATTTTGGTCCTCATATTTCGACTTTTATTTCAATCATGCCCTTAATAAATTTCACACTAGGTCCTTCAACTTTCAGATCATTACAACTTGGTGTCCAACTTCATGTTTTTGTGCACTTTTATTCCATTTTCTCTTTCTTTTTGCTTTATTCTTCTTCAATTGGGTGTTTTCAGAAGCTGTAATTATACAATTATGAGAAGAAATTCACTCAATTACTAATATTTGACTCGTTTTAAAGTGTGTAGAAATATAACTATCAAACATCCCAAAATTTAAACTTTTGCTTGTCCCAAGCAAGATTATAACTATATGATCAAACAGTCATGGAATAAAATGTTAGAAAACATGCTAAAATGTCCATGAGTGTAAAATTATATAATTCATTCAAAAATATGCCTCCAAATAATGCTACCAAAAATAATTAAAGCTTATCCCATGTTTGATCAATGTGTCCATATATAGTTACTTTCAATCATCACCTAGACTTAAGAAAAAATATAATAAAATAAAATAAAAATTTTAAAGATGGAAAAAAATCACAAATTGAAGTTAACTCAATTCTTAGTGGTCATTTCTTTCCTTTCCAACTCGTGAGATTCACATCCCCATATATATATTGATCTTTTCTTTTTGGAGATGTTAATATACTGATCGCTTTTAAATTACTCATTTCTTTTACTGCTTTAATTTGCTTAGGTATAACCAACAATGTCAACATCTATTTATGTGACGATGCTCTCCAAGTTTGTGTTCTTCAGCATTTAGGCTTATGCTTGGTAATTTAAACCACTAGTTATCTAAGTCCCTACAATAATTACAAATGCGCCTATCAAAATTTTCAATTAAAGCTCATGTTTGACTTCATTCACAATTTCAAATAATCTCCTTTATCAGTTCGATCACCCCCAAACTTATCTTGTAATATGGTAAGTGATAGAGCACATAGGTTGATTAAAAAAAAAAAAAAATTCTTCACACAACTCACAACCTAATTCTACCAATTCAATACTCTCTCCATCAATCAATAATTTCTACACCTAGACAATAATTGGTCATGACTATAGTGTTCAAAGAAGCTTAGGATCTCACATGGACAGGCAATTTTTTTTTTTTTTTAATAATTCTAGGCACAAATTGCATAATTGGTCATAGCTTATAAATTAATAACAATTTTACGAATCAAATAATTTTTAGTCGGCAAGACTATCTAACATGTCAACCACAATCAAGATAAAATAAACAATCACTCCCAAACTTGAATCACATATTATCCTCAATGTATAAAAGAACAAAGTAAAAGAAAAGATGAAGTTAACGAAACTTTCCCTATTGGACGTTTGTGAAGAGGTGCACTATGCTCAACTTGGACTTGTGATGGTCGAGGATAGATCCTTTCTAATTCACCCCTAAACTTGTGATCCAGCTTCTACTTGATTTCAAACCATTTTCTTCAATAAGCATCTCATGGAATAACATGTGGAGTCCTATAAGAGATAAGAGACATGTAATCCACTTGACGGAGCTTATAGGTAAGTGTGACCAACATGGTCAAAATGAACCCTCAAACTTGTTGGGAATCATGGGCAGCTAGGACTTAAAAAATGACCAAAAAATTGACAACTAATCAAATAAAAGCATGATAATAAATAAAAAGATTAAGAGTAAGGAAACTGAATTACCCCTCAATAAGCGCACTTTTAAAGCCATTAGCTCGACTTTGACAATTTGAATCATGGATATCTAAAGAAAACTTTTGCTTAGTTTTCTTCTTTTGACTTTACTCTAGTTTTCATTTATTCTCCAAAATTCTTCTTTACCCTTTTCAATATAATATGGCTAGCCTCTTCTATCTGATTCATAGCCAACTATGTAGATTTCCATCTCCTCATCATGTTTAATCATGAAATCAAATTTTGGGTATTCAATGAAGTCAAAAGAATGCAAGTTTCTTTCATCCTCGTTGATTGCTACATCTTCGTTTTATTCTCTTGCGATTAATTTGTCATTCACTTTAAGCTTTTCTTCAATAGTTGATGTCTCCTAAAATTGAATGACTGGCCCACAATCTATATCCACAGCCAATGACAATTCTTTCCTATAAGCTCCGTCAAGTGGATTACACTCCAAACGTTTTCAATCCATCTCATTAAATGGCATATCCCATAAGTAGCGATGACAATCGAGCTCATTGCCTCGATCGTCCGTGGCTCGACCTGGAAAAGCATGAGCCGACTTGACTCGAGGCTCGAAGATACCAAGCCACATTCCAAGGATTCGACTCGAGCCCGGACCAGCCAATTTAGATTTAAAAAAAAAAAGACAGCCCAAAAAAATATATTAAAATAGCTGCCTCAACATGGGTTGAGGCAGCAATTTTGCTGCCGGTTAAGGCAACTTCATAGCTGCCTAATGGGACAGCTATTTTTAGCTGCCAAACAGGCAGCTATGAGAAAAAAATCGAGCCTACTCGAGTCGAGTCTTAATTTTTTGGCCGAGTTTTTGCTTGACTCTGCTTGGCTCGGACCAAAAAGAGCCCGAGTCGGGAGTTTCGGCTCACGAGCCAACTCGGCTCGTTGACACCCCTACCCATGAGCATGTTGGTTTCATCTAACTTGACGAGTTCATAATAATATTTTGTGAACACCTTTTTCATTTAATAGGGAAGGATCATCTCTTACAAGCTTGATGATCTCATCCCCATCGTCAGGTACATAATCTCCTATAAGCAGTAACTCTCATCAGATTTGTCAAGTGTTTTGTTTCGACACTTAAAAAATATTGTTTAAACCAAGAAGTTTCGATATGTATACATTAGTGCACAAATACAAGCATTGCTTAGTACAATGCATCATGTAACAAATTTCACAACTTCAGCCCCTCGGGGCACAGTCGAGTTGGTGGAACAATTGCATTGGTGGGCTCACAAACCTAGTGTGAAGGGTTCGATTCCTGGAAGGCAGCATTTTGGAAGGGGAATTTATCTCGAAGGCAAGGTGTTGGAAGGCAGTGGAGAGACCTCTCTTAGGGGAAGAAGTAAAAGTCATGTAGGAACTTGGGAGCCAACAAGGGCACAACCCGCGATTAACTTCCTCAAGCTAATGAGGGGCCGGAGGCTTGAGGTCCAGAATTTAGTCTGGCGAAGTTGGGACACCTGGGTATCAAAAAAAAATAAAAATTTCACAACTTCAATATTATTCACACCTACTTTGATTGTCCATGTAGAAATTAGTCATTGCAAAAGTTTTGTTACTTTACCACCATAGGAATCATACATATACAACTAAAAAGTACATGGAAAGAATACCAAACACAAGAGAGATAAAGACTATGATTGACAACCAAAAGATACAAAAAATTAAAAAGACAAACGATAATATGCAATACATTAAAATGAAAGATTGATGAGAAACTTTTGAATATCCAATTTACCCTTACATATTTAGCTATATACCTTATTAACTCTTATTTAATTTTAGTTTTGTTAATAATTAATTGATAACATTAATTCATTACATATTTCACTATATGCCCAAAATACCCATATTTAATTTTGGTTATGTAAATAATTAATTAATAGCATTAATTAAATTTATTCAATATGAAATAAAAAAAAATCTTGTCTTTCCCATTTGTCAATAATTCCCAAAATTAATATTTTTTTTATTTTTTATTAACAGCTTTTATTATGAAAATATAACTTAAATTTCTTTCCCTGATTGAATTAGTCAATTCAAAAAAATAACATACATATTCTCTTATTTAGATGGTTGTTTCATTTGATTTTTTCATACATATCCTAACAACTAAATAATATCTTTAATATAATAAAATTAACATATACATAATGTTAATACATAATTTGATAAAATTTATAATATTTTCTCATTCTCATACTTAAGTCCTCAATTACTTTTCGTTATACCCTTATCGCTATCTGTAATTAAATAAATTATTATAGTATTATAAGATCTGTTAAAATTCTAAGCCTTCCATACACAACGTTAACAGATTAAAACTTCCAATATATAGAGAGAGCCTATGATGAAGGAAGATGGAGAGAGTCTATTGAGGCTATGATTTTGAATTTCCTGCCAATGGAGAGAAATGAAAGGGATTGGGAGATGACTATTTTTATAATTAATAATTAATATAAATAAATGAGAGGGAAGATTTAGGGCTGCCTTGTGTTATTACATACATTATGTAATAAACATAATTTAGATTATTGTAGCTATAAAAATCAAAATTTCTCATTCTAGAACCGTTGGCTATGAAAGCAATTTGTTATAGACTAAAGATAGGAACTGTTATCAATGTTGTGGGTTAAATGTAAGAATTGTTGTCAATGAAAGCAATTTCTTGTGAGTTTGAGTTTCTCAAAACTTGAAATAGCCTAAATGATGTTTATGTATGTGAATGTATTCACGTTGGGCATTGGAGTTTTGAAGAAGTCGATTTGCATGAAACAAATTCTACAAAAAAAACAAAAAACAAAAAACAAAAAACAAAAAAAGAAAAACAAAAAACACAAAACGTGGTTGTTATGATCTTTGACAAAATTTTTGAATATGCTAAAAAGATATTATTGTATCGTCATATTCATGCTGTTGACGCACTAAAAGTGCAGCCCAAATCGAATAGTCCAAGGAATGAAGCCAAATTGAGGAATTCCCAAATCAAATAGCCCAAAGAATGAAATTTAATTCGGAAATTCAGGATAAAGGCCCAGACAGGGTTATTAACGAATGCAGTGGAAGCCCACGAACACAATAACGTCATCGCCCAAGCTTGCAAGATGCCCAAGATCAGAGTGAATGAAGTGCCTTACAGTCTCCCAGAGCGATGACCCTGTTCTCGCCCATGCCTTCGAATCGCCCAGGATCTTAGCAAACATAAAATGTAATGGTTATCCAGAAATGTAGTTATTGAAGCAGTTATTGAGTAACCAACCTTATCACATTCCACGATTCAAGGAACCCAGTTGAAGGCGGTTGAACGACAAAGAGTAGTGACAGCAGTTAAAGACGGCAGTTCCACGACAAGTTAGCCACCATGAAGAAAGTGGGTAGTTATAAAGCAATCAAGTAGTTTCCAAGCGGTTTGTCATGAAGAAATCATCAAGGGAATATAAAAGGAAGAGAAGACATAGAGAAAAGGACCTCGAATCAAACACTCTCAAACAGAGAATATGTAATTTCAATTTCTTAGTTTAAACTTAAATATTTCTTTCAGTACTCGTGTGCTTGCACCCCTTGGAGGCATTCTGTTTAATTTCAATTGTAAATCATCGCCAATAAAACACCCTTTTTTGGGACTTTGTCTCAAGAGGTTTGTTCCGTACACAATCATCTGATCCCCTTTTAATTGTTAGCGACTACCCGCGCGAAACAATTTGGCACGCCCAGTGGGACATTGGTGTTTGGTGTTGAAGATACGAAAGGTGAAACAATATGCCTCACAAATCTGATAAGGAAGCAGCAAGTCAGGGAGGAGTCTAGTCTGTGATTGAGCGATATGAGGAGCAGCATAGCTCTCCACGAACAGAGGGACAGAGTCAGAGCAGTCACAGTCGTTACGAACCAATGACAGAGTTGAGTCCTCGAACCATGCATGCATTACTTGGAGAACTCACATATGATGTCGTTGAACAGGTAAATCTACGAAATATTCATAATATAGAAAGATTTACCCAGGATGGGAATGCACATTATGACAACATGGCCAAACAACTGAATACTTTGAATGAAATAATGAATAAGTTGATAGGCCAAATTTGTCAGCCAGTTGTGCCTTTTGCAAATCACTTTTAAGTTAGGACAATTGTGGGACATAATTCCCCAGTCCTAAGTCCAAATCAAGGGATAGAACCACCTTTTGGTCCCTCTACTTCAAACCAGGGGATGGTGTAATGTCAAATCAGAATAGTGGTAACGGTACAGCTAACTTGGGGGGTAACCTAAATGTAAGAGACAATGTCCTAAATAATGGACAAAATGCCCCACGTGTTAATGATGGAATAAATATTCGGGCTAATGGTAACAATGGCCCAAATCATGGCAACTTTGTTGCCAACCAAGGACCAAACATCAGGCCTTAGGCAAATTAACCGACCGACCAACCTGTAGGAATTCCATATGACCTCAACGTCATGTTGAGAAATCAAATTATGAAAATCGTACAGAATCAGATGGCTCTTGGAGTACGTCCTGTCATTAGGCCAACTTACACAAAGTCATATCCTGATTGGGTAAACCAAGCATATCCATGGCCTAGAGGGTATAAAGTGCCAGAATTCTCACTATTTACCGATTTAGGAGAGGTATCTACTCTAGAACACATAGGGCGATTCACACTGCAGAGTGGTGAAGTGACCGACTACCATAAAATGAGGTTGTTCCCTAGTTCATTAACAGGAGTAGCTGTCTCTTGGTTCATCAATTTGCCAGCGAACTTTGTTCAAACATGGCAACAATTGGATCAATTGTTCCATGCTCAGTTTTATAAGACCGAGTCTGAAATTACTTTGGCCGATTTAAAGAATTTACTTCAAATACCAAACGAATGGGCAGAAGTTTTCCTTCAAAAGTTCAAGACAGCAAGAAGTAAATGTTTTGTACTTTTGCCCGAAAAGGAGTTTGTCAAAATCGCTCAAAGTTGTCTGAGCTTTGATTTGAAAAAGAAATTTCAAGACAGGGAATTTCCTGATCTTTTCCAATTGAGTGCAAACGTGATTAGGTATGAATGATTAATAAGAGAAGTAGAGCAAATGAAAAATTCTAGTAGGGGGACTTATTATAGAGACCCAAATTTTGATGTTCATATCATTAATGACGAATATTACGATCAAGCCGAAATGTGTTTGGCCGAATTAATTAAAGGAGATACGTATACTTGTCCTATAATGGCTAAACCTAGACCGTCGGGCAAGGATGAGCATATAAAAGATGAAAATAAAAAGGCTAGAACGTTTTCGTTCGATGTAACCAAAGCTGACCTTATATTTCGATTATTACGTGCTGTACGGGATGCCCAAAAGGAAAAAGAGAGTTCCTCGCTCTGAAATGTATGGATTACCTCCAAGAATAATGCCTCCTCCCACAGGTTGGGTAACTGAAGAAGAAGCATTAGAAAACAGTAAAAAGGAAATTCAGGAAACAGAATTTCAGTGCGACATACTGCACGTTGACTTATCACAAAAAGATAACTTGACAGAGGACAAACAGGAAGTGGAAATAGATATTGCCGAAAAGGTTATTTTTAAGAGACCAGCCATGAAGTTAACTAAACACTTGAGGCCATTATACGTTAAAACTTTAGTTAACGGCATACCTGTGGCAAAAGTACTTGTTGATCTAGGATGATGAGGAAATTTGCAAAGACAGAAAATGATATGATTCCAACGGAAGTCATCCTTACAAGTTTCAATGGAGGACCAACTTCAACTAAAGGGGTTATGCCATTGGACATAACTATAGGGACGACTACTAGGACCACAATCTTCTTTGTAATAGATGGTCCTACGAGTTACAATGTGTTATTAGGAAGAGATTGGATACACGGAAGTCGCTGTATACCCTCATCGCTCCATCAATGCCTGGTTTTTTGGAATGATAAGGGTGAAGCAGAAGTGGTGCAGACTGATCATAGGCCTTTTGTCGCAGAAGCAAATTCAGTGGAAAGGTTCATGTACGAAGGAAATTATGGACCTGTCAGAGTAGTCCAAGATGGAGAAGAAACTCAAATTGTTGCACAGAGTGAAGAATCGTTTTCGATAGATGCACTCATTGAAATGTTCAATCAAATGAGGCCTAACATAGTAGCCCTAGAAGAGCCAGTGATTGACAAAAGAGTAATCAAGGAGTTTTAAATGAGTTGTAAGCAACAAAGGTAAATGACTGATGTTCAGGCCTTCAAAGCCAAATTAATGGTTTTCAATAAAGAATGTAAGAACAAGACGAAAAAAGAAGCAGCCTTGGAAGCATTGAGAGACAAATTGGCAGTGTTCGAGCTGAAATAAAATATTGGCCAAAAAGTCAACAAGGTGGATTGTTTAGAAGAAGTGCCTATAAGGGAATTGGACGATGAAGTAATGAGGATCACCAAGCCTGGATACGCTCAAGCACAAGACCCTCTGATTAAAGTGAATATTGGCAATGAAGGAGAAGATCGCCCAATATTCGTCAGTCAGATGCTCGATCAAGAGGTTAGTGATAAATTAATCGCTTTATTAAAGGAATATAAGGATTGTTTTGCTTGAAAATATAAACATATGCCTGGTTTAGATAGATGTTTGGTGGAACATAGATTACCAACCAAGACAAATTTTAAATCTCATAAACAACCTCCTAGGCATTTTGCTCCTAATGTAATCCCTGAGATTAAGAAAGAAATAAAGCGATTATTAAAAGCAGGCTTTATTAGAACAGCCAGATATGTCGAATAGTTGTCCAATATCGTGCCAGTACTAAAAAAGAATGGTAAATTAAGGGTGTGCATAGACTTTAGGAATTTAAACATAGCCACACCCAATGATGAATTTCCAATGCCCACGGTAGATTCTTTAGTAGACTCGACTGCTGGACACGTAATGTATTCCTTCATGGATGGGTATTCAGGATACAATCAAATTTATATAGTTGAGGAAGATATACACAAAACTGCCTTTAGATGCCCTGAGTCTCTAGGATGTTTTGAATGGGTAGTTATACCTTTCGGCCTGAAAAATACAGGAGCAACTTATCAAAGGGCGATGAACTTGATTTTTCATGATATGATAAGCAAGTTTGTTGAAGTGTATGTAGATAATATAGTGGTCAAATCCATTAAAGAAGAGGACCATTTTGAACAATTAAGATATTCATTTGAGCGAATGAAGCAATATAAACTAAAATTGAATCCCGTGAAATGTGCATTTGGTGTTAATGCAGGAAACTTCCTTAATTTCTTAGTACACAAAAGGGGGATTCTACTTGATAATAATAAAGCGAAGGCCATTTTAGAGGCCAAACCACCTAACTATAAAAAAGAATTGCAAAGGTTCCTAGGCCAAATAAATTTTTTAAGACGCTTTATTTCTAACTGTGCAGGGCGAACTAAAGCTTTTTCACCGCTTTTTCACCACTTTTAAAGCTGAAAAATCAGGACGAATTCGTCTGGAAAGAAGAGCATCAAAAGGCTTTTGAAAGCCTAAAGATATATTTATCAAGTCCACTAGTGTTGGTGTCACCAATCCAAGGACGACCAATGAAAGTGTATGTATCGGCTAAACAAGAATCAATAGCTGGAATGATCGCACAGGCAGACCAATTTGGTGAAGAAATGTCGATTTACTACTTGAGAAGACGGTTAACAAAATGTGAATGTAATTACTATGCCATTGAAAAATTATGTCTTGCATTGTATTTCACGTGTACAAAATTAAGGGCTTATTTACGGCCCGTAACCATTTATTTGATTTCTAGAGTAAATTTAGTTAAGTATATGTTCTCGTGCCCTATTTTATATCAGAGGGTAGGCTTTTGGACGTTAGCATTATCAGAATTCGAAATACAATACATACCCCAAAAGGCAATCAAAAATTAGGCTTTGGCTAACTTTCTTGCCGATCATCCATACCTTGACATGCCTGAAGAAATTGAATTAGAAATCAATTCATTCGAATTAAAACCTTGAGTTTTGTATTTCGATGGGTCAAAAACCTCTAAAGGTGCAGGAGTAGCATTGATAAATCTTTTAGGGATTTGTTACAAGTTCGCATTCACTTTGGATAGGATGTGCACCAATAATCAATCCGAATATGAAGCCTTAATCGTGGGCCTAGAATTAATGATAGATATGGAAGTAAAGAATGTGATCGTTAGAGGTGATTCTCAATTGGTAATTCACCAATTGATTGGTGATTTTCAGTGCCAAAGTGATTCCATTATAAGTCAATATGAAATCGCCCAAGAGTTGTTGGAAGAATTCGACCAAGTAGAGTTTCAATATATTAATAGGATATATAATGACATAGCAAATGAGTTAGCCCAAATGGCCTCAGGGTATTCAAATGCCTTAAATTGGAAATCTACTTATGAATATGGAATAATATTGCCCGTAGTCCAAAGAAGCGCGAGAAGGATTGAAATTCATTGCATACAAGATGGAGATGCAATAGATTAGAGGGTAGAGATTAAAAGGCTCCTTAAAGAACCTAATAAAGGAGGTAGTAGAAAAGTGAAGTTGCGTTTGCTAAACTATACACTGATAGATGAAGAGTTATTTAAGAAACGCTCTGATGATATATTACTAAAATGTGTAAGCTTGCAAGAAGCTAGAACGATCATGGTTAAAGTACATGAAGGGATATGTGGAGCTCATCAAGCTGGCTAAAAGATGAGATGGTTAATTATTAGGAATGGATATTTTTGGCCCTAGATGAGAGAATCATGTGTTCAATATGCGAAGAGTTGTCTAGCATGCCAAAAGCATGATCCAATACAGAGGGCGCCAGCAAGAGAGATGACACCCATTATCAAACCTTGGTCGTTCAAGGGTTGGGCGATAGACCTGATAGGGAAGATTTATCCCCCATCGTCCAAGCAACATACCTTTGTCATAGTTGCAATTGATTTTTTCATTAAATGGGTAGAAGCGATACCTTTAAAAGAAATCACCCAAAAGAGTGTCATAGAATTTATCCGTGATCATATTATTTATAGATTTGGGATTCCACAAATTTTGATGATAGATCATGGAACTTCTTTAAATGGAGATCAAGTTAATAAATTCTTGAGCGAGTTTGGAGTTAAAGTAGTGAACTCTACACCGTATTACGCTTAATCCAACGGGCAAGCAGAATCTTCTAATAAGATTCTAAAAAATATCATAAGAAAAATGATAGATGAAAATGCCAAAAATTGGCACGAATATCTAAACAAGGCCTTATGAGCTTATAGGACGTCGCCTCGGTCAAGTACCAAAATTACTCATTTCCAACTTACTTATGGACAGGAGGCCGTTTTGCCTATGAAAATCAACGTGCAATCAATCAGAGTGTGTTTGCAACATAAGTTAAGTGATGATGATTATACCGAATCACTAGTTCAAAACTTATTAGAGTTGGACGAACTAAAGTTGGACGTCCTCGATAGATTAGAAGTTTAAAAACAAATGATGGCTAAGTTTTATAATAAGAAAGTTATAACCAAGTCATTTAGTCTAAGCGAATTGGTTTGGAAAACAATACTCCCTTTGGATAGCAAGGATCCAAAATATGGTAAGTGGTCGCCCAATTGGGAAGGGCCATATAAAGTAAATAGTGTGTTGCCTAATGGAGCCTATCATTTGGAAGATTTAGATGACACCAAGCACATGAGGTTCATTAATGGCAAATATTTAAAAAAATATGTTCCTTCCTTATGGGAAAGTGAACAAATAAAAGTATAATCAAATCGCGTTGAACGATCGTATATAAAAAGAGTCAGAACGAAATAAGTTCAAATAAATTCCTTTATTATCAAACATTCATTACAAATTGCAAGATACAAAATAATAAATGCTCTATAAGCTACAATTGAGAGCAAACTAATCTCTCGGTCAATCGCCAAGTAAGAGGGTAAACTGGCCTTGATTGTCATCCTGATCGCACTGCTACAAAGGCAGGCAGAGAGGCTGAGAAGCACTCTCAGCAAGCAAAAGGGAAGAAAAGCACCATCACATCGCCTGCCTAATCGCATTACTGCAATAACGGGTAAGGAGATTGAGAAGCACTCTCAGCAAGCAAGGTGGCTTGACAGGCATCCTTAAAAATTGCCTTCCATCATTGAACTCCTTGTAAAGAACATGGAGACAATGGGAAGAATTTCGCTGGCCAAAGAATATTTCCTATATCTCCCATACCAAAGGTGACATCAAAACAGATAGCCAAATGGGCGAATCAAATGATCCATTTCTATGGAATACGAAAATGTTGGATCGATTATTGTAATGCCAAACGATGGCAGCAAATTAGTTTTTGAAGAAAATAATGGAAATGAAAATGAAAAGTGCGAAATATACGTGCATTTATAGGGGCGTGAAGGTGAAGAGACAGAATATGAATGACCACATTCGTGCCTAGTAATTGGAGTCAAATGGCCCAAAATCTTGGAAAAAGAGGCAGAAATACCAAGAGAGAATGTACATGAATTTTAGCATAAAGCAGTTAGATGCTTGGGGGGTTGATGATTGAGGACAACGTCAATTAGCACGCAAGTAGTCAAAATAGTCGTTCATTAATAACAATGGCTGCTGTTACATTCAAATTTGGCAATGGCAGTTAGTACGAAGTTACAAAAGAAAAATTTAATGCATTCTGTCTTATTTACAATTCACCCAGGTCGATTAAATTCTTTCCCTAAGTCTCCCCCAGTCTTCGCTCTGTTGAGAAGAAGTGACATTTAATTCAGCTACAAAATCGTCATCAACCTCCAGCTTTTTGTACTGCTCGACCAAAGACTTAGTTCACTCAATTCCTTGGGAAGCATTACGCTTTTTAGCAGCCATTCTCGCCTTACAGTCGTCCATCTTTGCTTGAAACTCCTTCATCTCTGCAACTAAACTTGTCATCAAAGAGTCTTCAACCATAACTTCGGAAGAGATTTCTTTCAATTCGTCGTCGGCTTTGTTAATCTCTAGAAGCAAAGACTCTCTTTAGATGCAGCGCAAAGATATTGAGTACTCCTGGCCTTCAGTTCAACATTTTTGGCCAACAAGGAGAGAATGTCAGAGTGGACAACCTTCAACGTCGCTTTAAAATCAGCAGAAATCTTGAGCGACGGAAGTGTCAGTGCTTGCGCCAACTTCGCACTCAATAGCTCAAGCTTATCCTTATGTTTAGCAGCACTAGCCTGATCGATGTCCATGTCCATAAAAGACACATACTCAAATATCGACTGCTTGCTGAACTTCATATCTTTCTCTGAAGAAGCAGAAGAACAACCGGTTGAACAAGGGCGAGATATCTTGACTTGTCCCCGGGAAGTGAACAAGTCCTAGATGGAACTCACAATGTCATCAGCACCCTACAAAGAAAAATGCCAGCATTGAGGGCTTTCACTACAATAAACGAAGCGAAAATGAAAGTGAAGCAAAATGTTACTTCATCAGCAATCTTGGGAAGTGGCGTATCACCAGTTGGCTCCACCACATGTGGAGACTTCCCCTTATCTGGGCAAGAAGACCCTGCCACAACGGGCAGACCCATGGGAGCCTCTGCAGAATTTAAGAAACAACAAATCAGAAACCAATAGCATAGGCAAAGGTAAAATATCAAAAAGCGTATTACCTTCTGGTTCGATGTTTGGGGGGTCGGCACCCTGGGAAGAAGGTGGGTCTTCCATTGGTTGTGATGAAGGCTCCGAGGCTGAAGGTTTCTCTTTAAGCACATGCCCTTCATCAGCTAATTTGAACGAAACAGCTTCAGTAGAGGATGATGGAACAGGAGCTGCCAACACCAAAGCCTTCAAAGGAAAGGCTGAACTTTTCTGAGAACTTCAAGTAAACCATTAGCACATAAAAAGGTTTCAAGTAAACTATTAGCACATAGAAAGGTGTGTTTGTGAATAAACAGAATTCAATTAATTTTCTCCTAACGATGAGAGGAGCATCATCATCATCATCCTCCAAAGTGGGAGATATTGAAGCTGGCCGTTTGCGGCTTAAGGCACTCTTAGCTGCAGTAGCCTTGGCAGGTAGAGAAGTAGATGGACGAATAGATTGTTTAGCACGAGCAGAGGAGGAAGGATTCCTAATGGACACAGGGGTGACCAAAATAGGAGAAATGGAAGAAGTGTTTGGCTGGTCCAGTGAATGAAAAGCACGATTGGCATCAGTTGCAAACAATCTACGCTTCACTGATGGCCAGAGTTGTTCAAAAAGGGGATGGATGGCACGGCTAGAATTAAAGGGGGCTAATGAAAATTTACTCATCAAAAGAATGTTGCGAGCATCTATAGCTTGTGCCTCTACCCTATTAATGGTGTGAAAGCGGTCTATCAAATTTTTTGAATAGCAAGGAGGAACAGGTCAAGTTTGGCCAAAACCAAGTTGGCGAGCAAAAAATTGGGGAGTATATATTTCAACCCCAGCTTTGGCATTGGTTCCAATTAAAATATCATGGAACAACTCCCTTCCAGTCAAAAACTGAACCCAAACGAGCAGAGATGCGCTCGCACTGTCCAGGGTGGATGGAGGTTGCACATAATCTGGAGTCAAATGAACAGGAAAAAGAAAGAAAGAAGGAATTGAATTTAAGGCATAAAAGAATGAAAAAATGTCCCTACTGGACTTATTTACAAGGTTCAATGGGTCAATGGCTAACTCATAGCAGCTAGCAAAACGAAGAGAAAAGGATGGACCACCAAGTGATGGAAAATATGCTCTCAACCACAGTTGAGTGAACCAAAGAGGCCTAATACCAGTGGGAGATGCACCATTCTTCAATTGAAATTGAAGAGAAGCCATGCCTCTATAAAGGGCAGCCAAAAAGAAGGAACACAAATTCAAAGGCCTACCACGCGCCAATTCATGCGCTATGGGTAAGTAACTCATGGAAGGCTTTATACTTGGCACGCAGAGAATATATTTATATAGCCAAATCTGAAGAAAGACCACATGCTCAGCATGGGAAGGTTCAGCGCTCGAGTGATTATAAAAGTCTTGCAGGCTTGAGTAGGACTCAGTGAGTTTCTTGTCAAATTTCGGGGCGACACCAAAAATCAAAATACCAGGGAAAATGGTATCGCCCAAAGGTGGAAGATTTACTAGGGCCCCAACATCCCTTAAAGTAATAGACATGAGACCAAGAGGGAAAACAAAGGTATTATATTCAAAAGACCAAAAACTTAAAGTAATAGGCAAAAGCACTGGGTTAAAAATTGGGGGTTGAAGAGCGATGATGCGAACCCCGTAGCAATGGAAACTACGAAACCCACAACGAGATTGATGCGGAACCCAAGAACGTCAATACTAACCCGGTTCTAGATCTTGAACCCCAAGAATTGAACCAAGAAACCCTAGATTAGCGAAGAACCTAAAACCCCTTGATTACAATTGAAAGAACCCACAATCCGATTGATAGAACGCCATAAGAAGTTGATTCTTGATAAATTCCAAGATTATTCAAGAAAAATAATAAATTGAAAGAAGAAATTTCTCTCTCTATAATATTAATTCAAAAGTCAAAAATTCAAAAGTTATTACAATGAAAAGTAATCTCCTATTTATACTAATGAATAAAAAGTCCAAAACCATCAAATTATGGTAATAATTTGATTTCATAAGAATTCTATCGAAACTAGGAAATTCGGCCAAAAATAGAAAATCACCAATTTTTTTGGCTTGTGCGGCCACATAGTGTAAATCCATGTGGTCGCATGGTTCAACTGAAATTGCACTTTTGATTTTCGGGAACCATGTGTGCGGCCACATGGTGTTGTTTTCTGCCTCCACTTTCGTCGCTTGATAACAAATTGATCCAAGTCGATTCGGCCTTCGATCCGAATATGAAAGTTGCTCCATTTTGAGTCCTGAACATGGTTCCATCAATGGTTTCTTGAACGAGCAATCCCATCGCTTGTTTCACTTGCTTTGCCCTTGATCGCGTCATTGGTTCGCCATTATCGTCTTGCACTTGCCTTCATCGGGCTCGACTCCTGGATCATATCATCCCCTTCCTCTTCAAAAGGATTCGTCCTCGAATCTGAACCTACATCAAACAGAGAGAGATCAGATACATTAAAAGTAGCTAAAACATTATACTCACCAGGTAAATCCACTTTGTATGCTTTGTCATTGATCTTCTCGATGATTTGAAACGGTCCATTGCCTCGTGGTTGCAATTTTGACTTCCTCTGTTCTGGAAAACGCTCTTTTCTAAAATGCACCCAAACCCAATCTCCAGGCTCAAATGTAACGTGTCTTCTTCCTTTATTTGCTTTTGATGCAATCAGGTTTCCTTTCTCTTCGATCTGCATTCTGACCTTTTCATGGAGTGTTTTCACCATCTCGACTTTTCATTTCCCATCCAAGCTACCTCGTTCATGCACAGGCAAAGGCATTAAATCTATAGGTGTTAGTGGATTAAAATCATAAATAATTTCAAAAGGAGAAAATGAAGTAGTAGAATGTGTAGCTCGATTATATGCAAACTCTATAAACGGTAGACACTCTTCCCATGATTTCAGATTTTTATTGATCACTGTCCTAAATAGTTGAGTCATAGTCCGATTAACTACCTCAGTTTGTCCATCTGTTTGTGGGTGACAAGTTGTAGAAAATAATAACTTAGTTCCTAACTTACTCCACAGAACACGCCAAAAATGACTCAAAAATGTCACGTCCCTATCAGACACTATACTTTTAGGTACTCCATGTAAGCGTATTATTTCCCTAAAGAATAAGTCTGCAATATTAGCAGCATCGTCAGTTTTATGACATGGTATGAAGTGCACCATCTTACTAAACCTATCGACCACTACAAATATTGAATCCCAACCCCTTTTTGTCCTAGGCAAACCTGACACAAAGTCCATAGATATGTCTACCCAAGGTTCACTAGGTACAGGCAAAGGAGTATACAAACCATGGGATTGAACCTTAGACTTAGCATTTTTACAAGTTATGCACTTTTCACATATTTGTTCTACGTCATGTCGCATTTTAGGCCAATAAAAATATTCCCCTAATATGTCTAAAGTTTTTTGAACCCTAAAGTGTCCCATTAGACCACCCCCATATGCTTCCCTTACCAATAATTCACGCAAAGAACAATTAGGAATGCACAACTTATCTTCCCTAAACAAATATCATTCATGCCTATAGAATTTATCAAATGCACATTTGTCACATGAAGCATAAATACTAGAAAAATCAAAATCAGATTCATACATGCCCTTAATATGCTCGAAACCAAGTAAGTTAGTACTTAATGAATTTAAAAGCACGTACTTTCGCGACAACGCATCAGCAACTATATTTTCGTTACCTTGTTTGTACTTGATGACGTAGGGAAATGTCTCGATAAACTCTATCCATCTCGCATGTCTTTTGTTCAACTTACATTGATCTCGCAAATGCTTTAAAGATTCATGATCGGTGTGTATCACGAATTCCTTTGGCCATAACTAGTGCTGCCAAGTCTCCAATGCTCGAACAAGTGAATACAACTCCTTGTCATATGTCGGATAATTCAATGCTGCCCCACTCAACTTTTCGCTAAAGTAAGCAATAGGTCTCTTTTCCTGCATTAACACTGCTCCTATACCTATTCCTGATGCATCACACTCAACCTCGAATGTTTTATCAAAATTTGGTAATGCCAAAACAGGTGCTTTACATAGCTTATCCTTAATTGTGTTAAATGCGATTTCTTGAGATTCTCCCCAATGGAAACCTACACTCTTCTTTACCATTTCAGTCAACGGTGTGGTGATGGTGCTAAAATCTCTTACAAATCGCCTATAAAAATTAGCCAATCCATGAAAACTCCTAAATTCAGTTATAGTCTTAGGTGTTGGCCATTCTTTAATAGCTTTTATCTTTTCTTCATCAACTTCCACCCCGTTAGCACTAACCGCAAATCCTAGGAAAATAACTCTATCCATGCAGAACGTGCACTTTTTGAAATTAGCATACAGTTGTTCCTTTCGCAACACAACAAGCACACAATTTAAATGTTTTAAATGCTCATCTAGGTTTTTGCTATAGATTAAGATGTCATCAAAATAAATAACAACAAATTTCCTAATAAAAGTACATAAAACATGGTTCATTAAACGCATAAAAGTGCTCGGTGTATTAGTGAGTCCAAACGACATGACTAACCATTCATACAATCCATACTTAGTCTTAAACGCTGTTTTCCATTCATCACCCTAACGCATGCGAATTTGATGATACGCACTCTTAAGATCAATCTTACTAAAAATGCAAGCACCATGCAACTCATCAAGCATATCATCTAGCTTAGGTATTGGGTGACGATACTTTACCGTGATATTGTTGATAGCTCGGCAATCCACGCACATTCTCCAAGTCCCGTCCTTCTTAGGTACCAGCAAAACAGGTACAGCACATGGACTCATGCTCTCCCTGACATAACCTTTGCTCATCAACTCCTCCACTTGCTTTTAAAGCTCATTCGTCTCCTCGGGATTGTTTCAGTAAGCTGGTCGATTCGGTATGACAGCTCCAGGTACAAAGTCAATCTGATGCTCGATGCCTCTGATTTGTGGCAATCCACTTGGCATCTCCTCAGGAAACACATCGTCGAACTCCTGCAATAAAGAGTTAACCAAACTAGGGAGGGATATGTTAGAATCCTCAAAATTGAGGAGGAACTCCTTGTACACTAACAATATCATTTGCCTATTATCGCTCATAGCCTTTTTCAACTCACTCTCCTTTGCATAGAAGTTGACCTTTGGCTTTTCTCTCAGCTCAGCTGACTCTTTTTCTCTCCTCTCAACTGACTCTTTTTCTCTCTGCTCATGTGGCTTCTCTCTCTTTTCTCCACTCTCAGCCACATCACTATTTTCTCTCTTATTGATGGTTTCACTATTGCCTCTCCTTTTTCCCGACTCTCTTATTCTCTCGTCTTCCTCACCTTTCAGCTTGATTTGATCTCCATACACTTGTGCCGATGTTAATGGTGCAAGTGTAATAGTCTTCCCATCCTTGACAAAGCTATAACGATTCCTATAACCATTATGTGTGACCCTTCTATCATATTGCCATGGTCTTCCTAACAAGATATGACCCACATGCATAGGCACCACATCACATACTACTTTGTCACTATAACTCCCAATTGAGAAATTAATTAAAACTCTTTTATTCACCCTAACTTCCCCACTTTTATTCAACCATTGCAACTTATAAGGCCTAGGGTGTCTTAACGATGCTAGTCCTAATTTCTCAACTAAAGTTGTGCTAGCTACATTCGTGCAACTCCCACCATCAATAATTATACTACATACCTTATCGTTGACGTAACAACATGTGTGGAATATATTTTCTCGCTGCTGCTCCGAATCATCCACTTTGACTTGAGTGTTAAGAGCTCTCCTTGACACCAACGTTTCCCCAACAGCAAACTCCAATTTTTCTTCTTCTTCAACGTCCTCCAATGCAGGCATGTCCTCAAACTCTCCTTCACTTTCACTCACCACTTCTCCATTATCCAACAAAACCATTATCCGTTTATTTGGGCATTGAGAAGCAATGTGCCCTGACCCCAAGCATCTGAAACATTTGATGTCTCGATTCCTTGATGGTTGTGAATCTATTTTGGGTGCTATTTTGCTAGAACTTTCTTCTTTCCCTTTCTGCCACTCATTCCTACCTTTAGGTACTGCTTTATCACCCTTGTTGTTGTTCCACCCTGGCTTCCAAGATGGATTAACACTCGAAGTTCCTAACAGCTGCCTAGCTACCCCTTTCCTCTTCATCTGTCTCTCTACCTTCATAACCACATGCAACATGTCTTCCAATTCCACATAATGTTGCAACTTTACTACATTGGCAATTTTCCTATTCAACCCATTCAAGAATCGTTCCATGGTAGCTTCCCGATCCTCCACCACATTGTCCCTAATCATGAGTATTTCCATCTCTTTATGATAGTCCTCTACACTTTTCGACCCTTGATATAGACCTTGCAGTTTTTGATGGATCTCTCGGTAAAAGTGGCTAGGAGCAAACCTCTTTCTCATCAATGACTTCAATTCCTCCCAAGTGCTGATTGGTCTTCCCCCACTCCTACGTTGTGAAGTAATCACTTGATCCCACCATGAAATTGCATAGTCACTGAACTCTAAAACTGCTAACTTCACCTTTTTCTCATCCGAGTAGTTATAACACTCGAAGATCATTTCAACCTTCCTTTCCCACTCCAGGTATGCCTCGGGATCACTCCTTCCTTTGAATGAAGGAACTGTCATTTTATATTTCCCAAGTTTTCATCTAACTCCTCCCTACGATCATTCCGACCCCGTCTGTTGAACCTATCGCCTCTATTCCTCATCCTTCCTATCTCAACACCGTGAAATTCATCTTCGCCCATGTCACTCTCATATCCATACTCCTCTCCCCTTTCCCTCCTAGGCTCCCATCTATCCGGTCCTCTGGCATTGGATACATCCACTCGATGCCCCCGACTAAGATTAGCCACCGATGTATCTAATCTATTCATCCAAGCCTCCTGCTTCTCTAACCTATCTCTCACATCTCGAAATTCCCTCTCAAACCTTTGCACTAAATCCTCCGTTGCATTGCTATTATTGCCTTGTCGGTTTGAATTTGATTCTGTCCTTTCTGACATTCTAACACTAAAATTTTATTTTACTGCCTCACCAAAAGTCACTCGAAAACACACACAAAGCTTTTGCCCTCTATTAAGCTCACATCTCTGCCTTTTACCACTCAATTCTTTCAACAATTGCTTCTAGGAACAATCAATGAACTCAATCAATCAATCAATTCGTGCAGAATTCTCCAAACCGGATGTGACTCAATTATTGTAACAAAGGACTCAAAGAAAACTTTTAAAACTTGATTTAAATTGAATGAATGGAATGATTCAATGTGTACAAGTAATTTAGAAACGATAATGAATAATAAAAGTTGGTATTTGACGGATCAATAATATTTAACAAGTTTTTTAACTGTACGGATGAACAGTAATTTATTTATTTATTTTTTTTTAAATCCGAAAATCAATAACAAAACCAACAAAGAAAACGAAAACTGATTTGGGCGAAAATTGAGCCCAAAAACGAAATTTGAAGATTTTTGATGAAATTTTTGGATCAAAGAACAAGAAAACCTTCTGGACACAAGAACACAAGAAATTGAAAAAAATTAGAAAACAAAGGATATAACCTGATTAAATTGGAGCCAAAGTTCTGATACCAACTGATGCGAACCCCGTAGCAATGAAAACTACGAAATCCACAACGAGATTGATGCGGAACCCAAGAACGCCTATACTAACCCGATTTTGGATCTTGAACCCCAAGAATTGAACCAAGAAACCCTAGATTAGCGAAGAACCTAAAACCCCTTGATGACAATTGAAAGAACCCACAATCCGATTGATAGAACGCCACAAGAAGTTGATTCTTGATAAGTTCCAAAATTATTCAAGAAGAACAATAAATTGAAAGAAGAAATTTCTCTCTCTATAATATTAATTCAAAAGTCAAAAGTTCAAAGGTTATTACAATGAAAAGTAATCTCTTATTTATACTAATGAATGAAAACATCCAAAACCATCAAATTATGGTAATAATTTGATTTCATAAGAATTCGATCGAAACTAGGAAATTCGGCCAAAAATAGAAAATCACCAATTTTTTTGGCTTGTGCGGCCACATGGTGTAAATCCATGTGGTCGCATGGTTCAACTGGAATTGCACTTTTGATTTTCGGGAACCATGTGTGCGGCCACATGGAATTTTGCCTGTGAGGCCGCATGGTGTTGTTTTCTGCCTTCGCTTTCGTCGCTTGATAACAAATTGATCCAAGTCGATTCGGCCTTTGACCCGAACATGAAAGTTGCTCCATTTTGAGTCCCCAACATGGTTCCATCAATGGTTTCTTGAACGAGCAATCCCATCGCTTGTTTCATTTGCTTTGCCCTTGATCGCATCATTAGTTCGCCATCGACTATCAACGGGTCTCGTCTCGCTCTTGCCTTCGTCGGGCTCGACTCCTGGATCATATCAAGCGACTTCTAATAAACTAGAAATCCTAACACGATCAAAAATTGCCTTGGTAGGACCATGATCCACAAGGCGAGCATGCCATCTACGAAAAATAACATCAGATTTAGGCCAAGTGCGAATACATTTTTCTCGAATCGGCCTCAGCAGCAAAGAGTTCAGGAACAGAGGGCCTTGAGTGCAAGGGAACAGCTGGCCCACCGCCACTTGTTCGACGGTTTCGGCATTATTGAATGATGGACCCAGATAGAACTCATTGAGTTCGGCATTGGCTGGTGCAAGGAAGTTTGGATTTATGTATGGGCGAGTAAGGATTTTCTGGAAATCTTCGAAGCTAAAAGAGTCATCAGATTGGGTTTCTCGAGCCGCCATTGGGAACGAAATACAGTTTTGTTAAAGTCTGCTTGAGAAACGTAGCAGAGAAGCAAGAAGATGAACAGTAATATTGCGAGAAAGAAGCGCGAAATAATGAGGCGTGATTTAGTGGTGTGATGAAATGGCGTATCTTTGGGGTTTATAAGGGTTTGTAACATCGCGTCTTTTCAGGCTATGGAAGGAAATAATGATTGAAATTCTTGGGAATTTCAAATGTCGATGGAAAACACAAAATAAATATGGCAAAGATTAATAATTAGTATTAATTCTGCCATAGTGGGGGGTAATTGTTGACACACTAAAAGTGCAGCCCAAATCGAATAGCCCAAGGAATGAAACCCAATTGACGAATTTCCAAATCAAATAGCCCAAAGAATGAAACCCAATTGGAGAATTCAGGATAAAGGCCCAGACAGGGTTATTAACGAGTGCAGTGGAAGCCCACGAACACAGTAACGTCATCGCCCAAGCTTGCAAGACGCCTAAGATTTGAGCAAATGGAGTGCCTTACAGTCGCCCAGAGCGATGACCCTGTTCTCGCCCATACCTTCGAATCGCCCAGGATCTTAGCAAACATAAAATGTTATGATTATCCAGAAATGCAATTATTGAAGCAGTTATTGAGTAATCAACCTTATCACATTCCATGATTCAAGGAACCCAGTTGAAGGCGATTGAACAACAAAGAGTAGTGGCAGCAGTTAAAGACGGCAGTTCCACGATAAGCTAGCCACTATGAAGAAAGTGGGTAGTTATAAAGCAATCAAGTAGTTTTCAAGCGGTTTGTCACGAAAAAATCATCAAAGGAATATAAAAGGAAGAGAAGACATAGAGAAAAGGATCCCGAATCAAACACTCTCAAACAGAGAATATGTAATTTCAATTTCTTAGTTTAAACTTAAACGTTTCTTTCAATAGTCATGTGCTTGCGCTCCTTGGAGGCATTCTATTTAGTTCCAATTGTAAATTATCGCCAATAAAACACCCCTTTTGAGACTTTGTCTCAAGAGGTTTGTTCCTTACACAATCGTCTGATCTCCTTTTAATTGTTAGCGACTAACTTCGCGAAACACATGCAAATATGCATTATTTTTTATTTATTTTTATGAATTTGTGGAGGCATCTTAGACTGGACATCTTATGCTAGATCTTTATTTACCACTGTGACTCATATTTGGTTTAAAAATTTATATTTTTAATATATCTAATTTTGTGGGTTATGTTTAGTTGTTTTGTTATTTGTTAAACAATGATTTAATAATTACTTTAGCAAGAGATGAGGGGACATTGGTACGTGCAATTATATTGAACTTTGACAATGAGGATTTTATTGAAAAGTGAACATCAGATACTTTGTATTGGCCTTTAATTGATTTTTACACTAAATAAAATCATTTGAGAGTTTTTTCCTCATATTTACCCAATTTTTGGTATTAAACAAATGTTGTAGTGGTAATTATAATTAGAATATGTCGCTACATTATATTAGTATTTGAGGGCAATCACATTCTTGATAAAAACGTGTTGTAAGGTATTATGTTTTTATTATATTTCTTATATTTGCCATATGATTTTTTCCAACGTTGATAAATAAATTACTAAACTAACATATCAATGATTTTTTTTTTTACTTTTTATTTTATATGCTAGAAACATCACATATGAATACATCATCACCAAAAATACCAACAAAAACGAGGTTTGAGTCATCAATAGATCAATAAAATGAGTCAAGTCGTCAGTTTGATTTAAAAAATAGACTTTTTCTGTTTTGTTAATTGTTAATGTATATTTTTGTTGTTGTATCTTAAATTTATTTTCTTATCTGTAGGATTAATGTCACCAAACAAAGATTGCAATTATATTTTTATAAGACAACTAAATGCATTTGAAGAAGAGCGGGTTATAAAAATATTAATACTTCGAAAATAATGATTGAAATTATAGAAGTATAAAACTTCGAAATAATGATTGAAATTTGAAAACTAATTTTGCATGGTGGGAAGGTATTATATAAAGCTACAATTAGCCAATACTTTTCTTATAGAAGTTTTACTATTAGATTAATATGTAATTTTTTTCTATAATATTTTCAACGAAGTAATTTTGAAGTTATGTTATTTAAGGACAATTGAAATTTTCTTTCTAGTGCTTGAGAAAGGAAAAACATATTGACTTCGAAATTGAAAAATAAGATCAATCAACCCTTATTCAACATTTTCACATTATATACATAATTTCATAAAAAAAAACTTTTATTCATACATATATATTTTTTACAATTTTAATTTTTCCTTTAACAATATCAATTGCCTCAACTATTTGAAAAATAGTATTAGTACTTCAAAAGTATCATGCTTTCATTCATTTGATACATAAGACGTGCAACGCACATATGTAATACTAGCAACAATAAAAAAAAATTGTTAAAACTAAAATTAACTAAAGTAATAATCAGAGTAAAAATGTTCCCTAACAACAGCACCAAAAAATGTTCGATAAAATTATAAACCTCAAGTGCACAAATCTCTTTCAAGTAATAAAGTGTATTGTGAGTTCGAGTTGATCCCTCAAGGAATGTTTACTTTTAATTACGCTATAGTTAATTTAATTCTAACAATATAACACACAATATGATTTTGATTTTGAAAATATAGAAATGCTAAAAATTTTACGAAACTAACAAATATAAAAATTAGGGAAAATTAGGAGCATAAAGTAGTTGAGATTCATAATTTCACTTAACCAAAAGGAAAACTATTTAATTACTATATTAGACCCAATTTTCCTATTTTAACTAATTACCTCATTCGAACGAAATTAGTCTTAATAAGTTAATTTAACTTATTATATCTCTATATCGATTAAAACCCAATTAAATGCGTTAACTCTTTGTAAAAATAATTCAATCAATCACCTAGAATTAGGAATATATCTCTATCTCCTAAAAAGCCTAGAGTATCTACTACTTGGTCTAAATGCACAATATTCTTTCAAATATTATACAAATCACTAAGCACAATCGTTTATTAGTCAAATAAATGAATAACATAAAATATAATAGCAAATACAAATGAAAATAAGTATTTTAACATTAAGGAGCAAATACTGAAATTAATAAAGTTAGGATAAGTTACATCTTAAATTCCAACACAAAGACCTTAGGGTGTGTTTGATAGGTAGGAAATTTCATGGAAAATGAAATTGCAATTCCATCTTTTCATTTTTTTGGTGTTTGATTGGCAAAAATTTCCTTGAATTTCAACATTTTGATGCCACATTTTCCTTCTTTTTGAGGAAATCCATTTTCACGGATTACTGTAGCAATTATTTTTATTTTTTTTATTTTTTGCAATGGAAACAAATTCTAAGAATAATTGTAAAAAAATATTTTTCTTTAATTGACAATTTTCATATAAAACAAAACTAAACAAACACCAAAAGATAGATGATTTTCTTGAATTTCTTTTTGGTTGGCAATGGAAACAAATTTCATCCCAAATACCAGTAAAATCTATCCCCTTAATTGATAATTTTTATGTAAAACAAAGCCAAACGAACACCAAAAAATACTTTTATTTCAACATTTTCCACTTGAAAAATTATACCAATCAAACACAAAAATTTACAATTCCCAGGAAAATAATTTCTAGACAATTCAATTCCCTGGAATTCTTTTTCGATTCAATTCAATTCCATCTTTACAATCAAACGGACCCTTAGCTCATTTTTCAGAAATGATAAAAATGAGAAGATTTATAGCAATACATTACAAGTTGGAAAAAATAATGGATGAAATACAAGATCAAAGATGGAACCATTTTTTTTTTTTTTTTTGGTTGGATTCTTGAAGGTTGCAATAGCTTGATCTTGATTTTCATCATAAATCTCTCCAATTTCTTTGATTTCTTCTCCCTCTTGTGCCCTAGATCTTACCCCCTCTTTTCTCCCAAAAAATGAAAGTAAAATGAAGTGAATAAAGAGTGAAAATGAGAATAGATTAATGCCTAATTATTTTGCCCTTTAAAATGCCTAAAACGCGCAAGAAATTACCCCAAAAAAAAAAAAAATCCAGATTTTCCAAAAAAAAGGAAAATTGAAAACGGTCCCAACCGCAAAGGCTGGCTCGCACGTCAACAAGGTAAAACACTTTCTGCTTTTAGTTTGGCTCAACCGGCCCACGCGCCGCTCGAGTTACGCGGACGACTCCTACCTTTCCCTATATTTACGCCTTAGGTCCTCCTCTATTTGCATGTCAAGTCCTTCAACATTGATCTTGTACATTTTATTCTCATAATTCGACTTTTATTTGAAAAATGCCCTCCGTATATTACATTCTAGGTCCTTCAACTTTTAGATCTTTACACATTGGTCTGGTCTCCAACTTCATGTTTTTGTGTACTTTTAGTCCATTATCTCTTCACTTTTGCTTTGTTCTTCTTCGATTGGGTGTTTTGCCTATAAAAACCTTAATTATACAATTGTGAGAAGAAATATGCTCCATTACTAATATTTAGCTCATTTTAAATGTTCAATAAGTGTGGAAAAAAAACACTTATCCCATGACGAATACATAATATGATTCAATATTTGTATTCGAATGGAATAATGTCGATTATTTTATAAAAGAATAACCTAACAAATCCATTTATAAAAAGGTTATTTGGAGAGTAATTAGACTGCATATGAAGAAAATGGGTGTAAAGCTTAAATCTAATGGGTTAACTTAATAGATACCTAACATGAAGATTAGATATCCCACAAACTAGGTTCAATAGGAAAGCTAGGTATGAGTTACTCAATTATAAACACATCTAAGCTTCAATTCATTTTTTATAATGCAAATAGGTACTGTCTATAAAAATTCCTTATGATAAGCTATAATTTTAACGATGACTTTATCTTGTAAATAAAATAAGCGGAGTGTTGTATGATACTTTTATAACAAAGTACCTATGTGAGTACGAACTGGCTGGTTCTATAAGAATTTTTAAGGTAATTCTTTAATGCATTTGCAGAATTCAAGAATGTTTAGTTCTGAGACCAAACTTTACTATGAAAGATAATGCACTTGACCTATTGTCTAGGTTTGCGATAATGGCCAACGAATCAAAATATTGTGTTCACTGATTAGCCAAGTGAATTTGATATATTTTTATTAAGCAAGGTTTAAAGCGAGAGCTATCTATCTTGATGTATTATCTTTTAGATAACTCTTTTTCATCTTTCTTGTTTTGAGTTGTCTTCTTTCATTTGTGTGGCGGATTGTTGAAATTTAATGGTTTTATTAGATGTGGTTTAATGATTTTAGTACGTAATGTCTCTAATGGGTTCGATAACTAGTTGCGAATTTTCAAATATTAAAGAGTCATGATTTTTCGAATTAGGGGTGACTAATCAAAGAGGTACTTAATGAATTGTATCAGTCATTTGTAAAAGTTGCATTCAAGACTGTCAAAACATATCCTAATTTGAAAAGGTGTGATCTAATGATCTACATTTATTTATACCAAAAAATATACATTAAATCTATAGATTGAATCCATTTCTTTTCAGTTCTCCATTCCAAACCAATTTTAAATAATTGATTTTTAATCTCTTCCTTAGTCAAATTTCGTTAAAGAACATGGTCAAAGTTGGTTCGTCTGACCAAATTAATATCTGCTGTATTAATTTTAGATGTCCGTTTGATCCTGTTAGCACAAGCGTAAGGAGATTTTTAATTGCATGCATCACTTCATTTCATCTTCTTCTAATTTTTGTATTTTTTTAAATCCCAATAAGTTGCAATTGTGCGTATTTTTATGCTCATATCTTGGTTTTGGTAACTAAAAACTCTATCCGATATTTTACACTAGTAAGTCACGATTATTTCATACTTCCACACATTGATTTTTAATTAAAGGAATATAATTATGCACAAATTTATCCATTGTTACCTACATATTGGGTTATTTGGTGTTCCACAACTGCCAATTTGGTAAACTTGTAAATTAACATTGTGGGTATGCACCATGCAGTTGGCACTTGGCAGTGTGGACCATTGCATATGACTATCACATGTCTTACAAAATGTAGAAGAATAGGAGAAGAGAACAAATGGGTACCAGCAGGGACGGATCCAGAATTTAATTCAAGACCGGGTTATAAAATTTCAAACCGAACTGCTACGTGGAAAAAAAATTTTACACATAAAAAACTGGTTTTTTACAAAAAAAAAAAAAATACCTTTAAAAAATTTTTTGTTCAGCTTGATGAAAGTACTAAGTGACCAAATACAAGTGATCGCTGAATGGTATACATTCAACCAAAAGCTGGTCGAGAAAAAGATTAGTTAAAAAAAAAAAAATTACCATTGGTCGTGAAGATACATCATCAGCGACTAAAAATTGGCCTAAAAAAATTTTTTTTAAAAAAAAAAAAAAAAAATCCTTTAAAAAATTTTTTTGTTCAGCTTGAGGGGGGGCGGGGGGGACTGCAGCCCTGCCCTGCCCCCCCTACATCCGTCCCTGGGTACCAGCAAAAACACCAAAAAAATGGAAATGAAATTTATATGCTTAATCGTTGTCCTCAAACAATTTTGCTACCTCTTGGATTTGTTTTTTAATTTTTTTTTTATTTTTGTACTTAAGGGGTCTCATTGCAATTGGTTTGTAGGATTTAAATAAGCATTTAAGAAGAAAATATTTAAGCACTTGTATTTTCTTCCAAGAACTTGAAGAACGCCTTGAAGGTTTGAATATGTATGTAAAAAATTAGAAAACTCTTTCAAATCTTGAGATAGAATTATGATTTCCTATGTTTAGAAATGAAAATTCATCGCTTATTTATATTTTTCCATCAATACAATACAAAAACATTCCAATTCTTCACGAAAAGTTGGAGTTTTTCATGAAAAGACACCAGAAAATCAAATCTCGTTTCACCTGCGCATGCATTGTAGTGAACCATGGTTCACAAGTTTTTGCTTCTATTTTTGTAGAAGCAAGCTGCCATGTGCGTGCGTATGCATAGACTAATTTATTAAGCCCCAGTGTTCACATTTTGATTTTAATCAATGTCCAGACCTTTTTGTCCAATTCTTTGGTCTATGATTTTTAATAATTATAACGTCAAATATCACGCACTATTTAAAAAAAGCTTTTCACTGATACTAACGGATGCAACGATGGTAAAAATAATTCACTTTCAACTACGATAATTAATAACGGAATTTTCGTTGATAACAATGATATCTTTTTACTAGTGGATATTTCATGCCTTATGTAGAAGTTTAACATTTGGATATTTTACCTACGAAATATCTGTAACTGACTATGAATTAAAAATGGATTATCCGTTGGTAAATATAATCCACTTTTAACCACGATAATCAGATATAGGATTTTGCATTGGTTGACAATATCTCTTTACAAATAGATATTTCATTTCTCATATAGTCGTTTTACATTTGGATGTTTCACCTACTGATATTTCATAGATGACATAAGGATGAATCCGTTGGTAATTAGAAACAAATTATCTGTTAATAAAAACAATTTACTTTCAACTACGGTAATCAGCAAAAGAATTACTATTGTTAAAGGCGATATCTCTTTATCAACGAATATTCCATTTCTAATGAAGTCGTTTAATGTTTGGATCTTTCACCAACGAATATTCCATTCCTATAGGTGAAGATTAATTCATATTAAAAATTCGTTGCTATTGTTAATCAATTTTAAAAAATAATTTTACACCATCTGAAAATTCGAAGTTGGATGGTAATAATTTTTTTTTTTTTTCAAAAAAGTTTCAGTGTCTTCATCAATGGATATTTCATAGGTCAGATTAATTTATATTAATTACGAAAAATCTGTTTCTGCTATTAATTAATTTTAATAATTAAAAGAAACTCAATCATTCAACCAAAAATTCGCAGTAGAAGAATGATTAATATTTTTTTTTAAAAATGTTTCAACGCCTCCACCAATGAATATTCCATAGGTGAAGATTCATTCATATTACCTATGAAAAATTCGTTGCTGATATTAATCAATTTTAAAAACTAAATTATTTTTAAAATTCACCAATCAAAAATTTGTAGTTGAAAAATAATTAATTTTTTTTCAATGTTCTCACCAACGGATAATTCGTTAGTGAAGATTAACTCATATTACCAACGGATAAAATTCGTTGCTAATATTAGTCAATTATAGTAATTAAAAAAAATTAACCATTCAATTACCAAAAATTCGTAGTTGAAGGATAATTAACTTGTATTTTAGAAATAAAAAATTCAACATCTTCACCAACGAAAAATTCGTGAGTTGAGAGTACAGATTACATACGAAAAATACGTTGTTGATATTAATCAATTTTAAAAATTATAAAAGGTTTCAACACTAACTTACCAAAAAATCGTAGTGACAGAGTAATCATACTGTTTCGACCAAAAGGCTTGGCCTTGCCTTTACGCTTTCTCAGAAGCTTAGTCCCGCTTGGATTTGTAATAGCTTGAAATTTAACCTTTTCAGAACACTGATACGTATTACAATGTCTTCGCTCATGAAATATGTTGTACAACTTCCTGTCTGCATTCTGGTTTTTCAATAATATCATGTTTCTTTTCAAGCATGTCTTGTAATTTTATTTTTTCAACCTTCCTGCATGTGTTTACCTTATTATTTCCAAGATCCTGATGGAGTGCAATTATTAGTTTTTGAAATATGAAGTGGTTTTGGTATTCGGTTGTTAATATGCTTTATTATATGCAAGTGGGAGGTTCCAAAGCAATGTGTTTAATTTTCCACTCTTTAAATTCGACATTGTGACGAAATCATTCTTTTTCCAGGAATCCAGGAATTAATTAGCAGCTGAGATTTCAGGTCCAGTGTTTCACATGCAGAGACTAAGGAAAAGGAAACCAAGTATGTTAATGAACATTAAAGTTATCCCCATGAAGATGGTTTCTCTTCCTAGATTTTAATATTTTATTTGAAGTTCTTGTGGTAATGTTTCATTATTTCACTTTACATGCTTATTACGTGAATTAGAATATTTGCAAGTAATCAAAATATTTAAAGTTTATGTAGCAGCCGATTTCGATTTTTCAAGTGATGAATTGCAGACCCCGTTGATCCCAAAGGCATTGTAAGATTGAGATTAATGATAATTATGAAATATTTAAAATTGCACAATGAAAACAAGATTAAAGTAAAAGAGAAAAAGAAAAACTAAGCAGAAGAATGATAAAATTTATTAAACCGACACTATGAAGAGAATAATACAGGATAACAATAATACTTCTTCTAAAACTGACAAATGAGTCTCTAATTTATAGGCCACGTTCATAAACCTAATGGAGTCCTAAAAGGTCATAAAATATACTAGAATTAGGTTAAACCGCGTAAAAGGGAAAAATCTTGGATGTAATTTGATTTCTTTCTAAATTCAAGTCAAACGTGATCTTCCAAAATTTCAACCCAATTTTGAGGCATTAAATCTAACAATCTACACCTTGACTCAAAATTTCGGTGCAACGAACAAAACTCCAAAATTTCAAATCTGTCTGCTTCGAAATGAATTGGCCAATCTTCTCAATACAGTAACAAAAATCTCCATCACCAAACCATCGTCCTCTGTACCCGAATCCAAATCCTGGGTTCCCAAAATTTCACCAAGGAATTTCTGTTGACTAAATAGGGTCGAAGCACACCCTGTAGCAGTAATCATACCACATGCTGGATCAGAAGGCCCCTTGCTAGAACTGTTACATTCAATGTCCCCTAAAGCATTCCAGAAATTATTGACACCACCGTACCTACGCTCCATGAGTCCAACCCTAACAACTGAACACAGTGTATCTGCTGAAATTGGTGACAAAGCAGAATCACCAACGCTCTCCCTAACAGTGTTCTTAACCAACTCAAAGCTTGCTACAAGAGGTACTGTACCAAACTGAACTTGTTCAAATGTCTCTTAACTAGTTCTGCATTTCCCTGCACGATGTACAACTGAGACTTTTTCGTTCCTCTAGTACAACCCGGACACCTTTTCGAACCTTCAAGACTCTACCTCCACCACAGAATTTATACCCTTTTGCATCCAGGGTACTCAACGATATAAGATTCTTTGTCAAGTTTGGAACATAGCGACCCTGATCAAGTGTCCTCACCGTCCCATCTTGTAGCCTCAATCTGACCCGATCGATTCCTGCAACTTGGCAACATTGGTTGTTTTCCATGACAACTCCACCTTACTTCACCGTCTCATATGTTTGAAATAAAGTCCTATTTGGACACATATGATACGAACATACAGAATCCACTCCTCAGGTTTAGATTCCCAATCAGATCCATCATCCGAAAATTCTCAATAATGTTAGTCTCGTTATCCGATTGCCCCGCATGATTTGCATGTAATCACGTTTACCCTGCAACTTGTTGTAATTTTTATTAATGTGTCATTTCCTCTTGTTGTAATAACAATATACATTGTTGTACCTCACCTTCAATCTACCACTCCGTCGATTACCATGAGTAACCAGAGCATCCCCACCCGTAAAATCTCCAACCAACAGCTCCATCTTCTCCTTTGAGAACAGGGCGTCATATACCTCCTCAATGGTCAGCGTGTCACGACTATATAATATAGTATCATGAAACGACGAAAAAGAACTGGGTGGCGAACACAACAAGATCAAGGCCAAATCCTCTTCATCATATTTTACCTCCAACGTCTCCAAATCTGTAACAATCTCCTTGAACATAGCAAGATGGTCCTACAGTGACCCTCCTTCCGCCATGTGATGGGAATACAGCTTCTGCTTTAGAGTCAGTTTGCTCGTCAGACTTTTTGTCATGCACAAGTGCTCCAGCTTGACCCTTAAAGTAGCAGTCGTCTTTTCCTTCAAGCATCATGTAGAATATTGTTGGATAAGTGAAGATGAATCTGCGCTAGAGCCTTTTGATCCCTTTGTTGTTTCTCCTCCATAGACAAATTTTCCGGTATCCTCTCAAGATCTAGCAAAGTATCGTCAAGATCCATCTGCGTCAACACTGCCCTCACCTTTACTTGCCATAGCGAAAATCTTGTATTGCGATCCAGAAGCGGAATTTCATACTTCAATGAATTCATGCTTGAAAAATCTCAACCAAATCACGAAGAACCTGCAACCCGTGTTCTGATGCCACTTGTTGATCCCAAAGGCAATGCAAGATTGAGATTAATGACAATTATGAAATATTCAAGATCGCACCACAAAAATAAGATTAAAATAAAGTAGAAAAAGAGAAACTAAGCAAAGGAACGATGAAATTTATTAAACCGACAATATGGAGAGAATAATACAAAATAACAATAATGTTTCATCTAAAACTAATAAAGGAGTCTCTAATTTAAAGGCCACGTTCATAAACCTAATGAAATTTTAAAAGGTAAGAAAATATACTAGAATTAGGTTAAACTGCGTAAAAGGAAAAAATCTTGGATGTAATTTAATTTCTTTCCAAATTCAAGCCAAACGTGATCTTCCAAGATTTCAACCCAATTTGAGGCATTAAACCTAACAGACCCATGAAGGCTTCTTGCTTTCGGCTTATATGGTGCTCATTCAACTTCCTCATTAGAATGACACTTTTTTCTATAGAATATCCTTTCTAATTCTTATGAATGGCCCTGTGAACTCTCTCTCTTTTATAATGACCTTGTTTCGTTAAAAATATAAGATGCAGAATGAGTTGAGACCTTGTATTGATCGTATTGAAAAATATGTGGAGAATTTGAAGAGTTTAACTGAAGGGTACTTCCTTTTGTTGGATTGCTTAAACTATTTCTACTTCGGCAGCTTGCTTAAAATTTTAAAAATCGTATTACAGGCTTCTAATGTTGAAAATGATCATTCCAAAATACTAAACCCAACAAGAAGTCTTGAGGAGGAATACCTCAATTACGAAGCTAAGGTTTAAAAAGAAAAATTACATTTTACGATAACAGGATATGAGTTAACTTTTTTGTTGTAATGTATTGCAAACTTCAAGGTGTCTAGAGTTTTATATATGTTGATGTGAAGAGAAGCTATCTCTTATAAGTTTGCGAAATCAATGCCTCTCTCTTCACACATAGTCTCTTATTGGAATAATTGTAGTTAATTGAGAAGTGAAATGAAGAGGCGACTACTAAGAATAGATAGGTATATTTTTCTCATTTTATTTAAAAGTTCATTTATATTTTAACTGATTGTGATTAATTGGTTGCATATTATCACGAGAAGAATATGGACCATCGAATGTCTCAATTAGAGTTTTTCAATCATGTCCACAGAAAGAATAATAGACTTGGCGATTTCGTTGATAAAAAATCAAACAGAGTTCATGTAAGTACAACTAGAATTTAAGCACTTTATAGTTTGTTCATTTAGTAAGTATAACGATAACTACTTTTACTTTAACGTTAGGGGTGATGAGCCCGAGTTTGATCAGGATTCACGGATCGATACTATCAACAGTCCATTTAAAGGCCGTGTTTATGGGTTAGTCCTAGACAACCTGCTTCATATGTTCTTGCTACACACAATTCACCTAGACGTTGAATATTTGTATGTGATGAAGAGATGAGTAATTTAAAGTTAGAGCTAGCTATTGCATGAAATATTATAGAAGAGAACAATGAAAGGATTGACGATCTCATTGTAAGTCTTTAAAGAGGAAAAAAATATCATAGGGTTGAGATGCGAGAAACGGAGCAAATCATGCTTAGAGAACTAAATATTCCAAACTTTCATTTTTCTTCTAACTCTAGATAAGATAATGATGATGTGTAAAACATGGTGTATTAACATTGAAACTTCATTGTAATAACTTAATCTATTAAAGCTTTAGTACGTTTTGACAAATTTTGTGGCTTCATGAATGGAAATTCCATGCTTTGTAGAGATAGGAATTTGCATTCTTACACGAACATATGGTCTTCCAGATATCTAGAGCAGCGATAGAGTTTTTAGACTCCAAATCCTCCTGAGACAATCTTGTGGCTCTAATATCAGCAGCCTGCAGTTGAAATCACGCTGATACTTCCCACCTATTGAGTATCAGATCATTCTTCAACCATTTCTCTTCTCTAGCTCCTTTAGGTTTCCACAACGAAGTCAGAGTAATTATTTTATGGGCTTCTATTGAACTCTAGTTTCTTCTTTAGAAAACTCAATGAAGATGCTTCTGGAGGTTGAATAGAGTGTTCTCTTTCCAACAGTATAGGTTCCATCTGTGTTGCGTGATAGGATCTGTTCATTTTCTGTGGCTTCAAGTTAATGAGATAATTTATTTGCTTTTACAGTGTTTTATTTCATTATAACCTTTTCTCATCTAATTCCAACAATGCTATCTTAATGAATTTGATGTTGAATTTATTTTCAAACTCGTAGATCAATAATCTTTAGTATTCGCATTCCTCCCTCTTGCCTTTTCATCTGCTTCTATCGTATTGATGCATTAGTACTTGGCCAAGATCTCTTCCTTGGGTGTACCATCTAATGAGCTGCAATGCTCTGAGAATTATCTCCCAAAGATTTGAATATTCTTGCTTGATAAGTATACATCATTAGCTTTGACTTGAACCTGAAATTTATGCCAACGCCAATTTATTCGGGCATTAATACTGATTTTTTGATCTCTTATGACTTCCTAGAACAAACAAGTTTTTAATCTCATGCGCCTCTGGAGTCCTAGGTATTTCACTATATATCCTTGTATTATTCCTTAAACAACTTATCGAGAATGTAATTTAAATGTATGCTTATCGATGTACTCTACAATGAATACACCTAAATTGTAATCCTTAGGATTTGATAAGTAATAGTTATATGATTTGGAACAGAGGGTAACCTCAATGTCATATCCTCATTTTCTTCAGGTCCAGCAGTGTCATAAATTGATAATAGCAATATAATTATTATCCCTAAGATGCTGATAACTTTTTTTAACTCCACACTATACTAAGATACTATTTGTTAAGCAATTGTGGATATCTTTTTCAGGTATTTGTAGCTTGATATTGCAGCCTATCACTAATTTTTGTATATCCTAAGCTTCAAGGACCCAGACATTTCGAACTGTAAGGTCAAAAATGAAAATTCAAAAATTTTTCGAACAACATATTATTAACGAAAATAAAACCATATGCTACTACAATTGTAGCCTACACATTTTCATACTCTGAAAATATCGTATAATTACATCGTTATCAATATTGTCAAGTACATCACTCTCACTAGATGCAACCAAACTATCACTTAGCTATTGTTCTCCCATCCGATTACGCAGTCGATTATTGACAATTTTCATTGCAAAAAATACTCTTTCTACTGTAGCAGTAGCACCTGGAAGAATTAACGCCAATGTTACAAGTCTGTAAACTATGGATACACCTCATGTTTTTCATCGCAACCAACTTTTTTGTAAGATCATTAAGACCTCGTAACCCATCAAAATCTACATGAGTGCACATATCAACAATATATGTTGCTCTTCAAGTGCCAAGACCATTGTACTCACTTCGCATATTGCTTGCCCCATCATAACCTTGATATCTTAAACTATATATACTTAAGTTCAATCTAGAGAATAAGTGATCAATAGAATCCTTATCTGAGAGAGCTGTGGTACTAGAGACATGTTCAACTTCGATAAAACATTTCGTTACTTTTCCTTTCTGATTCATATAACGTAGAACAATTAACATTTGCTCATTCGCTGATACATCATGAGATTCATCATCAAGAATGAAAAATAACCCATCACCAATATCCTTCACAATAACATCCAGTGTTTCAAATGCAATAACACTCACAATATTCTTTTGAATTTTAGGTAATGTTAATTCAAGGTTTTCAGGAGCATTACTTAAACAAATATCCTTAATCTCTTTATTATAATCACATAATCACTGCAAAATTTCAAGAATTTTTTTTTGATTTCTTGAATCTGAGATTCATCATGTCCACGAAATGAAAGCCCTTATTGTAGAAGCAATTGAACACAATCAATTGACGCATTCAAACGAATTCGATACTCATCTTTTGTTCTTTTTGACTTCTTAAAGAGAACACACTCAATATTTTGTTTCTGATTCACAAAAGCATCATATTTAATCCACGTTCAGTTGTGTGCACTACTAGTTTTCTCAACATTAGTTTGAAACCTTCATTTATTTTTCCAATTTGAGAACCCTTCATCAACAAAAGAATCACCACCACCATGTTCTTCACTATTTGGTTTGAAAAGAAAACAACAAAAGAAAAATAGGGCATCTTTTGCTATACTGCATCCCAACCAATCAGAAAAATCATTAAATCAAGAAGTTTTAAATCGTCTTAACGACGAATCTCCAAGTTCTTTCTATGGACACAAGTGATTTCCTGGCTGACATGGATCCATTTGTACGTATGCTCTTTGGATTTTATCCTGAATATTAACATTATAATTCCCAATTGGAATTCTTAATCTAGGATCCAAAGGCAGTTATGCTAAATCAATTCTATACCGAACATCTCTTTAACTCCCAGTATCTAATTCTTCCTAGCCATCTTGTTTTTTAGCACTCATTTCAAGAATAATTTACTCTCTACTCGAGCATACGGATTTTCGTTTAAAATATTTCTCTATGATTGTTAAAAAAATAAATTAAACACATAGATAAATAAATAAATACCATATTTCATTTTTCATCAAAATATAACATTAAATTCATAATAAAAAAAGTTAGTCGAATTCTATAAACAATTCTAAATCACCAAGTTACAGAAAGCCATTACTTGGAATTGGAATTGATATTTTATTTTTGAGTTTTGAGAATGGATTCTAATATAGTAATATTTCCACTTTTCCAGTAGCTCGGCGGCTCTACTACATTGAAAATTTGAAATTGTAATTTAAATGATTTTTCCCAAATTGTAAAAAAAAAATAAATAAATAAATAACATAAATAAAATAAAAAAAATTCATACTTCCATTATATCATACCAAATCAGTGAATAATTAATATTTAACATTTTCATCCAATTTCAATTCATCAATTTTAAACATACAAACCCAACCCCTACATTAACATACCTTTTTCAAATTTTCACAGTAATCTGTAGTTGAGTAGCACTAGAGTTGAACCTATATAGCAAGGGCCAAGGGCTGAGCCGCTGAGGGAAGACCGACGGTGGAGGGCCAATGGCGAAGTCACGAAGAGAAAATTGGAAAGTTAGAAAGTGGGAGAAAACTCGCGTCTAGTTTGTGCTTTGGGAAAAATGGGATTTGATTTGGGAATATTGAAACTGATTATTTAAGTTGGATTGGATAATTGGATTTGGGCAAATTAGTAAATGGATAATGGGAATGGGATTATATTTATGGATATGGTCCTTATGGATATAGGTGATTGGATTTGGACTTTTCACAAGTGTGGGGAATGGGCTACTATTGGGAAATTAATTGGGTTTGGCAATTTGCAGTTGGAGTGGGTAGTTGTTAGGTTCTTAGGAAAAAAATCCATAAATTTGTGGGGTCATTTGACCCCACATGATCCCATGTTGCTCCGTCCCTACTAAGCTGTTATTTTTGTCCCTCTTGTAGAAATGTTCGTGTCATTTGTGTTTGAAGAACACTTCTAAGAGCAGCAGAAACTGCTACATGGAAACTTGGTAAAACCCGAGTTTTTGGGACCATGGCGAACTTTGTTGTGGTTTATTTTATCGATTCCCTAGTTTCCTCCATCGGGTTCTTGTGATTTCTCACTTTTTCTTTGGTTTCCGTTTGGAACTTTTTCTTACTTTATCTTTATCTTTCACCCTCTATTTCCTCTACTTCTCCTGCAAAATTTTACCCCCTCTATAGCTAGTTTACATTAGAAAATGAAAATAGACAAAATGTCCTTTCCCATGAACTTGCTACAACCTCAAGAAATACACTACTCATTCTTATCTTGAGTTAGACTGGAATCAATTTGACCCAATTCCCCAAACCCTAAGAGTACATTGCAATTTAGTCCCTAACCTTTAGCCAAAGTAGCAATCCTGTCACCAACAATTTTTCGGCAAGTCTTTCTCCAACCATTTGAGAAATTAGCAAAGCTAGTCCTTTGTTGCCCGTTCACCTTCTATTTTCTCTTCGCAACGCGAATTGGATGGAAAATCAGAGGAATAAAAACATTTTTCGATTCGATTTGCAAACCTGGGAGGATTTCTATCACTAGTGTTCACATGAATAGTTTGCTTTAACACAATTGGAGAAGTAGTGTTCGAATCTTTCGTCACAGTGTCATTGGATGCTGATAGGTGGTGGTAGAGAACTTGCAATGATGAGTTGATAGTGGTTGTGGCAAGGTGATGGTGTGCTCTGAAGGAAAATTTGATCATATATAATTGGATTATTGAGTCGAAGCGATCCACGTAGGTGTCTATCTAGTTGAAAAATGTGGTTGCAAGCTATGGTTTGATATCTCAATGGTGACGACAACGACGACAATGCCACCATCGCCGATGATGACAACAATGATGGCTAGGTTTTGATTGACAAGAAAAAACATTTTCTACTTAATTTTATGTATTTAGTTATACATTTTCAATATATGTTTATAAAATATGAGGATCTAGTGGTTGAACAATATGCATGTAAAAGTTGATAGAAAGTGGGAAGATGGACGGGCTTTGCTAATTTCTCAAAGGTTGGGACACAAACTTGAGGAAAAGTTGATTGGGGACAGAATTTCTACTTTGGGTAAACAATGGGAAGAATTTTGTAATATACCCTCGGTGTACTTGAAAATAATCAACTATACGAAAGTACCAAACTCCACATATCTCAGCTCAGCCGCCCCTGCAACGCGTCCTCTCTCAGTGTCCGAATCTCCACCATTTTCCTCGTCATCTTCTTCATCCACAAAACCCGTTGATGATTATCCACCTATATAAGTATCAAGATACAGAGATTCATACATTATAGTCGTTTGTAAAGATGGGTTCTACAATGTCAGATCTGAGCAAAAAGAATAACCTAGAAGAGATCGATCACTTTGATAGGCTGCCTGATTCTCTTCTTCTCTTGATCTTCAACAGTATTGGTGATGTCAAGGCGTTGGGTCGATGCTGCGTCGTTTCTAGGCGCTTCCACTCCCTTGTTCCCTTGGTCGACAGCGTCGTCGTTCGCGTTGATTGCGTAAATTCCGATGATTGTTCTTCTTCCTCTGCCGCCCCCGCTTCAGGCAGGTCCCGTCCACGTTCATCCGATGCTGGAGGTTTGGACCTTGGTTTTGATCAGAATAGCGTGCTGAGCCACCATTCCCCTACTCAAGTCCTGAAATTTTTTAAGGAAATCAGGTGCCTCAGAATAGAATTACCTGGTGGGGAGCCTGGGATTGACAACGGTGTTTTGATTAAGTGGAAGGCAGAGTTTGGGTCCACGCTAGATAATTGTGTCATTCTTAGAGCTTCTGCTGTTATTACGGCCGCAAACAGTGCGTGTTCGAGTGCTTGCAATGTTAATAATGATAATGAAGCTGAGGATGATAATGGGAACATACCCGAGTCGTTTTACGCGAAGTGGACAGTAAGCTCCTTAATTTCTGCTTCAGCAAGTCATTACATGCTGCAGCCAATAATAGCAGAGCACAGGAAGTTGGACAGTTTGGTTTTGACTGATGCCGATGGGCAAGGGGTGTTGTCGATGAATAAGGACCAATTGGAGGAGCTGAGGGTGAAGCCTTTATTAGCCTCCGCTTCTAATAGGACTTTGGTTCCATCTCTCAAAATGCAGCTGTGGTACGCCTCTCTTTTGGAATTACCCAATGGAATGGTCTTGAAAGGGGCAACTCTGGTTGCAGTCAGGCCCAGTGAACAGCCAAAGGAGGTGATCGGTTCAGAAGGAAATTGGGTTGCCTCAAAACTCGAGGAGCCATTCGGGACCGCAGCAAGGATGTTGATGAAAAGAAGGACTTATTGTCTGGAAATGAACTCATTCTATTAGTCCTTTGTTGCCCGTTCACCTTCTATTTTCTCTTCGCAACGCGAATTGGATGGAAAATCAGAGGAATAAAAACATTTTTTGATTCGATTTGCAAACCTGGGAGGATTTCTATCACTAGTGTTCACATGAATAGTTTGCTTTAACACAATTGGAGAAGTAGTGTTCTCAAGGGTTGGATCATGAATGTTCTTAGGTAATTCTTGCAAGACTTTGAGCAAAAATTTCCGTATACTTGTTGTCTATAATATGTATTCACAGATATGCTTTGATTATTTTCGTTTGTATTGCCATTAGTTGTCTGTTCCCATATAATTTTTTGATGGTTACTCTTTTCAATTACTAGTTTTTATGAAGAGAGAGGAATTGATGTGCCTGTGTCCCTGAAATTATGTGTCTAATTTAGCCTGAGCCATCCAGTTCTTTTACGATCTTGGGGCACAATCTTGACTTAGGTTTGCCTTTGCTGTCTAAAAAATTTGATTCTTATGCTTTTTATGATATATATTTGATGATTGGACCTTCCTTGTCAATTAGCTTTGCAAATAGACTATATGAGTATTCATTACTAAAAATTTTGTTTCGGAGAAATTCATTCATTTCGGTTATTTTCTCAAAAAGAAAATGAAGAAAACAGAGGGTCCTTTTTTTCTTAAGCTTGAAAGAAAGGATTCTTTTGAAACTCTTTTGAAACACAAGGAAGAGTTCATTTTCTCTCGCCTTTGGCATAGTGGGCCCCAGTGGGAGGCTCGCATGACGGGCTATTAGCTCAAGAGCTCTCTATCTAAGACCTTCTAATTGAGATATGAATCTACACTAGGTTGTACAAAAAAAGCTACACCTTTCGCTTGGTTGTGCTATCATTTTCTTGTTTATACTGTAAATAGTTAGATGCATGCTATTGAAGCAACTATAAATATGAAATTCACCAGATTGCCTATTGCACAAATAAACTGCAATCAAAGTGTATCAAAAGCAATTCCATTGGTTTTTTTTTTTAGGTGCCTCAGAATAGAATTACCTGGTGGGGAGCCTGGGATTGACAACGGTGTTTTGATTAAGTGGAAGGCAGAGTTTGGGCCCACGCTAGATAATTGTGTCATTCTTAGAGCTTCTGCTGTTATTACGGCCGCAAACAGTGCGTGTTCGAGTGCTTGCAATGTTAATAATGATAATGAAGCTGAGGACGATAATGGGAACATACCCGAGTCGTTTTACGCGAAGTGGACAGTAAGCTCCTTAATTTCTGCTTCAGCAAGTCATTACATGCTGCAGCCAATAATAGCAGAGCACAGGAAGTTGGACAGTTTGGTTTTGACTGATGCCGATGGGCAAGGGGTGTTGTCGATGAATAAGGACCAATTGGAGGAGCTGAGGGTGAAGCCTTTATTAGCCTCCGCTTCTAATAGGACTTTGGTTCCATCTCTCAAAATGCAGCTGTGGTACGCCTCTCTTTTGGAATTACCCAATGGAATGGTCTTGAAAGGGGCAACTCTGGTTGCAGTCAGGCCCAGTGAACAGCCAAAGGAGGTGATCGGTTCAGAAGGAAATTGGGTTGCCTCAAAACTCGAGGAGCCATTCGGGACCGCAGCAAGGATGTTGATGAAAAGAAGGACTTATTGTCTGGAAATGAACTCATTCTAAGATGAGCTTCGCTCAAGGGTTGGATCATGAATGTTCTTAGGTAATTCTTGCAAGACTTTGAGCAAAAATTTCCGTATACTTGTTGTCTATAATATGTATTCACAGATATGCTTTGATTATTTTCGTTTGTATTGCCATTAGTTGTCTGTTCCCATATAATTTTTTGATGGTTACTCTTTTCAATTACTAGTTTTTATGAAGAGAGAGGAATTGATGTGCCTGTGTCCCTGAAATTATGTGTCTAATTTAGCCTGAGCCATCCAGTTCTTTTACGATCTTGGGGCACAATCTTGACTTAGGTTTGCCTTTGCTGTCTAAAAAATTTGATTCTTATGCTTTTTATGATATATATTTGATGATTGGACCTTCCTTGTCAATTAGCTTTGCAAATAGACTATATGAGTATTCATTACTAAAAATTTTTTTTCGGAGAAATTCATTCATTTCGGTTATTTCTCAAAAAGAAAATGAAGAAAACAGAGGGTCCTTTTTTTCTTAAGCTTGAAAGAAAGGACTCTTTTGAAACACAAGGGAGAGTTCATTTTCTCTCGCTTTTGGCATAGTGGGCCCCAGTGGGAGGCTCGCATGACGGGCTATTAGCTCAAGAGCTCTCTATCTAAGACCTTCTAATTGAGATATGAATCTACACTAGGTTGTACAAAAAAAGCTACACCTTTCGCTTGGTTGTGCTATCATTTTCTTGTTTATACTGTAAATAGTTAGATGCATGCTATTGAAGCAACTATTAATATGAAATTCACCAGATTGCCTATTGCACAAATAAACTGCAATCAAAGTGTATCAAAAGCAATTCCATTGGTTTTTTTTTTTTTTTGTAGTAGTATTGAATACATTGCTTCATTTATTTCCATCGATGCATTTGTTGACGTCAAAACTTGCTAATCACGATTTTGAGCCAACTTTTAAGAAGACAAGCACTTTTTCTTGATAATGGAGGTTATAAGTATTATTATTATTATTATTTTTTTTTTTGGGAGTGAATTGCCTTTTTATATAATTATTGTTGTGGTCCCTTGTCCCCTCAGGGCTACTGAGGTGAATATTCGGCTTTAAACTTCAGTGCTTCGTGGAATTAGTAGAGGTGTGCGTAAGTTGCCCCGGACAATCATGGTAAAAAAAAATAATAATAATAAATAAATTTATTGTTGTGGCCCTTGGAGGGGACCATCATTTTCTTTTTATAGAGTGAATTAAGTCTAATTCTTATGGAATTATGTCTTGTCAATCGGATCATTCATAATGCTGAGCTTGATTTGTGTGCCACCGATCTCTTATTTGATTGGCTACTGAGGTCGACTCTCATTAAATCGTAATTATTCCCTTTTTATCAAAAAAATATAGTCCGCTTCAGGATAGGTAGCTATAGTAGCTAAGTCGTGGGTTTGGACGGTGTTGACGTTATTTCTTCTAAGTGTGTCTGACTGATTGGGTGATTGACAAGGTGTAAGGAATTTGCAATCATTATGTTTATTAAAATTACGACGGTCACGAGATCGAGTTGAGCTTTCAAACCCGACTTGGTATGTAGATGAGATAGGCTGTAAACATATTTTAAGTGAGATCGGGGATCAATGGTCAACAGCATTCATGCGTCAGTAAGGGATATATTTCTACAGTTCCAGATAAGTTTGTTTTGAGTTTTAGGCTACTGAACCTGAGCAATAAGGCAGCTATTTATATTAGTATGTGACAGTGATGTTTATTATTATTATTTTTTTGTTAGTATAAATTTTCTTGCTACGTTTCCACTAATAGAAATTTTCAATTTGCAAAAATGGGAACTGGGTTTAACCTGGAAAAGCTCACCACTTTACGTGATTTATTCGATTTAATTTAGGTCCATTTCATTTGTGCATACAAAATTTGTTAAGTTGCATTTTGCATTATTTTTATTTTTATTTGGTACTTTGTTCATTTTTTTTTTTTTTTCACCTACTTGATGAATTTAATTTTTGATCAAGACTGCTAGTATAGCATTTGTCAAAACCTATAATTGCTTAATTGAACAATTATTTGTGTGATAAATTAAAGAGAAAAGAGAATAATAAAAAAATTATACCTATAGATAAGAGTTAGGGTTGCAAGAGTACAATTGTCATTTCAATATAAAATTTTTTCTACAATAATCTTCATACACATCCTGTCTCATTAAAAACCTTGTTTGAAAATCACGGGGAAAAAACTACCAAACTGAAAAAAAAAAAAAATAACATAAGTAATTGTAAAAGAATTTGGACTATCAAATACTGTCTTTTTAATAAATTGTCAGTGGGATAAAAAATGTTTTATGTACCAATTGTTTGGATGGTAGATATCGGCAATGCTTAAGGATGTCAACAAATTGAGTTGAGCTAGCTCGCAAGTTGAAACTTGAAACTCGGGCGCGGTTCAAGTAAAAATGGTTCATGGTTTTTTTTTTTTTTTTTTCCGAGTCGAGCCGAGCTTTTGCATTGTTGTGGGTTGAATATACATAAGAAAAATCTTAAGATGGAAAAACATTTGGTTTATGATCCTAAGTCAATTATAATTAGAATAACATTTGACCCCGTTTGACCACCATTAAAATGATTTTTTTTTTTGAGAAAAATTAATTTTGAAATAGTAATTTTAAAAAATGTGTGATTAAAAGTAGGAAAAAAGTTATGAATTTACGTGTAGAATATTTTATTGTGAAGAATACATTTACGAATCTATTGTGATCGATACATACAATTATTGTAGGTGAAATTACATTTTCACACAATTGAAATAAGATTTTCGCATATTAAAGGTACAGCAAATAACGTCTAATAGTTGATTTTGTTACATTATGAACAATAAATGGTTGTATTATTATTCCAACTGCCATACAATAATCATTAAAAGTTGGAATATGGACTTGCGTACATCGGTGAAGACATAGTCTTTATTTTCAATTTTGGAAATTATGCTTATAACAAAAATTTGAGCAAGTAACGTTGCGAATAGAGAGTGACGAGACTTCATATATCACATAAAATATAAGAATTTAATATCATTAATTTTCATCATCATTTGATTTTTCCTTTAGAGAGTTCTTGATAATTGACTACATGCTTGGATTTATGACTCTCTCGAAAACTATTTCAACTCAAGTTAGGTCGATGATTGTTTGCAATATGCAATCCGAAGAATGTGATAAAACAAATTGGATAAGCTTTTTGATTTTATACACCGAAAGTTCATTATTCATCTGCAATGAGGCGCATGGTTTACACTTAAAATACAATTTATTATTATTATTATTTTTTGGTCACACATACTAAACAAACATGCATATCAACTATTGAAAATCAACACAAGCATAAGTATTTGAATTATAAACAATGTCGATCAAATCAAACATGTATTAGATGCAAAAACTTCAATTTTGTACTCTATATTAATTAAAAATATATTAAAATTAATTCTTACCTGTCAAATAATTTTTTCCAATTAGAGTACGAATAATAGCACCTTTTCATATATAAACCAATTAAGTGAATACTATAGATCATGCATCAATTTCAGACACATTGAATCTTAGGAAAAAAAAAAAAAATACTCTTATGAATTTTATTTAGGGGCATTTTTAAAAATGTTCAATTTTAAGGGTATGAGTTGAAAATTGTCCACTCATTTGAATTTAGTGTCAACTTGTCTATTATGCCCTTAATGAAAAACTACATTTTGAAATGATATTCTCGACATTTTAAATGTCGTTCTCGACATTTGATTTTTTTATTAATTTGTCACGAATTTTGAGAAGTGGCTTCCATGAAAAGTTATATTAAAATAATGTTTCTCGACATTTCATATGTTATTCTCGATATTTGAACATCGTTTTATTTGTCTAGAATGACATTTCTCTACATTTAAAAATGTCGTTATCAACATTTCTGAATCAATAAAAAATATAGTATTTATTCTGATTTGACATGTATACTTTTTGAAATAAATATGGTAGGTTATGTGTCAAAATTTTATTGGTCAATAACAATATTGCAAAAATGTCTTTTTTTTTCTATGTGAAATTATAAATTTTTAATAAGGGTATTTTGGTCTAAATTCTTCCAAATTAGACATTTTTGCAATAGTACATTTTTGCAAATGACTAGATAAAAATGGACATTTTGTGAAGTTTCCTCTTTTATTTATCATATCCGACGAAATCCAAAAAGAAAAGATGTTTAACAGTTGTGCATACATCGAGTTAACATGTAAGAATATTATATTTACCTTTGGATGCAATTTCTTCAACAAATAATATGAACTATTTCGCAAAGGCTCTATAATAATATATTTTGTAGTGCCAATTAAGCCCTTGTTTGAATGTCATTAATTTTCATTTTATTACATTTCATTTTTCTCTCTCTTATTTTCAACCACATTCTTTCATAAAATAATATTACGCATAAATCGAAAAAAATTCTTCTTTTTCAACCACTCATTTTTCAAAAAAAATACCATTCCACCCATTTTCATTTCCAAAAAGGAGGGGGGGGGGGGCTAACTGTATTCATATAACATTAGTGTGCATTTTTTTTTTTTTTTTGGGCCATAAATTCCACTTAGTATGTGCTATGAGAACATGAAAAGTACATTGTACTAGCATGACAATGTAGTTGTATGGCATTGACCATAAAAAGATATATTTGAAAGAAATTAAGAAGCAGTACAATCGAAATAATCTTTTCAAATAGGATGATTCTATATGTGATAGGATGTGCACCCGAATGTATACCTTGGAATGTACAAGTATCATTTTCCTTTCAAATAAAGGTAGATTGCAGCAACTTTGGTATATATTATGCGCTACCAATATCCTTTTATAATAATATATTTATTAGGCAGTGCAAATTAACTATATTTATATAACATTAGTGTCTTGTTTTTGCTCTTTAGCGCGCTGTCACGGACCTAGTTTCGTTACACCCGAACAACTAGAACCGTGCGGCCTTAAGGCTTGACAATTTCCACACCTCACGAGAAAATGTTAAGTCAGCCTTTTCACGCTCACAAATAATTTAACCAATGAGGCTAAATTATACCCACTTGAGAAATGAATTTTGAAGTAAGGGATATATGGAAAACAAGTAAGGTTGGGAAATTTTCTTTGTATAAATGAAAGGGAAAACTTTACACTCTCTCTAATGAATAAACTCACTTTACTCTACATAATTTACAAATGAGACTTTCATCTCTATTTATAGGCAAAATTTAAACCTCCTTAAGATCAAGTTGCATTTACTTTACAACCCATACTTGGTTGGTCACAACTCGTGCTTAGTTGGTTACAACTCATTCTTAGTTGTCGTCAAGTGGATAAGCTAACAACTTTCCTTGCAAGTTGGCGCCAACTCGGTCTTAGCATGTATCTTTGATATTATCTTTGTCAACTCGTGCTTAGCTTGCATCTTTGATAATATCTTGCAAGTGGCACAAGTGGACAAGTTGTGCAAATTGCCCACTTGCATCCCCAAGATATCCCGCTACAGGTTCATGTATTTTTCCTCTCAAAATGGTTGAGTCAGGACTTAGAAAAAACCTCATTAACGTGCTGGAAAACTGCACGATTTAGGCAGCCTGCATTCTGCCCAAAACAATCCGCCTGCATCCCCTATCGCAAGCTGTTCCGTCCTACTGAAGCGTGCTGTCCACGCTGTTTTGAGACCGCTATCGGGACGGATCGAGCGCAACAGCGTGGGGCGTAAGTCACTCCCCCACCGAATTTGGCGACACCCTCGTTGCCATGTAGTTCCAAAACTCGGATTCAAATTGTCATAGATCTCCCTCATTTTCCTAAGTAGCTTCGGACTCGGGCAATCCCTTCCATTTGATTAAGTATTGAGTGCAAGGGGGAACACCTCTCCGTCTCACCACTCGATCAGCCAAAATGGATTCAACATCTTTCTCAAAAGATTTTGTGATGATGGGAGGCACTCTCTTTGATATGTTTCTCCCTGGATCCTCCAAGTCCGGCCTATTGGCTTCAACATGCTCACATGAAAAATCGGGTGGATCTTTAAAGTGCTTGGAAGATCTAGTCGGTAGGAAACTCTTCCAACCTTTGCTAGGATGGGAAACAGACCTTCATATTTTCTAACCAAGTAGGTTTTGAATTGTTGAGCCAACACTTTCACAAGTACTTGATCTCCAATGTTGAATTCTAATGGTCTTCGTCTCTTATCAGCCCGTCTCTTCATTCGCTTTCGGGCTTTCTCCAAGCAAGATCTTGTTAAGTCCACATGATCTCCCCATGACTTAGCCATTTTGATTGCTCCGGGACTTCAGTTAGAATTAGCAACCGTAGATAATGTGTGGGGCGTTGTCGGTTGTCGCCTTGTTGTAAGCTCAAATGGATTATGTCCCGTAGATTCACTTTTCTACAAGTTGTAGGAAAATTGGGCTATGTCCATCAACTTCGCCCAATCCCATTGATTAGCACTAACAAAGTGCCGAAGATAACACTCTAACAATGCGTTCACCCGCTCCGTTTGTCCATCCGTCTGCGGGTGAAAACTACTTGAAAAGTGCAAATCCGATCCAAGGAGTTTAAACAACTTCGTCCACAATTTCCCCGTGAAGCGGGGATTCCGATCACTTACACTATGCTTCGTCAGCCCCCAATACTTCACAACATTTTTGAAAAATAACCCTGCCCTCTCCTCCGCAGTGCAATCCTTAGGGGCTGGAATGAAAGCAGCATACTTAGAAAATCGATCAACAACAACAATTATTGATCCGAACCCTTCGAAATTTGGCAAGGTACTAATGAAATCCATGGTGACCATGTCCCATGGTTGATCCGGAACAAGAAGAGGATCAAGAAGTTCCGCCGGTAATTTATTCTCCACTTTGTCTTGTTGGCACACAAGATATGTCTAGACATATGTCTCAACTTGATCCCTCATTTGTGGCCAATAATATGCTCGTACAATCAAAGCTAATGTCCGATCTATCCCGGGATGTCCAGCCCACTTGGTGTCATGACATCCCCGAATCACATCACGCGCAAATTTCTCCACTTAGGCATAAATACCTGTTGCCCAGTGGTGTATAGCAACCCATTGTCAATCCAAAATCGCCTTGTTTTTTCTTCTCAGGTGGCTTGCATCAATGTTTTCGCCATGGGGTCATGCTCCAATCCTTGTTTAATTTCCTCTAACAAGGTACCCGTAGCTTAACACCTTCCGGCTAAGTGCATCCGCCACTACATTCACCTTTCCAGGTTTGTATTCCATCACATAATCAAACTCCGCTAAGAAATCTTGCCATCTAGCTTGCTTCGGGCTCAACTGCTTTTGTGATCGGAAGTAACTTGTAGCCATGTTGTCCGTCTTGATTACAAAACCGGAACCCAAAAGATAATGACGCCATACCCGTAGGCAATGCACAATGGCTGTCATTTCTTTTTCTTGCACTGTGTAACTCCGCTCCGTGTCATTCAACTTGCGGCTCTCGAAGGCAATAGGATGACCTTCTTGCATGAGCACACCTCCAATAGCAAAATCCGATGCATCAGTTTGAACTTCAAAACTTTTGTTGAAATTCGGTAAGGCCAACACCGGCTCCGACATGACCGACGCCCATAAATCATCAAAGGCTCTTTGACATTTCACGGTCCACTCCAATCCTTGAGACTTTTTGAGCAAGTCCGTCAAAGGGGCCGCTCTAGATGAGTAGCCTTTAATGAAACGTCGGTAGTAATTTACCAATCCAAGGAAAGACTGCAACTCCGTCACCTTAGTAGGTGGCTCCCACTTATTGATTGCTTTTACTTTGGCTCCATCCATTTTCAAGTGAAAATGCCCGATGATATGTCCTAAGAAATTCACCTCTTTTTTAGCAAATGAACATTTCTCCTTCTTGATGTACAATTCATTTTCCCGCAACACTTGGAAGATTATTTTCAAGTGCTCAACATGTTCCTCCAACGTGTGCTATAGATGACAATATCATCAAGATAAACCACCACGAACTTATCCAAGTATGGATAAAATATCTTGTTCATCAAGGTACAAAAGGTGGCCGGGGCATTTGTCAAACCGAATGGCATGACAAGCCATTCATAGGAACCATACCGAGTAATGCAAGTAGTTTTATGCTCATCTCCTTCCACAATCCGAACTTAATAGTTGCCTTTTTGCAAATCAACCTTGGTGTAGAATTTAGCGCTACCAATTCCATCAAATAAATCCACAATCAATGGACTAGGATATTTATTTTTCATTGTCACCTTGTTTAGTGCCCGGTAATCAACGCACATCCTTAATGTCCTGTTCGGCTTCTTTTGGAATAACACCGGGGCGCCATAGGAAGCTTTGGATGGTCTAATATTTCCCGTATCCACAAGCTCCGTAAGTTGTTTTTGAAGTTCCTCTAACTCCGGGGGTGCCATGCGATAAGGTGCCATGGCCAGGGGTTTGGCTCCTGGCTCTAACTCAATGCGATGATCAACTTCCCTCCTAGGCAGGAGTTTCCTTGGCAACTCCTTGGGCATCACATCCTTATTTTCCTCAAGAACCTTGGTAATAACATCCGAAAAATCATCATTATTAGTAGTGACTTCAGTTGCTACCGACAATTGAGCAATGAATGTCGGCTCACCCTTCTTCCATCCTTTCGCTAATTGCATAGCCAAAAGTTGTCGCGTTTCCGTCCCCGTGGAAACGGTAGGAGTCATACATGATGATCCCTTCTTCAAGATGCACATCGAACCAAAGGAAGGCATAGGAATGGCATTAACCTTCCTTAAGAAATCCAAGCCCAATACTAGCTTGAAATCATCCATCGGGGCCACAGAGATATCAACGGGTCCATGCCACGAACCCAACCGTAGTTTCGCTCCTCGAACTAGGCCCGCTAATGGCCTTGCGATTGCATTTACCGTCTTCATCAATCCACCTCCATGGTGAATGTTCAATCCAAGCTTTCGGGCTTCATCCTCCGTGATGAAATTGTGTGAGGCTTCGGTATCAACTAATGCCCGTGTTTGCCGTCCATTGATTTCGGCAAGTACGAACATCAATCCTTTTTCTCCGTTCGCCCCCAGAATGGTTTTGGCATTCAAAGCATTGAAAAGTTGAATTGAACCCATGTGACTTGCACGTTCCTCCATGCCATGGGAAGCCTCCGGTTGAGTCTCCGTAATAGAGGCCAAGGATCCAAGTTTAGGGCAATCCCGCATGAGATGTGGCCCTTTGCAAATGAAGCAACTACGAGGAGCAAAATTACCTCTCTTTTTATTATCATACTCCTTCCGCCAAGTAGTTGGTTTGTTGCCACCGGATTTGTAATCGACTTTGGAATTTGGCCTCCAATTCAGCTTACTCTGTTGCTTATCTTTTCGCATATCGCCTCCGCCTCTGCCAAAATTCCCTTTTGTTGGTTTGAAAGTCCTTGCTTGCAACTCCGTACTCATTTGGAACTCCATCAAAGATTCGACAACCGCAATTGCCTCATCTACATTTTTGACTCCGCAACGTTGTAATTCTTGCCACACCCATGCTGTACATCCATCCATGAAATAGAATAGCAAGACATCCTCCGGCATGCTAGGGATTTGAAGCATAAGGGTCGTGAACTCTTTGACATAGTCGCGAATGGTCCCTTTTTGTTTCAATTCCCTTAGTTTCTTGCGGGCCTCGTACACAACGTTCTCCGAGTAAAATTGCCTTTTTAGCTTCCTTTTAAACTCATCCCAAGCATCAATTCTGCTAGCTCCATGTTCAACATCGGCATGCTTATGATGCCACCAAAGAGATGCGGTGTCGGTAAGATACATAGAAGCCGTCCCAACTTTCATGGCTTCATCAAAAAGATTTAAGCCTTCAAAGTAGACTTCCATTTACCGTAGGAAGTTTTCCACATCTTTGGCATCCCGTCGCCCATCATAATGTTTAGGCTTTGGGTATTCAATCCTCGGGGCAACAATAGTTGAAGCGGCACCTCCGCTTGTACCGGCAGTGGAGTACTTGTATTGATCAAGCTCCTTACTCATTTTCTCCATCATTAGGCCAATTGGTTAACTTGGCCATGCATAGCGGTAATGGCATCCAAGACTTTGGTTTGGAGATGACCAAAATCATTCATCACCACGCTTGTCCGGCTACCACAGCTCGAACATCATCTTTCATCGTTTGGACATCATTTTCCAACGATGCTTGTGTGTCCATCACCTCTTGGACATTGATTTGTAGAGTTTCCAATTTTCCAATGGCGTGTCCCTCCAACACCTCGAAGGAACTTTTAAGAGATTCGACTTGATCACCCATATTTGAGATGATTTGGTCAAGTTTACCTTCCATGTTGGTGGCTTCCTCACCTTACTTTTGTCTCTAGTTTTCCTTACTTCAGTTTGGGCAGCACCTTGACCCCTCTCCTCAATCTCAATATCAATAGTTTCTTGAGATTCAACCATTATAACAGCCTACAAACGAGGTTCTGATACCACTTGTCACGGACCTAGTTTCGTTACACCCGAACAACTAGAACCGTGCAGCCTTAACGCTTGACAATTCCCGCACCTCACGAGAAAATGTTAAGTCAGCCTTTACACGCTCACAAATAATTTAACCAATGAGGCTAAATTATACCCACGTTGAGAAGTGAATTTTGAAGTAAGGGATATATGGAAAACAAGTAAGGTTAGGAAACTTTCTTTGTATAAATGAAAAGAAAAACTTTACAATTTCTCTAATGAATAAACTCATGTCACTTTACATGATTTACAAATGAGACTTTCATCTCTATTTATAGGCAAAACTTAAATCTCCTTAAGATCAAATTGCATTTACTTTACAACCCATGCTTGGTTGGTCACAACTCGTGCTTAGTTGGTTACAACTCATACTTAGTTGTCGTCAAGTGGATAAGCTAACAACTTTCCTTACAAGTTGACGCCAACTCGATTTTAGCTTGTATCTTTGATATTATCTTTGTCAACTCGTGCTTAGCTTGCATCTTTGATAATATCTTGCAAGTGGCACAAGTGGACAAGTTGTGCAAGTTGCCCACTTGCATCCCCAAAATATCCCGTCGCAGGTTCATGTGTTTTTCCTCTCAAAATGGCTGAGTCAGGATTTAGAAAAAACCTCATTAACGTGTTGAAAAACTGTATGATTTAGGCAGCCTGCATTCTGCCCAAAACAATCTGCCTGCATCACCTATCGCAAGTCCGCCCTGCTGAAGTGTGCTGTCCACGCTGTTTTGCGGTCGCTATCGGGACGGATCGAACGCGACTGCGTGGGGCGTAAGTGCGCGCTATGAAAACTTGAAAAGTATAATTAAGTATAATTTACTCGTATGACAATGTACTTGTATGGCATTGGTCATAAATTTTTTTTTTTTTTTTTTTTGAAAGAATGATTTTTTTTTTTTAGCACATAAATCCAACAAGCAGTAAAATCAAAATAGCGTTTTCAAATAAAGGTAGATTGCAACACCTTTGGTTCATTGTTCTGCGCCACCAATATCCTTTTGCTTTTCTTTTAAAAACCATTTAAAAAATATGAATTTTTTGCCGGATTAAATTGTATGGTATTTTTCAAGGATTATCATATTTAATATCCACTTGAGTTTAACTTGTAAAAATCACCATCCAAGAAAAAAAAATGGCTTCAGACCCGTGAGATTGGCTTCAAAGATTGTACAAATAAAAACAGGTCCTGAAGTCTTTTATTATATCATATTGTTAAATATTATCATATTAAAAGATTAATGTTGAGATTGTGCTTCATTGAGAGAATCAGCTTTTTTCATATAAAATCAAGCGCAATGTTAAGCCGATGTTTGAACTCCATTTTGTTCAAAATTCATTTGTCAAAGCTCATTTTCAATACACATTCTCTCGCAAAATAATTTTACAAAGTAAGCCAAAAAATATTCTCTATCTCTAACCACAAATTCTACATAAAAAATCACATTCCAAAATGCTTTCACAAAAAAGGGGCTCAAATAGGGCCTAAGTAAAATTACAATTCTTCATGATTAATAAAATATATTTTCTAAAATATTTTAATAATTAAGTTGTATTACTTCATGAACAATCAATAGCATATTCTCAATATCATATACATTTAGAATATTAAAATTTATAACATTATACATTTTCGAGATTACTAATACAATATTTTTTTTCTCTAAAATATGGATACTTATAAAAAAAATCCAGAAAAAAATTCAATATTTTTCTCAAATATGGCCATGTTTGAGCTCCTTTTTTAGGGATAATGTATTTTAGACTAGTGATTTTTTAAGAATGTGTAGTTAAAAATAAAAATAAAAATTGATTTAGGTATCAAATTGTTTTATGAGAGAATATGTAGTTAAAAATGAGTTTTGAGAATAGTGGGGGTTCAAACAAGGGCATTATATAGAACTTCTTTCAGAACAATTAAAAATATACTTTTGGAATATTGATATGAATTAATTGAAAGTTTTCCAAGAATAACGATGTAATATTTTCAATAATATTATTGATACACTGATGCCTCTTCATGAAATTGAAAACCCAAGAATAACTAATTAAGAGGGGGTGAATTGGTTTTTAATTTTTTTTTTTTGAATAATTAATCTAAATTCAAGTAAGTAAAGACTAAATAGATTAATTCAAATAATAAGCACATATATTAAAGCGATAAATAAAAGGGAAACGAGGGTTCAAACGATATAATTATAGAGATTTGATCCAAAGCAACGATCTAAGTCCTCTATTATCAGGCTTTTCGGTACATGTAAGGCATTTTCACTATATTGATTGATTTATGATGCAACACAACTCTTTACAATGCTTCTGGTGACTTACAAACAAGAAGTACTGATCTTTATACAATATTGAGCTTTACCAGATATCAATATGACCCATACTATTGAACTTTAAGGGATCTCAATATGACAATACTATTGAGCTTTACGGGACCTCAATATAATCAAGCAGTATAACAAAATAAATTTACGATAAAATCTTCTCTTGATAAATGATATAAATGAATTAAGTATTATGAGATGCTAACACTTAAAAGAATAAAAATAAATGATAGCTCAAGTGTTAGATGGGAAAACTTTGATAAATAAGCTAATTTCAAAATTTAATTCAATCGATCAAAGTTTTTCAATGACAATATCAAGAAGAACTAAATGCAATGTAAGTTCAAAAATATTCTCAAAATATATCTCTTTTTTAATGAATAATGGTAATAAAATTAAATACCAAAATAGAGATTTAAAAAAAACTTTGATGAATATTATGATTTTACAAATTTGATTCAATAAATCAAAATTTTGATGTAGACAAATAGAAGAAATGATACAATATAAGTTCAAAATTTTTTTCAAAATATATTTCTCTTCTATGAATAATAGAAATAAGTTCAGTATGGTATGAAAAACTTTGATGAAGATGATGAAAAGAGTTTAAATCAATCAAAGGTTTTTATATGAAGAAATGAATGAAATGAGTGCAATGTAGCCTCAAAGAATTCTCTTAAAATATATCACTTAATGCTCTTAAATTAAATCCCCTGTGAAGAATGGAAAGAGTGAGAACATTTATAGAGTTCAAAATGCCCAAAAAAAAAAAAAAAAAAAAAATAAAGGGAAAAAGGGAAAAAATTTAAAGAGTTAAAAAACTCCAAAAAAAAAAAAAAAAAAAAAATTTGTAAGTTCGGATGACATGTCCAGTTGATCACCTCTTGTCCTGATGACTAATATAACCATCTATATATTAGAAATCAAAGGTCAGAACAATCAAATTTTAGACTATCAAAAATTTTCGATTGAGAATCTCTTTTGGCTAGTCGACCTTTCGACAGTTTTGATCTTTTCACGTTTTGGTCTCATTTGTTCCGATTTGAAGGTTTTGAAAAGTGTGGACTTTTGGAAAGTATTTTTAACTAGTTTTTTAAGATAAAAGATATTTTTTAAGTTCAAATATCATTTCAAAAGTTATTTTTGTGTTTGATCGAAATATATAGAAGGATTTTGAGCTTAAACATTCATTGTCAAATATCAAAGTGTTACTACCTTTACCCTCTATCTAATAAATCAAGTTTTTGATCTTACGTCTAAGTTTGGCTCTTAAGTTATTGAACGTGAGACTTCAATCTTGGCCTTCTTCATGAGTACAATTTGTAATTATTGCTTTGATACTATCGATCAATTTTTCATCGTATGCTTTGAAAAACTATAATCACTTGAATTCAACTTGTTAGTAAACAAGATTAACTTGTTTGTTATTATCAAAATTTCACATTTATAATCAACCATCGGTCAACAAAATTGTATGTATAATTTGTGCTTCTTCTTGAGCAATATTATTCAGACAAATATTTGATATAAAGTTGTTCTTTTTAAGAGCACAACATATTAATCTTTTAAAATATTAAAACTATAAAGATTTGCTCTTCGGAGTAATAGTATAATATTTTTATAGAATATTATATCGTATTTATACTTTCAGGAATAATTTTTACTAGAATAGTAACATTATATAAAGCGTCTTCCCTCTTTTTCTTTTTCTTTTTATCAAATTTAAAATGTATTTTTCTACCATAATATTTATAAAATTGTAAAATTGTGTGTTTTTTTTAGAAAGAACATAAAAATATGATTGGATACAAGTAACAAATTGACAAAGAATTAATATCTTCTGAGGATACTCGGATACATTATCATATTTTTATCAGGAAAATTACATTTAATGATATATTAAAATACCAATTATATAAATTATACTACTTCAATAGTGTAAGCAAACTAATTATACTTTTTTTTTTCCTAAAAATACCAATATTTTTAAACTATTCCTTGAAACAACAAACAAACATTTTCTTATAATGTGACCCAAATTCTAGTAGGTATTGAGTCCTAGTTGAAGTTGTCATGGAGAGATCAAATTTATGGACCGAGAAGAAAAGTCATCGCATTTTCGCTAACCTATAGTTAGCTAGCCGCTTGAGCAGTAGGGATTTTTTTGGGAACAAGAAGCAGTCGTCCACCTGTCGTTGAGCTCTCGAGCGAAAGCGCCGTCATGGTTTTTCTCTTTATGTTGGTTTTACATGTATTTTGACATAGTTTCCATTTTAAGGTTACTTCTAGGGACACTAGTTTCCATTTTAAGGTTACTTCTAGGGACACGTCTTCGATAAATAGTAGACTCTTTATTCAATTTCGGTATTGCAGAGAGTGCTGAAATTTTATTTTTCTCTCCATTGATTGTCAATTAATAAAATTACACGGTTCCTCCACCAATCTTTCTTCTTGCTTTAATCTGCTTGTGCGATCCTCCTATTTCATAACAAGTGGTATTAGAGAATGTTTGTGATTTTTGTTTGAGGTTTCTGTTTCGATAGCAGCCATAAGTATGAAATTCTACTTTTGGATCGCAATACAAGATTTTCGTTGTGGCAAGTGAAGATGTGAACTATATCGGCGCAGATAGATTTGGATGATGCGTTGTTGGGATTTAACAAGATGCCCACAACTTGGACAACAGAAGAGAAACAACGGAAGGATCGAAAGGCACTTTCGTAGATTCATCTCTATTTATCTAACAACATTCTTCATGATGTTTTGAAGGAGAAGACAACGGCTGTGTTGTGGTTAAAGTTAGAGCAACTGTGCATGACCAAAAATTTAACAAGTAAGTTGTATCTAAAACTGAGGCTATATTCTCGTCGCATGGCAGAAGGAGGACTTTTGGAAGACCATCTGGCCTTGTGCAAGAAGATCGTCACTGATTTGAAAATGGTAGAGGTAAAAGATGATGAAGATGACTTAGCCTTGATCCTATTGTGCTCACTGCATGCTTCGTTTTTGTCATTCAGGGACACGATTTTGTATATTTGTGATATACTCACCATTGAAGATGTGTATGATGCCTTGTTCACCAAAGAAAAGATGAAGCATCTGGTTTGAGTTGAGTCCAAACGTGAAGAAGCTCTTGTGGTTTATGGTGATCGGCAAAGGGATAAGTCGAGATCATGTTACAACAATCTGGTTTATTTTTATTGCAAGAAGAAAGGACACATTAAAAAAGATTGTAGAGCAAAGATAATTCGATTGCAAATTATGGAAAGCTGTCAAATACTTCGGATGAGGCCAACATAGTTGAGGACTATTTGAGTAATGGAGATCTCTTGGTGATTTCTGACTTGAAATCCAAACCTGACAAGGAGTGAATTTTGGATATAGCTTGTGCGTTCCATATGTTTCCTAATTGAGATTTGTTTTAAACATATGGAACGATGACGTATGGTGTCGTTGGCATGGGTAACAATGGATCTTGTCTTGTAGCTGGTATTGGTATGGTCATATTGAAGTTGTTGGATCGAACAATTAGAATACTTGACCAGGTTCTACACATTTCAGATTTGAAGAAGAATCTCATCTCACTTAGTACCCTAGATTCGAAGGGTTATTGAGTTCTCTGGAGGAGATGGAGTGTTGAAGGTCCAAAAGGATGTTCGTGTAGCATTGGAAAGGTGTAAGAAGTCCCAATGGTGCATCTTACAAGGTCGCTCAAAATTGATGAAGAATCATCAACCAGGTTTAGTATTGTGGTGTATATATAGTTTGGTACAGTATTTTTGGGAGTTGCCTCTAGGTCATTATTGAAAAACATTACTCGGATGAGTTTGGAAGAAATGGGTAATTTCGCTTTTCCACCATTGTCTATGGTTTCTCTTGTTTAATTGCTAAGGAAGGACCCATTGAGGATAGGTACAAGAATGCTAATCTGGTTGTGTATGTTTTTTTGTAGGTTTGAAGGTGTTGAGATTAGCAAGTGGCCTTCAGTTAAAACATTTAGAACCGATTCTGCTATAGGGTGTACTTCGACCCTGTTTGGTAAATCTTAAATTCCTTGTGAAAATTTTGAGAACCCAGTGTTTAGGTTCAGGTATCATTTGTGGATACTGTGGAAGCGAAAGAGTAATTTAGGTGAGGTGGAAAAGTTTGGTTTTGGTTGAAGAGTTCAATCTATATCATTTTAGTCGGACTTATTTTTCTGGTGAAGAAATTTTGGAGCTTCGTTCATCTCACCGAAATTTTTGTCAATGTGGAGATTTGCTGTAATATGACCCAAATTCTAATAGGTATTGAAATCCTATTTGAAGTTGTCATAAAAGATCAAAATTATGGAATGAGAAGAAAATCAGTCAAACTTTTGCTAGCCTATCAGTAGCTGGTCTCTCAGGCAATAGGGAAAGTTTTGCAGTGAACTATCGCTCGGTTGTCGCTAGACGGCGCTCGAGCGACCATGTCATCCGAGTTTTTCACTTCATGTCGGTTTCACGCATATTTTGACATAATTTTCATCTTTTAGATTAGTTTTAGGATTTTGACATGTCCTCTATAATTAGTAGGCTGTTCATTCAGTTTAGATATTGCAGAGATTGTTGAAATTGTATTTTTCTCTCCGTTGGTTGTCAATTAATAAATCTCAGTTACTCTGCCAATCTCCTTTCTTGTTTTAGTCTTGTTTTTGTTTATGTGATCAATACTTCATATTGTATCATACAACCTCCCCGTTTCATAGCACATTTTCTAAAATAACGAAATTTTTGTATATAATTATGCTTTTTCATGATGAACACGATATTTTTTTAGAATAATGAACAATAAAGTTTGTTTTATTTAAAAATATGAAAATAATATTCGTTTAGAATATTTATATAGTTGGATTGTGTTTCTTCAAGAATATCGATACAATTTTTTATACTATTCATAAAAAGTTGTGATTCTTCTCGTGCAACAGCATAATAAGATTTTTAAATATAGATACAAGTAGAATGCTTCTTCTAAAGCATTAACACAATATTGTTATTTTTGTTTTGAATGGAAAGAAGAACCTTATTTGCTAGACCTTTGTGCTTTTATTTGAGAATCAAAACTTATATTTATATGTAAGAATTATAGTTATAGTATTACAATTTTTTTTCACAGTATCTTTAAGTATTGTTGGATATCACGAATAGCACATTCTTGTGGCTGTTAAGTGTGAAAACATATCCTCTTAAGTGTAAAGACATATCCGCTTAACGACATACTTTTCAAGTTCAAAGGTTTCAGCATTAACAATAATTAGCAATGACCACCTAACTATAGGTTGAAAAGTAGTCACCCTAAGTCATAGGCATGCAATCTGAAAGGTAGACTAAACGTATTTGCAAGTTGCCGAATCGGTAAGGCATATAGATTATCTTTGTACGAAATATTTTTTGGCCGAGGTGATGTTTGTAGAAGATGTCCTTCACGGGAAATGCCAATCACTTCGAAATAAACTACAGTAGGAGTTGATGTCTTGCTTTGAAGTGCTACTTGGAATGAGGTTCTATCATTTCAAACAATGTGCCCACATTATCTTACCCAATTGTCCAATCAACTAGAAGAGCACATGTAAGTGCGAGATGAGATGAATTACAAACCTTTTGTGACCTCTTTGTACAAAATATCTTTTGGTCAAGGTGATATTTGTAGTAGATGTCCTTTACGGGAAATGTCAATCACTTTAAAAATATACTGCAGTAGAAAGTGGCACCTCACCTTGAAAGTGCCACTTCAGACGCAATGCTATGGCTGTGGACAAGATCCCGAAATTACCTCGTCCAATTGTCCAACCACCTCAAATAACACATGGAATGGTGAGGCGAAGCGAAGTATTGACCTTACCTACCTTCTTGCTTTGTCTTCGCTTAGTTGGAGTTCACGTGACATGCCTCGTAGGACTAGGCATAACGAAGTAAACAGAAAAAGAAATGCATGTCAATTTACTTCGTAAGAATGGTAAACTGTACCAATAAGTCGAAAATAGTATTGAACTACTATAGCAAGGGCAATAGGTGTTGGGTTATGTGCACATATAATTTAATTTCGATGTAATAAAATGATATTTTTTATAATAAATAAATTATGAGTTTATTTATTTATTGTTTTTGCATTTTATATAATATTGAGCTTGTAAATAAAAGTACAAATGATCACCTGTGATAATATAAGTTGGATTTTGTCCAAGTTTCACTTTCACCCCAGAACGAACAAAATGTTCTCTAACAAAGACTTGAAATTTATATTGGTTTTGATTCACCATACATTATTAGATACCTTGAACATTCAACAAATAATTCATTTATTACACATTTTCTAAATTGTCATTTTGATTAAATGACTTTTTCAAATTTGGAAAGGTAAAATAAATCCGCAAGAACAGCATAAAATTTCTTGAAAAATGAAGCAATTATGTCTCACTTGATCCCCATTATAGTAAATGTAAGTAAAAAGTCAAAAAATCATTCACTTCAAAAAGTTGTAAATCAATTTCTTGATATATCTGTTGACACAAGGAATGTGATATAATCATATCTACTAGTAGAAAATACTTCAGGAAAAATTAATGTCCATATAGGACAATCTACTATAGCAAAGAAAAAATACGTGGAAAAAAATCAACTAAAAACTTTAAATGAAATAATAGTAAAAAATATTGATCAATCAAATACTGATAATGTGATTTTAACATAATCATAAAATGTTTGAAAATAAGGAAATTTTAATAAATTAATTGTATTCTCATAAATTATGGCATTGAAACAATATTTTCACATACAATATATTTGCCTTTACTTGCTCTCATGCAAAATGATAATCATCAACCACAATTTCTTATAACATTCAAAATAGAAATAATTGATCGAAAAATAAAAGGAGCCATGTAGACATAGTTAATTGGGGAGTGCTACATGTACATAATTGTCTACATAATGGTGTCCATAATTACATGTGGCACTGAATCCAACTTTTAATTCAAATTTCACACTTACACATCAACAATTGGATGATTGTCACATCACATTATGGACACCATTATGTGCAATAATTATGTACAAACAGAATTTTTCTAGTTAATTTCCTTAAAAAAATGCCAGATGTTTGGATATATAGTTTGAAGCATTGAAAATATAATCCATGTACGATACAAGTGACATTTGTAAAGAAAAGAAATGAAAACAACGAAATTACTATATACAAAATTCAACTCATGGCCCAAACTTTCTCACAAAGACTTGAAATCAATCATGAGAAAACGTATTCTCGTGTAATGGGCGCCATAATATTTAGATTTTTAATTAGTTTGATCTTGTCAAAAAGGCTTAACATACGCCTTATGGATGTAGTTTGTATGATTCAATTGGTAGTGCGATATACATAAAAATTTCTAGAGGACTTAAAGTGCTAGAAGTATATGATACATGCCTCAAAACTATATTCTCAGTTAAATTGTAAATATAATTCTAGAGGACGTATGTGGTATAATCATCTTAGTGAATACTCGTTGAAGAGGGTTATAAAAATAATTTTGTATATCCATGTACTTTCATAAAGAAAATAAATATTATATTTACATTTGTGAAAGTTTATGTTGATGATTAAATTATATAGGACCCCTTAAAGAGCTTAATGAAACTATAGATTTTTTTTTCGGGGGGGGGGGGGGGGGGGGGGGAATTGTTTGATCACTTGATGTGACAAGATCAATTTCCCCCTACTTGAAGATGGAGAAAATATTTTTGGTCATGAAGTACCAAGCCTAGGTGCAATTGGAGCAATAACCAATCTTGAAAATTGCATTGACAGATATACTTTTTATTGAATCTGCTTACTAGATATAGCTTTTCATTAACACAAATATATTGGAGTGGTCTTAAGCACATTTTCGTTAGCCAAGAGGAATTACTGATACGTGCTATTTTAATCACAAAAAATAGGTTCTTCTTTACTAGGATATGCACATTCATGTATATATCTCTTTGATCCACATAAAACTAAATCATAAAGAAGACATATGTATATGCATGGAGGAATAGCATTGTCATGGAAATTTATGAAATAAACCTCGACAGCAACATCTTAAAATCATTTTAAAATTATTGAAATTTATGAAGTAAGTCGAGAATGTGTACAGTTGAGGAACATAATTCATCATATCCAATAAGAGATATTTCAACAATATTGTATAAAGACATTACAGTTTGCATTGTACAATTCAAAGAAAGCTATAATCGAACACTGCAAAATACATCATATTTCTTCAAAATTTTTCTATATGCATGAGTTTTAGAAGACTAGTGATATTGATGTTCAACAAATTTGCTCGTGTTTTAATGTAGCGAAAATGAAACTAAAATTCAAATAGAAAAATAAAAAGAAGGTAGATAGTCTTTCTTCTTTTTGTTGTTGCTTGAATATTTTATATTCAGTTCGACTTATTTACACAAAAATTCTTGACTTCTACAATTAAAAATTGTTACATGAGATGGAAATACGTTGATTCCAAAACTTACGACGATCAATATTAGAGAAAGTAGGAACACTCTTTTTTATTCATGTTTCACCAATTGAATTTTTCTAACAAGATTTTTTAATGAGACACCTCCTTGATACTCCAAATTGTTTTACGGTTAACTATATTTTTTTTTTCCCTTAGTTTCATAGTTTGTTCCCTTTAAATTTTCCCCAGACAAGAATTTTAATGAGACTTTTTTTTTCTATAGATAGTCATTTAATATCGAGTATTGTAAATTAAATTGTTATATGCAAACGACTATTCTATCTATGCATCCATAATTCTTACTTATAAGTATAGAATTTTAGTTTTCAATAAAATACAAACAAAATATTTCACTATATATATATATATATATATATTTCTTTTTTTTTTTCCCTTTTATTCTCTTCTCCTTTCTCCCTAATTCATAACATAATGAAAATTTTAGAAATTAGGAGGGAAAACAGGTAAAAGCAAAAGGTCTTTTTTATTTACCCAAGAAAGTAAAAGAAGATAAATAATGAGACGGCGTTAATGTCGGATGTGTTCTATTCCCGACTGCACATAGAGACGAAAGTCATTTAAAATGTTCTGAGCGTCAAACGACGGCGCGTTAAACGCTACCTGTCGGGCTGTCCCTTGTCGGTTTTTTACCATTTTCGGCCATAACAGACCTTCTTGTCTCTTCCTTCATGCTTGATTCGTGCATGATGAAAACGAAGTACGTACTGATCTAAGTGAGAGACTGAGCTTTTCCCATGCGATTCCTTCTTGGAGTACTATTTGCTTGTGGGGCCTATTTTATATGCGTGATGGTCTTCGTTTTCAGTTTGCGGGTGATGTGAGGTTGGTCGTCTAACAAAGTCCTTTACGGTATAAATTAAAATTAAATTTTAATATATTTTGATAAAAGTTAATAAAATGTGTAATCAAAAATTTGTGAGTCTCGTGAAATATACGATTAACTTCGACTTGAGATTTTTATTAAATTTTAATCTTCACCGAAAAGGGACAAAATCTGCTCATTTTTGTTGCAAAATATCTCTATCTATTGTCCATTGAGCTATGGCCTAAGCCTTGACCATTGCACCTCTATACATGCAGGATAGGAGGACACTTTTTAATGGAGGTGAAATGGCAGAGTTAATCAATTGAAATAATTCTTAAATTTTATTCCTTTTTGGTAAAAATATTAGTTTCCTAAATTAGGGGTTTGGTTTAATTTTGTTTAGAGGATAACTAATGTTCTCTAAAGTTGTGATAAATTAATCTCAACTAAGATTAGTTCTTCTTTTTTCATTTTTCTTTCTCTTGATTATGAACATTTGAGAATCCCTTTGGATATATGTTTTTTCATATTCTTTAAAATTCCTTTTTCTTTAATTCATTTTCAATTACTAATTCAAATAATAAATTAATTTTAAAGTGGACTCATAAATATTCTATATCTTCGAAACAAACATTCTTTAAAAAATAAAAATAAAAATAAAAATAATAATAAAAAATTCTTTTCACAAAATCTATTATTAGAAAATGTACCAATTAACAATATATCATTTATCAAATGAACTTCATAATGTTAATTAAAGATACGGGAATATTTTCATGACATATAGTGATGCTTTTTTATTTTTCCATTATTTTCTTTATAATTTAAGTAATCAATATAGAAAGCTTTTCTTCGACTTTTATGTTTGAAAATTAAAATTGTACGACAACTTTAATTTTCCATAATGTGTCAATTTGTAATCGGATAAATAAGAAACTAGACAATAAAATTGGACAGCGGATTTCAACTCATCCAAAAGTTTAACCCGATTGAAGAAATTTCTTCTCATGGAAATATTTTCAGTTCTTTGAAAACCAAATGAACCAAAAGTTTAATTTCAGATAGCAAACAAAAACCACAATCAATTAACGATCAATATAAACTCTAAAAGTAATTAAGGAATCGCCAGTTCTCCATAATCGGAAGCATCTTCATGTAATACATTTTTTGATATATAATATAATTCATGATTCTGAAGCATTTTTGTTTTCTTGAATTAAAGACAGATATGGTAATGGACGAATTAAAACTACGACAATAAACTGAAGTTAGATAAACATTTCCATTCAGAGCCAGAGAGCTCCGGCTTCCTTGAGAAGAGGAACAAGGGTGCCGTTAATATGACAAGCCATGACAGTCTCGATCCCACCCAAGAATTTCCCACCAATGAACACAGCCGGAACCGGCTGTTGCTGGAAGAGCAGACGGTGGATGTCATGGCCATAGGCATCGCGATCAAGTTCAACTATCGTCGGCCCAACTCCGAGGCCAAAGAGAAGCTGCTTCACTACATGGCACATGCAGCAGCCACTTAACGTAAAAACCACCACCGCGTTGCTAGTAACCAATAGACTCACCTTCTCGTATACTTTCTCCATTCTCGCCGCCGGCCTGGATTCTTCAGTACTCCCCATTGATGACTCTTCCACCACTACCTGCATGTTGGTTTTAAAAATTTCAAGAACTGGTTAAATTTGATGGTGTGAGTTGGTCAAATTAAGTGTGGTTGGGGAGAAAGAAATGAAGAGGAGAATGTATACACACATATATATAGAGCAATGGTATAAATGCATGAAAAAGTATGAGAAAAAAGAGTTCAAAAAGGGAAATAGAAAGGACAGACATAAACCTCTGTTAGTTGAAATTAAGAGCAGAATTCTGACGGTCTTGATTTCTCCTAGTCAGGGTTATGTCTTTCTTCTATATATCTTTATTGTTCTAACTAGAAACACAAAGTACCCATCGGATCAAAGGACAACCTCTACAATGAACTTTAGGGCAAATTACTGCCACTACCTCAATTATTTGATCAGACATTAGTCAACAATCCCTCATGAAAAGTTTTTGAAGTTTCTGGAGAAAATATAATGTTATTTTTCGATTTAAGCATTACTTGTTATTAGGAGTGGCCAAAAAGTGCATTTCTTTTCAAATGACAATTGTCTCTTCTAATACATATTATTTCATTTTTGTTCACATAAATTAATTTTATAGTTGATGTAATTGAAAGATTATAGAAAGATAATTTTAAAATCGAAATAAAATTTCGTTTCATAAGTTGAATCGAGAATCACATCATAATCAGTTCAATTTTAACTGAGATTAAAGGCAATTGACTTATTTAGTGTCATTTTATGCGAAACATGTCCAACATAAATTACATAATCACTACTAAAAAAGAGCTTTTCACCTACAGAAAATTACCGACGGATGCAATCCATTGGTAATTATTCACTCATCCGTTGGTAAAAATTATTCACTCATCCGTTGGTAAAATTATTCACTTTCAACTACGAGAATCAGCAACGAATTTTTCGTTGGTAATGATGATATCTCTTTACCAACGAATATTTTGTATCTCATATAACCGTTTAACATTTAGATCTTTCACCTACGGAATATCCATTAGCGACGTACCGAATATTACCAACAGATGCAATCTATTAGTAATTAGAAACGGATTATCCGTTGGTAAAAGTAATTCAATTTCAACTAAGATAATCGACAACGAATTTTTCATTGGTAACGATGATATCTCTTTACCAATGAATATTCTATATCTCATGTAATCGTTTAACATTTGAATTTTTCACCTACAGATATTCCATTGGTAAAAGTAATTCACTTATCCCACATCAAAAGTTCACAACAAAATCTTCAGAGTTGCCCTTTATAAATTAATTGTGGTCCAATAAATGGTTAAACAATATTTTGACCTTTCAATTCGGTTGGCTAAAAGTTAAAAAAATTAGAATTATTAAATAAAAAATAATAAATAAATAAATAATTTTTTTTATACCATGTCTCACACCTATGCAGATATTTACAACATTGATTTTTACCAATTGTAATGATAGACATTTACCAACGGAAAATCGGTTAGTATTGGTTAAGATTTTTACCAACGAAAATTTCGTTGGTAAAATGTTTACTCTTTACATGCGGTAAGATCCGTTGGTAACTATCAACGAACCTCATATTAGCAACGGATTTGCAGTTGTAAATATTCTGTTGATAAGGAGTAATAGCAACGGATATCGAGATTTTAGGAAATCTGTGCCTGAAACCATGTTTTTTAGTAATGAATGTTACACTTTGAACTGTTAAGGAAATTATTACGTTTTGCCCAGCGATGCAGGTCACATGGCAACTACCTAAAAAAGAGAAAGGAGCCACACAAGGCACGTACTCTACATCACCTTGCTCTTCCAAGCCTAGAATGAAGTTACCATGCAAAAGTACAAGGTGACTAAGGCACCTTAACCGAAGAGACCACCCTATTCGAAGTGTGATGCAGGAGGAAAGGCGCTACAAGTTAATGCAATGTATTTCTAAAGTGTCTAGCATTTGCTTTACAAGGCATTCACTATGGACAACACTTCAGCCTAGAGATCTTATGTACAAAGATATTGGAACATCTGAAAGATTTGGCTACTCTGTTGTACATGCTATCATTCAACTTTTTAGTTGGCAAGCTTAAAACGTAACATGGTTACTCTTCAATCTATTTAAGGTCACTACATGCCTAGAACAACTGGGAATGATACTTGTTGAGTTGACCCATGAGCCGTTGAGATGAGATCACCTGTCAAATATTCAATGGATGTTACTTATTTCTCTCTAGTATAAAAGCTCACAATTATTATCTTCCAAATGTAATGCTACTACACATATCTACAATATATTGCTTGGTATTCTCTTTTTGATCCAAATCCTATTACTTACATCCATTATCTCTCATACATCCAAAAAAAAATTTCTTCCACCCCTGGCTAACTTAAGCCTCGAAGTGCCTGCAATCATCTTCTTTAATGCTAGAGATATGAAGATGTGCATTTAACTCTTGTCCAAGTTAAGATTGGACAAAACTTTTGAACCAAACTGAGCAGTTCTTCTTAACTTAAATATCCAAATGGGTATCTAAATTGAAATTCGACAAGTTCGATTCGATTTTCGATTCTAGAACAAGAACCGAATAAGAACTGAATCTTCAATATTTTTTATTTATTTATTTTAAATAAGCTATTATTTTATTTTTTAAAAATAAATTTGCTAACTAGTTAATTTAGCTCAAACTCAAAAATATGATTTTCTTATTTCTAATTTTTAGTCTCAGTCCAATTTAACCAAATTGACCTAAGTATTACCCAAATCTATTATTCTAGCGTAGTGCCTATTTACCATTTTGGAGAAATCGAATTGAAGCTTGATAGCGCCTTTTTAATTATTGTGAGCTTGCTATCTTTATCTTTCTATGATTTTAACAATCAAAACTATGAAATATTCAACAAAGAGATACGCAAAAGACATATAAGATAAACTATGTTATTTTGTAAGAGTTAAGATTAAACATGCTATTATAAGAATTAATGTAACTTTGTAAATATTAAAAAAATTAATTACTGTATAGAACCTGTGAACCGAATGAAATCGAACCGAACCAAATGGAACCAAACCCAAACAGTTCCATAGTTATATTTGGATTCAACGGTTCCATTTACTAAATACCCAAAAATTTTGGATCCAGCTCAATTCTTATGAAAACTAAACCGAACTGGATTGTGCCCAGCCCTAGCTAATTGTGCAAGAAATTTACATATGTAAAAAGTGGATCTAAAATCTGTTACCACGTTCACACCAAATTTCGACTGAATTTATTTTTTTTTATCAGATTTGTGACCAAATTCATCTTCAATGCGATTATTTGTAACCGTCTAATTTATTATTGTGTGTAACCAAGTCTGTAACTTAAGTTATCTGTGATTAACTGTGATCAAATTTATCTTTATTATGACTAACTATGACTAAATTTGTCTTCGGTGTGACTGTTTGTGACCAGTTAATCTTTCTCTGATCAGTATTTCATAGATCAAAACTCATATACAAGTACACCAGACATACTTGGACAAACAAGAATCAAGTGTTGTATACAAATACTTCGAACATACCCGAACGAACTAAATGAATATGCTTACAAACGATAGGACCCAATGCCAAAGGCTCAAAATGAATTAAAACAAGCGGATACGAAGAAAACATAACTTTGTATATATGTGTTTTAATTCGTCTTATTATATTATTAACTTGTGGTATAAGATCTTCAAAATGTTTCCTGTTACGTGCCGTTCATAAGTGGTAAACGGAACTAGCAAGTGCAATCTTTTTGTCTTTGCTTAGCCAAGATGTTCCTCGAACCTCCCTTTTTTTTTTTTTTCTTTTTTTCTTTTTTTTTTTTCGCATCCAAGTGTAGAATGGCCAAAAACTTTGTAAGTGGAGCAAAATTTTGGCTCGTGTCCAAAATGAACTTCATGTTCTCTTAAGTTACCATTAGGCAGCTTTATCTTTACCAATTGTACTAACTCAATGGATGCATCCACTTAAATGAGTACTTTCACATAGGATAATCTTCATTTGTGTAGAAGTAAGTTTATCCATCTATATTCATTTATCGACTTTGGAAACAATCTTTCCCAAGGCAATTGTGGTCCAAAACTCTAAAGGCAAACTCGATAAATTGATCCACATCGGCATAGATCTAATTTCTTTGTCTTCGAACTCAAAATAACAGGGCATGACTTTTAAATTAATAGTCCCAAAAATGAAATAGGGGCCTCCGTGAAGCGCACTCAACCTCTCGCATCAATTTTAAATTTTAAGATCAACCATCTGCTAGAATGCACAAAGTATTTGTACTTCAAATTCTGTAAGTCGCACAATTGCAGTAAGGCTGTTTTTCTCGGAAACCTACTCACAAAATACTCAACAAGACTATATCCCCAAGACTCCTCTACGTCTACAACATCATTTTCGCCTAAAATCACTTCTTGTTGATTTTCAAATGAGTACGATTTATACCACCATCAAATTTCTTGTTATCATTAAAAGAGGTTTACCCTTGAAGCTTGAAGAGGCTTTTGTCTATCAAGTACAACCTCTTTCGCCACTTGAGGTTTCCAGTTTGAGCTCGTTGAATCCATGTCTTCGTCACCAAGTGTTTGGGACACACTTCGTGAATTTATAACCTCATCATTTAGCCCTTTTCCAGAAACCTTTTCCAGCTTCTTCAGCATCAAAATTAGGACCATTAGCTAGGGATGAAGATGCATTTCATCATTGCCTTAGCATTGAACTGCCTTAGCTGGGATTGCAGTCCGTTGGAGTGGAAGTATTCTACTGTGTTAGCCTTTTTTCTTCTCCATTATATTTGACAAATAGGGAGCTGGAAGGTCTAACCAACCACAAACAACCTAACTTTAAACATGGCTGAACAGTGAAAGCTGGAGAAAAAACTTGAATCCAAGATGAACAAGAACCGCGAATAGCCTACCAGGTCAATCATAACTGTGACTAGAACTATAAATGGATCGGATATATACCAGATCTTTCTATATCCGATTCAATCCAATAAGAATAATTTTTAAATCTAATTCGATAATCCAACGAATATTTGATTGTTAAATCTTTATCCGATTTGCTATGTTATCAGATATTCGATTTGAAATTGAAGAAATTAGGGAGATAAAATTAATGTTGAAATTAACTATTTATTTAGGCCCATATTTTAAATTAATAAGGCACAAATAGTGAAAAATCCAATCAATGAGCTGTCCCTTATTTATAACTTATTCATTTAGCTTCTTTTTTGTTGGAAATCGATGTGGGATGGCTTATGACTATATGACAAGCAATAGAAAAACCATATACATAATTGATGGTGTATAGGTGGATATGCTTTCTTATTTTTTCTTGTTTCAAATTTGATGACTTTTTAGTTGGGTTCTTATCAAATCGGATTGACCTATTTTCATTTTTACTCCATGTAATTAATAGATTATCGAATTCGAATCTTAATTAGGTTATCAGACTAAGACCTTAAATCCACCTTCCATCAATTTCATTGGATTCGGATCAAATTCAATCATTTAATGGTCCTAGCTGTGACGATATGTGAACCAATCACAATCGGTCACAAGTAACATAGAATTGGTCAAAACCAATCATAATAAAAACATACTTGATCACTAAATGTCACCACAAATAAATCTGCACACACCACAAGCCATTGCCATAATCCATGTGCTTTTGTAGAATGGGCTTCCTTAAGCATTTTTGAGGATGGATACTAGTGCAGACCAACCCAATCAAGAACATTCTTCAAGTTCCACAAATGATAAATGAGGGAATCGGTACTTTCAAACTTCCATGCCTTTGGAAGCTCTCAATATAATTGAACCAATAATCAAGGATCACAATGTGAAACCAATTACTGATACCAAGGGCACATTGTGGAATTGAACTATTAATCAAGGATAACAATGTAGAACCAATCATTGATACCAATACAAATTCAAATGTGTTGTTAAGGGCTTGCACTGACATTGCAACAGTAGAGCATGCATCAGCTACTGCACGTGCTGTCACTGAATTGGTAAATGGCAATGTTAGCTCATCGAAGGAATAGAAAAAGTAGATTTACTTGAACTTATTATCTTGATTGACATGAAACATCCGAATTCAATTTTATCACTAAGCATTATGGATACAAAATTAGCTTAATTATCAATAGGAAGGAGGTTATGCCGTGTTTGCATCGTGCATTGCTGTAGTTGCAATGATTATGGAACAGATTGCCATCATCTTTCATGAATCAGATAGTTGGCGGCGCTCATGGTGCAAATCGTCAGCAGCGACAATTTTCGATGAACTTGAATTTTGAAATTTGTTTTGCAAATTCTTGCAAGATACTGGACTCATCAGACAAAGTATCTTCAACCAATTTTGGAGAAAATTTATAATCAATTGATTTGAAAATTAGAGGTTTTTCTCATCTTTCTTAGATGAGGGAGCCTCGAAATCAGAATTGGCTTCAATTCTAGATAATGGAAGTTGTATTCTTGAAAGCAAAAGATTTAGAAAAAGAATACAACTCTAAACAAAATTTAAACAAAAAATCTTCTTCAGAATCCTCTTCTTCTGATAATGATACTTCTCATGCTTATCATTCAAATTTTCAATCTAAATAAGAAAAAGTTAATGTTATAAACCATATCCAACTTAAAAAATGGTACTTTACCATGGTTATTGTGATCAATAAGGAATTCAAGTTTACTTCAAATGTATTAATTGATCTAGGAGCTTATCAGAATTGTATGAGGGAATGGTTAATTCCCATAAAATATTTTAAGGAAACTACTGAGCGTCTTTATAATACTAGTGATATAAAACTCAATATTCAATATAAACTTTCTGATGCTTGTGTTTGTAATTCAAATATATGTTCTAACAATATTTTTTATCTAGTAGGAGATTTAAATCAAGAAATAATTCTTGGTACACCTTTTATCGTTCAAATATATCATTTTCAAGCAGACGCAAAAGGATTAACTACAAAAAAAATTTAGTTAAAAGATATATTTTTATTTGACAAATCCTCCTTATAAAGATATTAATTTTTCAAAAGAAGCATCAATTTCAAAAATATTCAATAATATTAATCTTAAGAAAAAGCATATTTAATTTCTCAAAAAAGAAATTAAATTTAGAAAAATTGAAGAATTGCAAAATTCTCCAATTAAAGAGAAAATTTCAAATATGTTCGACTATTCCTAATGCTTTCTAGAATATAAGGAAACATATTATTTCTCTTCTTTATGTAAATGATTTTCATGAGTCAATGATTCCTACAAATTTCACCCTATTCAAATGAATAAAGAATTACTTGATCTTTGTATCAAGGAGATCAATGATTTATTAAAAAAGATACTCGTTCTCCCAAATAAATCTACATGGCGTTGCTTGATATTCGATGTCAATAATTCTATTGAAATTGAATGAGGTACTCCATTTCTCATTATTAATTACCAACCTCCTAATAAAGCTTTTCAATGGATTCGATATTCATTACCTCAAAAGAATGATTTGTTGAACAAATTATTCAAAGCAGTTATCTTCTCAAAATTTGATATAAAAACTATTTTTTGGCATATTCAAATTAAAGAATGAGATAAAAACAAAACTGCTTTCAATATTCCATTTGGTTAATATGAATGGAATGTCCTGCCTTTTGATCTCAAAAATGGTCCCTTCCGAATTTCAAAAAATTATGATTTATATTTTTAATCATTATCAATATTTCATTATTGTTTACATTGATGATCTTCTAATTCATTCGGAATGTTTAGAATAGCATTTCAAGCATATCAATACATTCATTAATGTTATTAAGAACAATAGTTTAGTAGTCTCTACAAAAAAGGTTGTTCTTTGTCAAATACGTATAAGGTTTTCAGGTTATTATATACACCTAGAAACACTTACACCAATTCAAAGAAGTTTGGAATTTGTTGATAAATTTTTCAATGAAATTCAAGATAAAACAAATCTGTAGCGTTTCTTAGGATGTCTCAATTATATTACTGATTTTGTCAAAAGTATATGTCAATTATGTGCACCCCTTTTTCAAAGATTACAAAAAGAATCCACTACCGTGTAATAATGATCACACTTTAGCCATCCAAAAAGTTAAAGTAGCTATCAAAAGTATCCCATGTCTTTCAATCATAGACCCTTTAGCCTCTATTATTGTCGAAACAGATGCATCAGACATAGAGTATGATAGGGGTACTAAAGCGGATTTCAAAATAGTCGAAAAAAGACTTCAATTCCTTTATTTTCAATGGAGAATTACATTTAAAGATCATCAAGAAAAAGGAACAAAGTTATTCATCCTCTCAAAACACAACTCTTTCAACACTTGTGTTCAAAAAACCTACTCAAACCAGGCTATTCAATCTGAATCAAGAAATTACCAGAAATCAATCCTCCAAAAAACTTTTCAATATTTTATCAAATCCACTTATATTCCAGTCTTTGAAATAGAAATTCTTGGATAAATAGATATTCATCTTTAAATAAATGTTTTCAAGATCTTTTTCCTCAACAATTGCAAATTATGCCATTAAATATTAAAAAATCTAAGAATTTTTTGAAAATGTTCTTATTAAGACTGGATTAGCTATTATGACTCATACTCGAATCCTCAAAAGTCAAATCAAGTTGATTTTTCAAAAATAAACATTCAAAGGTTGTTGTCATATGAAAATTGTGACAATAACCATGGAATGGGAAGATGATACATCTCACAAAAGACAATTTTTTTGAATCTTACTTCAATTATTTTGATTATAAGGATGCTTCGTATAATGTTTTCTACTTTAGACTGGTAACTTATTCTTAGTTCATTTATTTAATATGAAAGCCTCATGGATATTCTTTCGGGATTTCAATATTATTCAAAACCAAAACTCTAAATATAATTTTAAAAAGATTATTTGAAGATTCAAAATTAAATGGTGGTCAAAGTCCTGTAAAACAAACTATTGCTCAAAAGTAGTAAACTCATGGATTCTAGAATAGAGAAATATCTACATTCCAAAATTTTCAAAAAATAAAAAAATGATCAAGATAAACAAGCCGACTTTCTCATAGAACAATCAAAATTTTGAGCCATGTTCAATCCATGAAAAACATCAGAAGAATTAGCAACTATATCAGAAAAAATTCCATCAATGGCAAAATTAACTTCAAAGAAATCTAAATCTATTCAAGATAGTTCATCTTCTCAAACAGGTTCAGAAACTGACTATGTTCAAAACAATGAAAATGATTATTATGGGATACACATGAATGATCTCATTGCTCAAGAAGAAACTGAAAAGAATTCAAAATAACTATATATATATATACGCGACATTATAGAGCCCTCTTGATAGATAATATGCAGACCAAATAAAAGCCCGTTTGGGAATAATTTTTCCTAAAAAAATTAATTTTTTAACCGTTATTTCACTATTCTAGTCGTCATATTTGACTTCTTTAACAAGTGGACCCCACTTTTTTCCTAACGATCAAAAAATAAATTCTGAAAATCACTCTCGAACAGGCTCTAAATTTCCACATGCCACTGAAGTTAGGCCTCTCAAGTCCCCAAGCAATGCCAACCTTTTCAATCGACCCCCAACCAAATATGTGACAATCTTGAGTTTTTCTCATTATTGCTCCTCAATAAGCATGTACCTAATCCAAAAAAGGCAAATCTTCTCTTTCAATGACTTTGGCATCATTAGTTCATTTACATTACTTGTCTAATCAATTGAGAATACCTCAAATTAAACACAATCTTCATAATCCGTTTTTGACATCTCACGTACATGTTTGACAAAGTTTAGATTATAATTTGAATGACTCAAGTAGACTTTTTATTCAATTATTTTGAATGCAATTAATTCAAGTAAATTTGTTATATTACAATTTATGGTTGAACAATTGAGATATTATTTATTGGAGCCCATTTGAAATAGACTTTTTAAGAACGGATTTTGAAAAATGAATTTTGATATTAAAAAAAATAAAATAAAAAATAATTGAAAAATCTGTACCAAACATGACTAAAATCCATCCTATAGGAATGAGGATGTGCACTTTTGTTTATAGCACTAATTCGTAAGATGTAATTGTGAATACATCCGTACAACAATCACCAGAATTAAAATATTGAAAGTAAAAGTTAAAATTATAAATTGAGGAACAACTTTGTTAAACAAATTTATCTTTTATGTTATCATAGTTTACAGGATAGATTAAAAAAGTATCGAAATTTTTGGACCAAAGATAAATGGGATAAAATCGTAAAGTAATGGAAAAAAGAAAATTGTGCTCAAAGTTTGTTATTTGTATAGCCAACGGACAGTCAAAGAATGAGACATTCTTGAGACACAGGGATTTGGCGGTTGGTACTGCGGATTTGCGCCTCCTATCTCATGTCCATACCAAATTGCTGACGAAAATAACAATTATTTTTAGCAGTTTTTGTTAACTAAAAAAAAAAA
>NC_036252.1:15269591-15287303 GCF_002742605.1 Olea europaea var. sylvestris
TATTTACAACATTGATTTTTACCAATTGTAATGATAGACATTTACCAACGGAAAATCGGTTAGTATTGGTTAAGATTTTTACCAACGAAAATTTCGTTAGTAAAATGTTTACTCTTTACATGCGGTAAGATCCGTTGGTAACTATCAACGAACCTCATATTAGCAACGGATTTGCAGTTGTAAATATTCTGTTGATAAGGAGTAATAGCAACGGATATCGAGATTTTAGGAAATCTGTGCCTGAAACCATGTTTTTTAGTAATGAATGTTACACTTTGAACTGTTAAGGAAATTATTACGTTTTGCCCAGCGATGCAGGTCACATGGCAACTACCTAAAAAAGAGAAAGGAGCCACACAAGGCACGTACTCTACATCACCTTGCTCTTCCAAGCCTAGAATGAAGTTACCATGCAAAAGTACAAGGTGACTAAGGCACCTTAACCGAAGAGACCACCCTATTCGAAGTGTGATGCAGGAGGAAAGGCGCTACAAGTTAATGCAATGTATTTCTAAAGTGTCTAGCATTTGCTTTACAAGGCATTCACTATGGACAACACTTCAGCCTAGAGATCTTATGTACAAAGATATTGGAACATCTGAAAGATTTGGCTACTCTGTTGTACATGCTATCATTCAACTTTTTAGTTGGCAAGCTTAAAACGTAACATGGTTACTCTTCAATCTATTTAAGGTCACTACATGCCTAGAACAACTGGGAATGATACTTGTTGAGTTGACCCATGAGCCGTTGAGATGAGATCACCTGTCAAATATTCAATGGATGTTACTTATTTCTCTCTAGTATAAAAGCTCACAATTATTATCTTCCAAATGTAATGCTACTACACATATCTACAATATATTGCTTGGTATTCTCTTTTTGATCCAAATCCTATTACTTACATCCATTATCTCTCATACATCCAAAAAAAAAATTCTTCCACCCCTGGCTAACTTAAGCCTCGAAGTGCCTGCAATCATCTTCTTTAATGCTAGAGATATGAAGATGTGCATTTAACTCTTGTCCAAGTTAAGATTGGACAAAACTTTTGAACCAAACTGAGCAGTTCTTCTTAACTTAAATATCCAAATGGGTATCTAAATTGAAATTCGACAAGTTCGATTCGATTTTCGATTCTAGAACAAGAACCGAATAAGAACTGAATCTTCAATATTTTTTATTTATTTATTTTAAATAAGCTATTATTTTATTTTTTAAAAATAAATTTGCTAACTAGTTAATTTAGCTCAAACTCAAAAATATGATTTTCTTATTTCTAATTTTTAGTCTCAGTCCAATTTAACCAAATTGACCTAAGTATTACCCAAATCTATTATTCTAGCGTAGTGCCTATTTACCATTTTGGAGAAATCGAATTGAAGCTTGATAGCGCCTTTTTAATTATTGTGAGCTTGCTATCTTTATCTTTCTATGATTTTAACAATCAAAACTATGAAATATTCAACAAAGAGATACGCAAAAGACATATAAGATAAACTATGTTATTTTGTAAGAGTTAAGATTAAACATGCTATTATAAGAATTAATGTAACTTTGTAAATATTAAAAAAATTAATTACTGTATAGAACCTGTGAACCGAATGAAATCGAACCGAACCAAATGGAACCAAACCCAAACAGTTCCATAGTTATATTTGGATTCAACGGTTCCATTTACTAAATACCCAAAAATTTTGGATCCAGCTCAATTCTTATGAAAACTAAACCGAACTGGACTGTGCCCAGCCCTAGCTAATTGTGCAAGAAATTTACATATGTAAAAAGTGGATCTAAAATCTGTTACCACGTTCACACCAAATTTCGACTGAATTTATTTTTTTTTATCAGATTTGTGACCAAATTCATCTTCAATGCGATTATTTGTAACCGTCTAATTTATTATTGTGTGTAACCAAGTCTGTAACTTAAGTTATCTGTGATTAACTGTGATCAAATTTATCTTTATTATGACTAACTATGACTAAATTTGTCTTCGGTGTGACTGTTTGTGACCAGTTAATCTTTCTCTGATCAGTATTTCATAGATCAAAACTCATATACAAGTACACCAGACATACTTGGACAAACAAGAATCAAGTGTTGTATACAAATACTTTGAACATACCCGAACGAACTAAATGAATATGCTTACAAACGATAGGACCCAATGCCAAAGGCTCAAAATGAATTAAAACAAGCGGATACGAAGAAAACATAACTTTGTATATATGTGTTTTAATTCGTCTTATTATATTATTAACTTGTGGTATAAGATCTTCAAAATGTTTCCTGTTACGTGCCGTTCATAAGTGGTAAACGGAACTAGCAAGTGCAATCTTTTTGTCTTTGCTTAGCCAAGATGTTCCTCGAACCTCCCTTTTTTCTTTTTTTCTTTTTTTTTTTCGCATCCAAGTGTAGAATGGCCAAAAACTTTGTAAGTGGAGCAAAATTTTGGCTCGTGTCCAAAATGAACTTCTTGTTCTCTTAAGTTACCATTAGGCAGCTTTATCTTTACCGATTGTACTAACTCAATGGATGCATCCACTTAAATGAGTACTTTCACATAGGATAATCTTCATTTGTGTAGAAGTAAGTTTATCCATCTATATTCATTTATCGACTTTGGAAACAATCTTTCCCAAGGCAATTGTGGTCCAAAACTCTAAAGGCAAACTCGATAAATTGATCCACATCGGCATAGATCTAATTTCTTTGTCTTCGAACTCAAAATAACAGGGCATGACTTTTAAATTAATAGTCCCAAAAATGAAATAGGGGCCTCCGTGAAGCGCACTCAACCTCTCGCATCAATTTTAAATTTTAAGATCAACCATCTGCTAGAATGCACAAAGTATTTGTACTTCAAATTCTGTAAGTCGCACAATTGTAGTAAGGCTGTTTTTCTCGGAAACCTACTCACAAAATACTCAACAAGACTATATCCCCAAGACTCCTCTACGTCTACAACATCATTTTCGCCTAAAATCACTTCTTGTTGATTTTCAAATGAGTGTACGATTTATACCACCATCAAATTTCTTGTTATCATTAAAAGAGGTTTACCCTTGAAGCTTGAAGAGGCTTTTGTCTATCAAGTACAACCTCTTTCGCCACTTGAGGTTTCCAGTTTGAGCTCGTTGAATCCATGTCTTCGTCACCAAGTGTTTGGGACACACTTCGTGAATTTATAACCTCATCATTTAGCCCTTTTCCAGAAACCTTTTCCAGCTTCTTCAGCATCAAAATTAGGACCATTAGCTAGGGATGAAGATGCATTTCATCATTGCCTTAGCATTGAACTGCCTTAGCTGGGATTGCAGTCCGTTGGAGTGGAAGTATTCTACTGTGTTAGCCTTTTTTCTTCTCCATTATATTTGACAAATAGGGAGCTGGAAGGTCTAACCAACCACAAACAACCTAACTTTAAACATGGCTGAACAGTGAAAGCTGGAGAAAAAACTTGAATCCAAGATGAACAAGAACCGCGAATAGCCTACCAGGTCAATCATAACTGTGACTAGAACTATAAATGGATCGGATATATACCAGATCTTTCTATATCCGATTCAATCCAATAAGAATAATTTTTAAATCTAATTCGATAATCCAACGAATATTTGATTGTTAAATCTTTATCCGATTTGCTATGTTATCAGATATTCGATTTGAAATTGAAGAAATTAGGGAGATAAAATTAATGTTGAAATTAACTATTTATTTAGGCCCATATTTTAAATTAATAAGGCACAAATAGTGAAAAATCCAATCAATGAGCTGTCCCTTATTTATAACTTATAAAAAAATTGAACATTTTATCATCTGTTGGAACCAATTAAAAAAAAAATTTGAATTCCTTGGTAGAAAAATATGTTATTTTTTGTCTTCTCTTTGCTCAATCAAGAGCTCAATTGAACTTCTTGTTCCTATGGGAATATATTGAACGAAGCAATTTAATTCAAAGAAATATGCTCAACATACAACACAACTTTCACTAAATGTCACCACAAATAAATCTGCACACACCACAAGCCATTGCCATAATCCATGTGCTTTTGTAGAATGGGCTTCCTTAAGCATTTTTGAGGATGGATACTAGTGCAGACCAACCCAATCAAGAACATTCTTCAAGTTCCACAAATGATAAATGAGGGAATCGGTACTTTCAAACTTCCATGCCTTTGGAAGCTCTCAATATAATTGAACCAATAATCAAGGATCACAATGTGAAACCAATTACTGATACCAAGGGCACATTGTGGAATTGAACTATTAATTAAGGATAACAATGTAGAACCAATCATTGATACCAATACAAATTCAAATGTGTTGTTAAGGGCTTGCACTGACATTGCAACAGTAGAGCATGCATCAGCTACTGCACGTGCTGTCACTGAATTGGTAAATGGCAATGTTAGCTCATCGAAGGAATAGAAAAAGTAGATTTACTTGAACTTATTATCTTGATTGACATGAAACATCCGAATTCGTTCACTTGAAAATATATTGTTGAGACGGCTAAACTTAGACCGAATAGAGATTCTAAGGGTCGATTGACCAATTTTCCATAAAATTTTGAACTATAGGCAACTTTACTACAAGAACTAGGTTGAAATGTAGAAAAATTAAGAATGTAAAGGATTTAAAAAGAAAATGTAAAATATTAGTCAAATGACAATGATAATCCTACACATGAATTACTATTATTTTATAAAACATGTAACTTGACCGCATGCTTTACGTAAAAATCAGAATTTTAAAAAGCGTAAAGCGTAGAAAGGCGTAAAAGGCTAATCTTCAAGTTTTGTGAACCTAGGTGAGGCTCAGCCGTAAAAAAAAATATTTTGTTCTTTTTAATATTATTTTAAATTTTTATAGACAATTTTCGATGAACTTGAATTTTGAAATTTGTTTTGCAAATTCTTGCAAGATACTGGACTCATCAGACAAAGTACCTTCAACCAATTTTGGAGAAAATTTATAATCAATTGATTTGAAAATTAGAGGTTTTTCTCATCTTTCTTAGATGAGGGAGCCTCGACCGCCTAATTTTTCGTTTACTTTCAAGGTGTAACATTTTGTCCATGCCTTGTGCCTAGAAATGATTTCTAGAACACTAGTAAAACAATAAATTATCAATATTACTAAATAAAGAAAATGGGACGCTTGTGAACATAAATATTAAATAGTTTAGCCCCCGTTGGATGAGGATCAAAGTCAAATTTTAAGTACATTTTGGCAACAGTTGATGAAATGTGTAATTGAAAAGTTGGAAGTCTCATGAAAAGTAGTTAAAATTAGTCCTCATTTGATACCTATTATTTTTAAAATACATTTTTCTCTCTTCTTTTCAATCACATTTTTCAATAAAATAATATTACACACATACTAAAAAAAATTTATAATTTTTTAACCACACATTCTCCATCAATCTACTATTCCAAAATATATTCTTATGAAATAATGGGGCTCAAACATATATTTAATTGATGACTTTGATTTTGATTAAAATCAAGATTTTATTCCCCACCAAATAGGTGTTTAAAATTTATTTTCAACCACATATTCATGAGACCCACGAATTTTATGAACTTTTCAAATATATTTCATCAATTTTTATTAAAATGTACAAAAAATCTGATGTAAACTAAACTAAACGGGTTCAATTTAATGATAAAAATTCATCAAGAAATAAAGTAATTAAGATAATAAATTATTTACTATCTAAAAACTACATCAATAATAAAAAAAATTAAAAAATAACTTATCGATCAGTAATATTAAAAAATATATAAGATATTCAAACTTAATCATAAATAACATATTGAAAAATATTGAAAAAATAAATTTCGTTTGTAATATTGAGGGCTTCTGGTTGGTGATCTACGATCAAAGTACCACTGATGGTTCTTGACATCATTGACGATAATGTCATTGATAATCGATGACGAAAAATCATCAATGACATCATCAATCTGATTGGTGTAGAGTCCAGATTTTTGCAAAATTGAGAACCAATTTTAAAAGACAAAATTTTCGGACTCCCTTGTGCTAAATCATGAGCTTCGTAGATAAATATTTTTGGCCATTTAGCTTTAACACGTGCTCTAATGGAATCATACAACCCACTAACAAGGTTACTCGTTGATCACGAGGAACTGAGTTTGATAGTCTTATTCATTCTCGTTTGTTGCTATCTAGTCAACTCCTCAAAGAAATAATAAAATATATTTTGTCTGAAACAAGAGAGAATCTATTCCCTAAAATCGTCGCATGTAAGATTTTTTCAATATTGATTCAATAATTGATAGCGTAACTGAGCATGGCCTTCAATAAGATATGATGCTATACCTCACTATCCTCCTTTGGAGCATCTGAAATTGAAAAAATTCACAGCACGACATAACCAACTAGTTGGATAATCTCCACTGACCACCACTAAAGCGATGGAAATCCAACTTCACAAGTTTAGGAGGGTATGATGTGTTGGGTTCTATACCCATATAGTATATTTTGCTATGATAAAATAATTATAAGTTGTGGTTTTATTTATTTATTGTATTATTTATTATTGAGCATATGAAATTAAAGTGTCTGTAATCACTTGTGATAATATAAGTTGAGTACTTGTGTTGTGAAGTACAATGTGACACAACTTATATTTTGATAATAAATAATTTGTTCACAATCTATGTATAAGAGTTGACACCTTGTATTGGAATGTTGTAGTGTTGACCTTCACTATTCGGACTCATGATTTGTCTTTATCACAAAAATGGTTAAAGAGACACTAGTACACTTGAAGTGTATTGAACAGACCTCGTGTCAAATTCAATTCTATAACATGATCGTGCGGAGAATTAAATTTCACTTGACCGTTGTGTATTTTATCTAAATCCGTTGACATTATTATGTATATTTTTTCGTGATTTTAATTGTTTTTGGATTTATCAATGGGTGAGATTAATTTGATTGGTCAAATATTTCGATGAATTAGGAACTTGAGAATGAGAAGAGTAGAGAACATGAATTTATGTCGAGAACCGTCACCCTGAAATATAGATAGAGTGACTATTTAAGTATTTTCTGTTGAATGGTTAAAATCTGTACTTAGTGTTTAACGATGGCTAAACTTCGACATCTGTGATTAGTTCATAGGTCCGTTGAAGACAATGATACTTAAGTAAGTGAGAATAATTACAAGAGCAAAATGGTCATGTATGCTTGTACCTAAATATCGGATCTTGAACTAGGATAAAATATATATACGGTAGGTCAAAGGAAAGTATTACATATTCATTGGCTTCTGTGATTTTATATATTACAAGAGTTCAATCTTTTGACTTTAGTGAAAAAAGCAAAAACCAATAATTAGATTGGATAATCTAGGGTCGACCAGACATGATCTGATTATTGGAGTTTGGATAATATATGTCCGATTAGGTCCCTATGGTAGCTCCATAAAGTATTAAAACTTAATTATGGCAATTATAATAGTTTTGGGCTTAATTATAATTACAATAAAGTTTTGTATTTAGTTGTAATTATATGAAAGTTCTAAACTTAATTATAATTGTAGTTGAAGTTTTACGATTAGAAATGTAATTAAATGTAAACTAATTGGATTTGAACATTAATTAAAACTCCCACTTGGATTTTAATTAGAACTCCTATTTGAACGTAGAATTATTATTGTATAAGGATTTGAACTCTTCTATCTCTATAAATAGAGATTAGATGGAACATAGACATCCTATGAAATTGTATAACATTCATAATACATAATTTCATGATGTTCAAATTTTGGAAAGACAAAAATTTATTTTTCTTGATTTTTTTAATTGTCTAGCTCAAGAATTAGTTTTTTTAATTTAATTAAAAGAAGGTGCCCACCCACCAGTGCAGTTTTGACTTTGGAGAATATCATAGAAGACTTTGAGGTTTGAAGCATCAAGTTCTTGGAATTAAAACGCTGGAAGTTCGTGATTCAGAATTTATTCATGAATTGATCATAAGATTTAGGTAAAATTTCGAATCCTTTATTTTTTTGATATAACATACACGTGAACATCTAGACGATATTGTCTATTGAATACAAAAAATTAATTTCTAGATAATTCTGCTTTCGCATACCAACATGATGTGGAGGAATTGTTGCCATGATATTCTCTGTTGTTATTTGGTCGTTTGATTGTTAGGGCTTGAACCATTGATCTGTGTGATGTGCTCCCAAAATTCGGTTAAAATTGCGTTATTGGAAATGCAACTTTCTTAAGTTGAGGGATTTTTTACAGGATGGCGGCATGCGTCCTTATATTAGCCCTTCATTTGGCATCTTTGATGTATTAGATAAATAAAGCACATAGTGCCGTTTCACTTGGCACTTCTGTCTTTCCTCTTCTTATGATGGTTTGAGTTTGAGAGATATATATACCTTTCCTATTGAAGGCTAGGATTTTGATTTGTGGTTTTCTTTTCTCTCGAAAAACTCCTTGGAGACTGAGACCTATTTTTAGCCTATGATGTTTGTAATATTCTGAGTGATTAACAAAAGAATGAGAGGATTTTTGCATTTATAGTTTCAGTATCCTTGTTGAAGTTTCTTGAGTGATTCTTCGTAGATATGCAATTTATTGTTGAATAGATAAGTGTCTTGTACTTCTCTCTTGTGTTGGAAGAGTCGATCTATAATCTTTGTTGCCATTTTTGGGCTATTTAGTGCAATCGAGCATACATCCAATTTATTGGATACTCAAAGGAGGATGTATGCATTTAATGTGGTCATCGAACTTTTGGGGTTTAGGCTGAAAGAAATCGCTTGTGTTAATATTTTAATTTTCTCCAAATTTACTTTCAGTTGCCTGCGATTACTCCAAATTTTGTTTAAATAACGTGTTATATGGGCCTTTTTAATGGTATCAGAGCAAGGACTAAGCACAAGATACCTAGATCTTTGTGAAAGAGATAGATCTGTTGCAAATCTAAAATATTTTGGGACTGCTGTCAATTAAAACTTAAAGACGTCAAGGTTTTATAAACTCGTTAGGCAAGATCCTTCAATTTTGTAAAGCATTTTTCAAAAATTAGGGTTTCTTGATTTTTCCCTTGATTTACCATATGCAGAAATCCCTTGGAGATTAATTTTTGTCCAACAGCTCAAACAAGGTTTTGGAAATTCGAGATAAAAATCCAGTATGGGTGTGTATCTAGATGATCTAGCAGAAAAATGTCCGAAAAACATAGAGTTGTTATCCCTGATATTGTGTTCTTTATCTGTGTTTGCTCTGCATGTCCCTTGATCGTGATTGAAACTTGATAAGAATCGTGTACTACTGTGATTTGGGATTGATAATTTTTCGTGAGTCGCTGTTTGTGCCATATTAATTTTTGACTCATGTTTGTGCTATACTCTTAAAAGCAAAATGGCATCCACTAAGCTTGAAGTTATACAATTTGATGGGAAAGGTGAATTTAATATGTAGAGTCAAAAGATGAAGGCTATTTTAATGCAAATGAAATGTGTTATGGTTTTAGATAATAGTTGGCCAATGAACTTACTTCCTACAAAGAAAGCTGAAATTGAAGAGGTCATTTGTAGTACTATTTTCTTATACTTATCTGACAATGTGATAAGGACTATTATTGAAATCAAAACTGTTTCTAAACTTTGGACTAAACTTCATGCTAAATTTGTGACTAGGACTGTTCAAAATAAGTGCTATTTGTTAAAGCAGTCTTTTCTTTCAAAATGGATCCTTTAGTTGACTTGGACGATAATTTGAGTAGGTTTACTAAATTGACCTAAGACTTAGCCAACTATGATTAAAAAAAACAAAAACTTTCAAAAGATCAGTTGGTTGTAGTCGTGTTAAACTCCATTAATGATAGATATAGAGACATTAAGATTGCTTCTCAATATGGTAGGGCAAAAATCACCACTAGTGAAATCATTAATGCTCTAAGAAATAAGGTTCTTGAGATTAAATCCAGATAAAATTAAATAGTGGAGAAATCTGTTAGCAAAGGGAAAATGATTTAGTAAACCTAATTTTCACTGAAAGACCTTAAATGAAAACAAAAAAAATAAGTGGAGTGATAAAAAAAAAAATCCTAAAATAAGGCAAAATGCAAAAAAATGCCATTATTGAGGGAAAATATGCCATTTTATTAAAGACTATTATAAGAAGAAAAATGAATCTAAAGAAAAGAAAATTGATGATGGGAATGCTACTTTAGTCTGTAATAAATAAAAGTTTGAAGATAGGATGGTCCTTGTTAATACTGAAAGAAAACTAAGTGATGAATGAATACTTGATTTATGTTGTTCTTTCCATATGTGCCCAAGTAAAAACTACTTTCTTGAATTTGAAAAACCACATGGGGGCAAGTAATAATGAGAAATAACATGACCTGTAAAGTAAATGGAATAAAAGCTATAAAGCTATTACTTGAAAATGGTAATGTTCTATTTTTTAAAGGCACTAAATATGTTCCTAATTTAGGGAGGAATTTTGTGTCTCTAGGCATTTTAGATGACGTGGAGTTTGACATAAAATTGGATCAATGACACATTAAGATTCTTAGGGGTATTGATTTGATCATTAGCACCCCTAAGAGACATGGTCTCTGTTTCTTAATAGCTAAACCTTTACTTGGTTTGTCTGTAACTTCTTTGTTTGAAAATTTTACTTTGGCAAAATTATGGTATGAAAGACTTGGACAAATTAGTAAGAAAGGTTTAAAGTCTTTATAAAATAAAGGGGTTTTTAAAAATAAAAATCTCGGTGATATTGGTTCTTGTGAACGATGTGTAATTGGCAAGTAAGTCAAGCTACCTCTCTTACCTGAAATTCATAAATCAAAACAAATACTTGAATATTTGTATGCTAAACTACAAGGTCCTATTCTGTGTACCTTAACTGGTTTTAGATATTATCTTCTTATCAATGATGATTTTTCTTGAAAAATCTGGGTTTCTTATTAAAATCAAAAGATGAAACCTTTTATATTTTCAAAGATTGGAAAACACAAATAGAAAACCAAACTGATTATAAGATAAAAATTTGCGGAATGACATTGGTTTGAAATTTTGCAACTATGAATTCAATAATTTTTGTAAAGAGCATGCTATATTAAAACATAGAACTATTACTTATACATTCCCAACACAATGGCATAGCTAAAAGAATGAATAGAACTTTATTAAATAAGGTGAAATGCATGCTTTTAAGTTCTAGTTTACCTAAACTGTTTTGGGGTGAAACTGTAAAACCTATTGCATATCTTATGAATAGAACCACTACTAGTGCTTTGAATTTTGATGTCCCTGAATCTGTCTGGTCTAGAAATCATATTAACTATTCTCACTTTAAAGTTTTTGGCTATATTGCATATGCTCATCAAAATATTGGCAAATTAGAATCTAGATCGCTTAAACGTGTTTTCTTAGGTTATGACGAAAATGTTAAAGGCTATAGACTATGGATTCAAAGTGAAAAAGTCTATAAAGTAATTGTAAGAAGAGATGTCATTTTTAATGAATCTATTATGCCATGTCTAAAGGAAAGGAAAACAAATTGATTGAGAAAGATTTTCAAATTGAGGTGTAGTCACCTCAAAAATGAAAGAGAAACTTTTGTACCTGAAGCTGATGAATTTGGTTTTGATGAAAATGTTCTTTTAACTAAGAATAAAAGTAACCAAGAAACTGCATTTAATAATCAATCTCATCCTGCAACTCTTCATCTTGGTGAATACTGTTGATGTCAAAATTAGTAAGGATAATTTTGAACCAACTTTAAGAAAAAAGGCGATTTGTGCTTAAAAAAGACCACAAAGATGTCATTTTTGTGTGATTATGCCATAAGTCGTTGTATGAATTTGCTCAGCTTTTACAAGGGTCCTATTTAACTATTTATACATAGTTTCAGTTGAAATTACATCAAATCAATCAAATCAACAACAGTGCCGAGCTCGGAACTCGGGTCGCCAAATTCTCCTGTGATTGGTCAATGAAGCCGGTGGTCATGTTTCAATGTATTACCCAGGTAATGATGACCTATAAGGGGCTGGAGTTTGGAATTGGTTGTTCCAGGCGGCGATGACATCACCTGTGGCAAGTGTCTCTGATCGATAGGGTAATGTGACAAGGGGTAATCATGATGTTTTTCTAAGATAACGACGAGTAACTCCGACTTGGGAGTGTGGGCCGAACTTACGTTTAACTGAAGTGGAGTTAGCGAACTATTTATACCAGATCGAAGTTCGGATGTCAACAGTTACCCCCCAGGTCAGCTCTACCGTAGGGGGCTGACCTCAATGATGCTTTCTCCAAGAAGTACGTTTATGGCTGTGACAAGTGTTATCTTTTGAGGTGGATGAGTTGTACACCATTTATAAGTAGTTTCTTCAGCAAGCTTGGCCAAAACTACATCGTTTTGTCTCCCAAACTTTTGGACCTTTGATATTTTCCCTCTATTTCTGGATGAGTGGCTCAGATCGCGCCCTCTCGTCTTCCCTTTCTTTAAATCCGTTTTTGGTCAATCATTTCTCTTCCTATTTCGTTGGTTTTACTTTCTCAGATATTTGGGCGATTTTCCTCAGTTCGTATTCCCGTATTCGAGTGAGGTCGTTTTCCCAGTTCGTCTCCCAGGTATCCTTTTGTTCTTATCTGCTGCCTCCTTTCAGTTTGTGCTTCTCTTCCTAGTTTATACATGAGTTCGGACGAGTCTAGAGTTCATTCCTGGGTCAACCAGCAGGAAGAGTCAGTCTCCTTCTCGACGAGTTCGTCTTCTAGTTGTAGGGAAGTTTTTACCCCCATTCCTATTTCCGTAGTTAACCCGACTAACTTAGGGCATCCTGTGATGGACTTAGGACATGAGGGTTCCAAGGGAGCAGGTAGATCCAGTAAGGATGTTGAGGAGAGTAATTACTGGGAGTGGGGGACGAGTTCTTATAGGTCGGTTGTGATAGGGGATGTGTCGGCCAGTTGGCGAACTAAATACGCCATTCCTAGTTCGGTAGTTATGATAATACCAGAGCCATCTAACCGAGCTGACATTCCTCCTGAGGGATGTGTTGCTCTGAACTCGGCTATCCTTCAGGCTGGCCTTAGGCTTCCTTTTCCTAGGACGATTCGTAAATTTCTTCCCTCTTGGGGCATAGCTCCCACGCAGCTATGCCCTGATGGATGACGAACCTTAATAGTCACCCTTATTCTGTGGAACCAAATGGCGAATCCCGAGCTGAGTGTCTAGCAGTTCGATTCTCTGTTTACTTTTAAGGAGGATGGGAAGAACTCGGGCTGGTGGTACACAAGCGTTAGGCCTAGAACGGGAGGTTCTTTGGTGTTAGACACCCCTTTCTCAATTAAGAAATTGAAGGAAGAATGATTTTATGTATCGGGAAAGTGGCAGTTTCATTCTATCGAGGTTAATAGGGAGGACGTGGTTCCAAGGCTCTATCATTTGTTATGTAAGTGTCTTTTGGGTTTTAGTCTTTTCGCAAGGCGTATGTTTGACAAAGTGCTGACCTTAGTATTTTTTCTTTGTGCAAATTACAAGAAGGAGACGTTAACCAAAGATCGTTACCTAAAAAGCAAAGGTCCTGTAAGTTTGTAATCTCAGATTCAAACTTATATCGGGCCGAATTGCTGCAAGTACGAGCTTCAAGTTCAGCTTCATCCAGTTCAGGTAATATTTTGATCTTCATTCGCGGTTAAAATTTCTTTATGCATATACATATTTTTTGAGCATTTCCCTGCTTTCTCAGATCATCAGGACTAAATACGGGGCTACAAGGCAGCTAAGGCGGCGGCTGCAGCTAAGGAAAAAAAGAGAGAAGTCCCAGAACGGATGGAGAACCGTTCTGAAGAGGTGGAGGAGGAGGTTCCATTGAAGAGGAACCGATCTGTGCCCTCGGCATCAATGAGAATTCCAGAGGCAGTACCTTTGCCAAGGTCGACCATGCCGTCCCCCGCGTTGTCATCCCCGATTGCCCCTTCTGCTGTCGGGACCAGTTCTACAAACTTGCAGGATCGATACCCAGATTTACAGAGGCCGAGTTGGGAAAGTCTGGTAGGACACAGACCAGAGATATTCTTGGACTATCTCTAAGCTCCTTCTCCTTCCAGAGGAATGACTGTCGCGCTCACTTCACCTTTGAGGGAGTCGGCCAATCCACTTACCCAGAGTTGGGGTGAGAGAGAGCAAGGCTATCTGAACGAGATGCCCATTGATGAGGCCTTGATCACTGCTCAGCTCCATGGCCACCGATCAGTTTTATACATGATGGCAATGGCCGATAAGGTATACCTCTTACTTGATTTTTTGATTAATTTTATAATTATTTTAATGACTTACTTGATTTTTGATTTTTAAAAAACAGGTGAAGTCTGAGCTTGACAAACTCATAGAGATAAAAGACTAGGCCTTCAATCTTTACAATAGCATGGTGGCTGAAAAAGCCCAGTTCGCTCTGAGGGAGAAGGAGTATGAGGAGAAGCTGAATCAGATGGGGATCGAGCTGAACTCTAGGCTCGATGTTGAGGAGAGACTGATGGAGGAGGTTAAGGCGTTGAGGGTCTCGGAGGAAGAGGCCAGAGCTCAGGCAGAAGAGGAGCGCGGCAAAGTTAAAGAGGCCATCTAGAAGATACAAGAGGCCAACAAAAGGGAGAGGTAAGCCACAAAAAATGCTGAAGAGGCTAAGGCCAAGATTGACAGGGCAATGGAGGTCTAGAAGGAGTCCTCTGAGTTTGACGTTGTGGCCGAGGATGTCTATGTAGTAGCCCTAGAGGAGTTGGTGGGGCACATCAGGAAGGAGAGGCCTGATCTTGATGTGGCCTTTCTGGATGAGGCACTCGAGTTGGCAGAAGGAGGAGTTGCAGAGGTTGTCGGAGTTTGCTGGAGTTCGGGTATTACCGACAGCTGAGGATATTGAAGATATTACCCCAGCCTCCCAAGACCCTTAGGCGATTAGAAACATTTGATTTTTGGTATTTTAGTTTGTCAATTTATTTTTTGACTTGCGATTTGAACTTTGTTTTGATTGTTTATAACATTTTATTTGGAATGGATAATTGTTTATGTTCAGTACGATTTTTTCTCACAGACTTAGCAAAAATTGTAAGAGCGTTACAATAGCATGTAGAATTATTTTGAATGAATTTTACTTAGTTGTGCAGTACTCGCTTTCCAAATCAGGCATATACATTGGGCATTTTTAGCTCATTCTGCATGTAGTACCACGTACGGCCTTAGCTCGTCCTGCGTGTAGAGTAGGGCTTTATAGATTCCATAGCCTGCCTAGGGTTCACATCCACTTTGACAATCCAGTTTCAGTTAAGGCTACGTTAGATAAAATTTAAACTAATCAATCTCTGTGGGACGATATTCGGACTCATTGAATCAACTTTATTACTTGTTAACGAACTGTACACTTGCGGTGTTTAAAATCGAAAGAAAATAATTTCGCGAACAAGTTTTTAGCGTCGTTGCCGAGGATTGAGTTTAGTTTAATTTTATTTCTCGAGGCACTAATTCGAACTTCAATTTTTATTTTGCTAGTATAATTTTGTTTTTATTTTTATTTTAGGTTATTATCCTTTATTTGTGTTTTAGTTATTTAAATTGTCTGAATCTCAGTGCTCACACTGGTTTTAATTCTCAGATTTACATGTCACGATTGTCTGGAGGAGAATTGATTCCAGCTGATCCTGAAATCGAGCGCACCTTTCATCGATGACAAAGAGATCACCGTGAAGCACAAGTACAAATGGCCAATGAATTAAACAATCCTATTTTTCAAGCTAACGAAGGAGAGGCAATGGACGAAGGAAATGAAATTCTAGGGGATTTCTTGACTCCTCAAGTTATTCAAAGCCAATCTAGCATTGTGTATCCACCGTTTGGGCAGCCCAATTTTCAATTGAAGACCAATGTGATACAGCTATTTCAAAATGGACACCAATTTTATAGCAAAGTCGAGGAGAATCCACACACACATGTATCTCAATTTTTGACTATGTGCCAACATTTCAGATACGAATGGATTTCAGATGACGCTATTAGGTTAAGGGTTTTCCCACATACGTTACGAGACAGAGCACTTGAATGGTTGGATTCACTCCTGATTGCAAGTATCACTATATGGAACGAGCTAGCACACAAATTCTGCACAAAGTTTTTCTCCCCGGCCAAGATAGCGAAGCTGAGACATGACATATCAATATTCAATCAAGGAGAAACTGAATCATTTGACGAAGCCTGGAACAGATTCAAAAACATGCTCCGGAAGTGCCCTCAGCATGGGTTCGATAAAAAGACCTAAATCCGATTTTTCTACACAGATTACTTCCATACCACAAGAGCATGGTGGATTCAGCATCAAATGGCTCAATATCCACACGAACGGTTGATGGGGGCATTGGAATTATTTGAGAGAATGGCTACCACATCAGCCATGTGGTCTTCTGAGAGGGAGATCCCAAAGAAAACTCCAGGTGTCTACGAGGTGGATGCTTATTTAGCAATATCTACAAAAATTGACTCTCTGTAGCACAAGGTGGAAAGCATATCACAAGCAGCACAAGCTAATAAGAGCAATTGTGAGGAATGTGGAGCTGAACATAAAACATCAGAATGCCCAATACTCATGCAAAGAATTGAACAAGCAGAATATGCACGGTGGGGACAATGCCAGCAACACAATCAATATGGAGAGACTTTCAATCCCAGTTGGAAGAAGCATCCCAACTTCTCTTGGAGCAACCAAAATCAGAATAAGCCACAAGGGCAATTTCAACAACAAGAGAAGAGGCTTCAATTGGAGGATGTGATAGGAAAATTCATGGAGAAAGCCGAAGCTACATTTCAAAATCAAAATGCAGCCATCAAAAATTTGGAAACTCGGATGGGGCAGCTAGCCATCGCATTGACTGGCAGAACACCAGGTAACTTGCCAAGTAATACAGAAATCAATCCCAAAGAGCAAGCTAAAGCTATTACAACTCGAAGTGGAGTGCAATTATCGAAAATCCATGTCAAGAGACCAGGTGTGACTGTAGAGACATCCTCCTCTGCTGAAAATGAGACTACTGTGAAGGAATCAACTCCAAACGAAAATTTAGAAAAATCACAGGATAAGGCCAAGGTCACAATAAACCCATACCAGCCTCCGATTCCCTTTCCACAACGCTTGAAGAAGCAAAAAGTGGAACAACAATACAAAAAATTCCTAGAAGTCTTAGAAGCTCCATATCAACATGCCACTAGTCCTTGCACTGTTTTAGATGCCTAGCTACGCGAAATTTCTCAAGGATATTATATCAAATAAACGCAAGCTAGAGGACCATCGGACAGTTATGCTTACGGAGGAATGTAGTGCCAGAATCCAGAATAAGCTCACACCAAAACTGAAAGATCCAGGGAGTTTTACTGTTCCTTGCACAATCGGTGAAGTATATTTCGATAAAGCATTATGTGACCTCTGTGCAAGTATTAATTTAATGCCTCTGTCTGTTTTTAGAAAACTCGGCTTGGGAGAAGCTAAAGCAACCACTGTGACACTTCAGCTGGCTGACAGGTCACTAACACATCCCAGAGGAATAATTGAAGATGTGCTTATCAAGGTTGAAAAGTTCATATTCCCAACGGATTTTCTTATTCTAGACATGGAAGAGGACAAGGACGTCCCATTGATACTTGGCAGACCATT
>NC_036252.1:15287832-15358617 GCF_002742605.1 Olea europaea var. sylvestris
GCCCAATCTCAATCAGTTCACTCAAATTTTCTTGAAGTTGAAACATGTGCACGATTTTTGGAGACCAACCCGCCATACACCCGAAAATGGCACTTCGAGGAACTAGGGACAGGAAATACGAAGCCACTGCCTTCTATCCAGCAGCCGCCAGTTTTAGAACTCAAGCAACATCTCAGATATGCATATTTGGGGGAGTCAGACACACTTCCAGTAATCATTTCAAACACAATTAGTGAGGTGGAGGAAGAAAAACTGCTCAGGATACTCAGAGAGAACAAGACGGTGATTGTGTGGACAATAGCTGACATTAAAGGAATCAGCCCTTCTCTGTGTATGCATAAAATTCTAATGGAGGAAAACTGCAAGCCAAGTATAGAGGGTCAGAGAAGATTAAATTCGGACATGAAGGAAGTGGTCAGGGCAGAGGTACTAAAATTACTGGATACAGGAATTATCTACCCAATTTCAGATAGTGTATGGATCAGTCCAATTCAAGTGGTACCGAAAAAAGGGAAATCACAGTGGTGAAAAATGAGAAGAATTAATTAATTCCTACCAGAACAGTTACGGGATGGAGAGTTTGCATCGACTCTCGCAAACTCAATGAAACTAGACGAAAGGATCATTTCCCCCTCTCATTCATTGATCAAATGTTAGAGAGATTGGCTGGACATTCACACTACTGCTTCCTTGATGGATACTCGGACTAGAATCAGATACTTGTCGCACCAGAAGATCACGAGAAGACCACTTTTACCTACCCCTATGGTACTTTTACCTATCGTAGGATGCCTTTTGGTCTTTGCAACGCTCCAGCCACATTTCAGAGATGTATGATGGCAATATTCTCCGATATGATTGAAAGGTTTATTGAAGTTTTCATGGACGACTTCTCAATGGTTGGATCTTCATTCGATGAATGTCTAGAGCACCTAAATTTGATCTTACAGAGATGCAAGGAGACTAACCTGGTTTTAATTTGGGAGAAATGCCACTTTATAGTGTAGGAAGGCATTGTACTCGGGCATCGGATCTCGACAAAAGGAATTGAGGTGGACAAGTTAAAAATTCAAGTTATTGAGAAGTTACCACCGCCTACATCAGTTAAAGGAGTTCATAGTTTCTTGGGGCATGCGGGGTTCTACAGAAGATTTATAAAAGATTTCTCGAAGGTCACTAAACTGTTGTGCAATCTGCTAATGAAAGACGTAACCTTTGAGTTTAATGAGGAATGCTTCACAGCATTCAACACTTTAAAGGAGAAGCTTACGACAGCACCAGTGATTGTGGCACCAAACTGGGAACTCCCTTTTGAATTGATGTATGATTCAAGTGATCATGCCGTAGGTGCAGTATTAGGACAGCGGAGAAACAAGATTTTTCATGTGATCTACTATGCAAGTAGGACTCTAAATGATGCACAAATCAATTATGCCACAACTGAAAAGGAGCTATTGGCTGTGGTACATGCATTCGACAAATTCAAGTCATACCTTGTCGGGTCTAAAGTCATCGTCTACACTAATCATGTTGCATTGAAGTATCTGCTCACAAAGACGGATGCAAAGTCGAGATTAATTCCTTGGGTGCTATTGCTGCAAGAATTTGATATCAAGATACAAGACAAGAAGGGCAGTGAGAATGTAGTAGCAAATCACCTATCCCGATTAGAGCCTGGGAGGATGGAAGGTTTAGTGGATATAAATGAGATCTTCCCAGATGAGCAGATGTTAAGAGTGGATGAAGCACCTTGGTACGCAGATATCGTCAATTACTTGGCCAGTTCCATCCCACCACCGGAGTACTCAAGTCATCAGAGGAAAAAGTTCTTCGCCGAATTGAAGTATTATTTCTGGGAGGATCCAACCCTCTATAGGCGAGAGGCTGATCAGATAGTAAGGAGATGCATACCCGAGGAAGAAGTACATGAGATTCTTGAGCACTGCCACTCATCTGCATATGCAGGACACTTTGAGGTTTCGAAAATAGTTGCAAAAATTCTACAATCAGGGTTCTACTAACCTACATTGTTTAGAAATGCTTTTGAGTTTGTCAAAAGGTGTGACCGATGTCAACGCACTGGGGACATCTCGAGGAGGAATGAAATACCACTGAATAATATTTTGGAGGTGGAGATATTCGATGTTTGGGAAATTAGCTTCATTGGACACTTCCCCCAGTCGTTCTCAAATTAGTACATCTTGGTAGCAGTGGATTACGTATCAAAATGGGTGGAAGCAATTGCACTGCCAACAAATGATTCAAAGGCAATAATTAGGTTCTTGAAGAAATATATTTTCACCCGATATGGTACACCGCGAGCTATAATCAGTGAAGAGGGCAAACACTTCTGTAATCGCCAGTTTTAGCAGCTGTTGAATAAATATGGCATTAAACACCGTGTCGCTACTCCATATCATCCACAAACTAGCGGTCAAGTTGAAGTATCTAATCAGCAGTTGAAGAGAATACTCGAAATCACAGTGAACTCATCTAGAAAGGACTGGTCCAAAAAGCTAGACGATACATTCTGGGCTTACAGGACAGCATTCAAGACACTGATAGGCATGTCTCCATACCACCTAATTTTTGAGAAAGCGTACCATTTGCCACTAGAAATGGAGCACCGGGCATATTGATCTATAAAACAGTTAAATATGGACTTGAGTGCCACTGGTGAAAAGCGTCTACTGCAACTGAATGAGTTAGACGAATTTAGAATGGAAGCTTATGAAAATTCAAAACTCTACAAGGAATGAACCAAGAAGTGGCATAACATGCACATTCAGAGACAAGTATTCGAAGTAGGGCAGCAAGTACTACCTTATAACTTGAGACTCAAGCTGTTCCCAGGAAAACTGCGGTCATGGTGGTCGGGTTCGTACACTATCACAAAAGTCTTACCATACGGAGTTATACAAGTCAGCCATGAGACTAAAGGTACCTTTACTGTTAATGGGCAAAGGCTAAAGCACTACTGGGGTGGTGACGTCTCCAACCAAAAGTCCACCGTTCAACTTGGGACACCAAAGTAAAGCAGCTGCAGAAAAGTCGAGCTATCGACTATAACCTAGCGCTGGATGGGAGGCAACCCACTGTATCCTTTTAAGTTAATTTGCTTTTGCATCATAGTAGGAATTTTTCAATTTCATGTTTCAAATTTTTAAATTTAGGTCATTGATCATTCATACATATTAAAAGAGTCCAAGCAATATCCACACGAGTCCCTAAGGATCACACATACGTTCGGGTTGATTGGAGTTATTTTTGGGTGATTGAGTGTGATGTTCACGCATTTCGAGGAAAATGTTTATTCTCAAAAAAAAATTTAATAATGCGGTCAGATGGTGCGACCGCACACATAGCGATAGAATTTCAAGTGGCCAATGCCACTTGAACCATGCGGTCGCATGGCGAAATCGGGTGTGGTTTTTTTTTAACCACACCTGGTTCCTTCCTTCCTCATTTTTTTTCTTCTCCTCTTTCTTCCCTCAATCTCTCACGCATCCTTCGAAAAATTTCACCCACCAATTCTTCCATTCAAATCACATTTGCACTCCACAATATACACGCCGTACATCAAGCCATCCACTTCAAGGTAAGGTATTGCTTCTCACATTTCTCTTTTTTTTTTTTTTTGTTTCTTTTTGGGTAATTTGTCTTGGAATTCATTTTTTATGAATTGAAGGAGAATGGGCTAGCTCATATAGGGATGGATTTTTTGTGATTGTGTTGTGTGACTTTTGGGACGAATTAGACATAAATTTCATTAACTTAAAGACTACTTTCACATAATGCACACCACGTGTTTGATGAAATGCCACAATAACCATTTGTGTTCAATTAGGTGCTTTTTGCATATATAATGATTCACCATCATGGCACCAAATATATTTTAATGAATTCCCACATGAATTCACTTAGAAAACACCCACTTTCACATTGCCACACATAGGCACATGATTAGGTCACTGCACATCATGGCATCCTCCGTCCCCTACTTTGCATCTTCATTTGAGACACCAAACAACATCCAGTTGGGTTGAAATTCGAGTATGTACTATACTTCAATGAATACTTTGATATGCCCAGAGATTGCCCTGGAAAATTTTGATAATTTTCGATGATATCAAGGGCCGAATGTGCGCACTCAGTCATGGATCCAATTTCTAAAAAATTGCATGTTTACGCCGAGTTTTCTCCATTTTGCATATTGGCGGAATACTTGAGTTTAATTGAACATCTTATCTTGATTAGTGCACACCATGGTGTTACACATGCATCTAGGAAAGTTTGGGGGATTTGTGCAATGCATATTTTATTTTCTCACTTCATGCCAATTCTTTTCAAATCGAACTTAATGAGTGTAATTTTACAAACTTTGCAGGATGCCTCCTAAAAGAACTTTGCACGGGAAAGAAAAAGCAAGCTCCTCAATTGGGACAACCCGTACTCGAGAGCTTGCGGGGGAGGTTCGGCTATTCTTAACTGCAAATACCGTGGCACGATATGAAAATATCGTACGCCATTGGACTTTACATGCTGAAAGATCCGTTAAGCTTGATGACTTCCCGGGTTTTGAGTTGATCAACTTAGTTCAGATCTGTGGGTGCCAAAAGTTGGTAGAGTGACCACATCCAATCTATGAGACTCTGTGTCGAGAGTTCTTTGCCAACTTCAACAGTGACATTGACATACCAGGCTCTGAGCATTTCCACCAGACTTGGGTGCGGGGAAAATGGATTATGTTCTCTCCCAAGGCTATTCATGATTACTACCAGCTTACCGTGGAGAATGTGGTCCCTCTCCCAATTGACTTTCACTGGAATGAAGTGGCTGAGGTTTTAATGGGGAGGGAGAATGCATGGCCCCTCGAAACTACCGAGTGGCATCAGATTGAGCTTACCCCTTCCATAGCCATTCTATGGCTCTTTATGTGCCATAATATCGAGCCCATATCACACAGGACTACATTTCCAGATCAGACAGTAGGGTTCATCTATCACTTGGCTCGAGGCAACAAGATAGATCTCGCTACTCATATATACAATCAACTACACTCATTGGGAACTTGGAGAGATCGCCACTCCACTCTAATATTCCCGAGCCTCATTAGTGACATATGTAGGGCTGCGGGTGTTGCACTCCTACTTGAGGAGTTACCTGAAAAACACAGCCCCATGATCAAACGAACTACATTTGATGCTCAAACAAGGGCTCGGGTTAAACATAGGGAAGAGTAAGAAAATGAGCGCCATAGACAGCAGGCAGAACAAGGCCAAATCCTTGTAGATCAGGAATACCCATAGGCTCTAGCACCACAAGCTGACGTGGACAATTAGTTGCTGAGATAGATATTCTCCACCACCACGGGCATTACCCAAGACCTCCACGGTTTCTTTCAGGATTTTGGCAACATGAGGACTGAATTGAGAAGTTTATAAAGAGACAATCACCTTGTGTTGAACTACATCAGAGATGCCAGGGATCATGCCACAGTCATGCGACGGGAGGTTGATACCATGAATGGCCAGCTGAACATGTATGTGGGTCGGGTGGATGATATCCAAATGAGGGTAAATGAAACTTGAGAGACCATGAGAGCTATCCAGGCCGAGTAGACACAACAATCTACCTTGATGCGGGAACTGAATGAGATGATGCGGCAGCTCTTTGGACGACACCCTTCACCGACAGATGATGGTACATCAGGACCCAGTTTCCCACCACCTCATCCATTTTGATACAGGGGAAGTACTATTTATCACATTTTGACTTTCCTTTTTCATGCTGTTCGTAAAATTTTGTCGTTAATCTTCTGTTAATTTTACATTGAGGACAATGTATTAACTAAGTTTGGGGTGACATAATTTTAACTAAGTATCTGTATTCCACAGTGTGTGCATGATGAGTGAAAAAAAAAACAAAAACAAAAAAGACTTCTATACATTTTATTCAGTTTTGCTATAATTCTTTTCATGCATGCTTGTGTGAGCTTGATAACCTTGCTAGCTATGATGTTATAATTAGACTAGTTTAAACTGCAAAAACTTTGGATCTGATGCAATTAGGCTAACTGATACTTGTTGATGCAACACTTGACACTATCTGTGCACACTATTCATGCTTTACATGTTGGGTGAATGAAAGGAGTTTGAGCACAAAATAGGAAAAGAATGATAACCTTCTATTGAATTAGGCGGTAAAATGCCTTAAGATAGTTTGGTGATGGTTGAGCTATTATAGGGGAGCATTGAGATGAGTGGAGGCTCCGTGCATGAATTTTATTATGTGGGTTACCTAGACCAGTGAGGTGAAGATTAGGTGAAAATCTTAAATTAGGGGTTGGTTTTGGAAACTAAATGTCTAGAACAATAAGGGCATAAAATAAATTTGTGAGAACAATACACTTCTTTTCATGACTTTATGACTCAAGCAAGCCTGTAAGGATATTTCAAAATCTGGTGCCCTAAGGTCAACTGGTTTGGGAGTCACCGGCCTAAAGCTCGTTAAAAGGGTCATATAGTAAGCAAAAGGGAAAGAGGTTAATAAAAAGTCAACTGATCGAGCTTTTATAACTCGAGTGAATAAACCTGCAAGGGTTTAAAACTTGGTACCCTAAAGCCAACCGATTTGGGAGTCAGCGGCCTAAAGCTTGTTACATGTATTATATAGAAAGCAAATGAGAAGATGATGATAATAATAATAATAATAATAATAATAATAATAATAATAATAATAATAATAATAATAATAATTAGAGAAAAGAGAGACAATAATATGAAGAAAAGCCCTTGGACATTTGGTTAAAGAAACTATACATTTGAGGTGAGGCAAGTAACCTAGTTTAATCTTGAGTGTCGAAGCAATCAAATTTAGGAGAGCCTTCACTTGTTGAAATGAAAACTTGTGATAGTGAGATTAATCCAAATTACGAGAGGGTGAGGATTACAGCTATGTAAATTCTTAATTTTAAAACACAACCCTGGGATAATTAAGTGAAAAACATAAGTTTGGGGGGTTGTGTATCTCTCGAGCGAGTAAGGATTCAATTGACCACTCAGGGTCGGGACTCAAATCCATCATGAACCTAATATGTTGGCATGAATTCACACGCACACGTCAAGTATGCATTTAACAGGTGAAGGTTGATGTCATTTTTGCACTGATAAATTTTCATAAAATCCAATACTTAGTCCAATCCTAAGCCATAGCAGGGTATTAAGTCATGTTTATTCAGAATTAAGTCACTATCTTGTTTGAGGACAAACAATAGTTCAAGTTTGGGAGGTTTGATAAGTGTGTTTTTGCACACTTATTTAGGTCACAAACATGACTTAATTACGAGCAAAATGATTGAATTGTGACTTAATTTCGTTACATTTGTGAATTGTAGGGAACACCGATGAACAAGGTGAAATTCATGAGAAAAGACGCGAAAAAGGACTAAAATAACACAAAGTGAAAGTTCAAGGACCAAGGTGCAATTACCCAAAAGTTGACCCGATGAACAAATCAAGGTATTGGTTGAACCAAATGCCAATTGATGATGCCTTGGGGTGATAAAATGGAAATAGTGAAGAAAAGAGGCCTAGAAGTGAAAGATTCAAGTAAAGGGACTAAATTGAAGTTAATAAAAGTTGGAGTCTACCATGCGGCCGCATGGTAGAACTCCCGTGCGGTCGCACGAATGAATGCAGGGAATTTAAATTGAAATATGGAATAACCATGCGGCCGCACGGATTAAAACCATGCGGTTGCATGTAATCTTTCCGATACGAAATTTTCTTTCTTTATACGATTAAAACTCCTTTGGTAACCTAATATTCACGGGATATAAATATCAAAAAAGGTCCAAAAACGACAAGAATGCATTGGGAGGCAGTAAAATACTTCTTGAAGAGGATTTGGAGTGCAAGAACGAAGATTGACTATTGGAATTTCAAGATTTCTTCAAGCTTTTATAACCCGGTTATGCTTATTACTCAAAACCTAATGTATTTTGTTATTTTAATCATGCTAGGCTAGATTTTCATATGCTAGGAGATCGATGAACCATGTAATTTGAATTTTAATATCCTAGTTTTGCAATTTGGTATTAAGACACATTTTTATTGTTTTGAATGATTTATATGCAATTAATGTTTCCGCAATTAAGGGCTCGTAATTGTATGAATTTAGGTGATTTATTCTTGCATTCAAGAGAATTGGAATAGATTTGACATAATATAAATCATCGTAGGGTCTGATAGGGGATAGAAATATACCGCTATACCCTACGTGAATTTTTAAGTGTTCATAAAATCGCATGCATTTTTTACATATGCTCTTGTCATAGAAATATAGGCCGGTGGTATGTAGAAATAGGTTTGATACATCTCGAGAGAGAGTATTGGATAGACTTAGGAACATTGATTCATCACAATTGAAGTGTGTTGTCATGTTGTGAAACTACGGTTTAAAGTGATAATTGTATGGGAAATCGTGATCCTAGTGTGTTTAATTTCTATTGATTATAACAACGTGCATTCTCAAAATTTAGTTTTATTCTAGAGTGTTAAAATATTGTTTTGAGTTTTAATTTCAATTTACTCATTAAATTTGCGTAATTAGGGTTTCTTTTTGAAATTAGGGTTTTACTTAGGTTCACATCCACTTTGGCAATCCAGTTTCGGTTAAGGCTACGTTAGATAAAATTTAAACTAATCAATCTCTGTGGGACAATATTTGGACTCATTGAATCTACTTTATTACTTGTTAACGAACCGTACACTTGCGGTGGTTTAAAATCGAAAGAAAATAATTTTGCGAATACACAATGAAGGAATGTTGATTTCTAGTGGGATCATGGCCTCTATGCCGAAAGCCAGTGAAAACGGGGTTTCTCCTGTGCTTGTCCTTGCAGTAGTACGATAAGACCATAACACACTGGGGAGTTCCTCGGTCCATCCTCCTTTAAACAAGTCGAGTTTTGCTTTCAATGTGTGCCTAATAATCTTGTTAATGGCTTCGACTTGGCCCTTTGCCTGTGGATGGTTTGGTGATGAAAAATGTTTCTTGATGCCGAGCTCTTCGCAAAAATCCGAAAGTCTTGCGTTGTAGAACTGTTTTCCATTATTCGTAACAATGGAGCGAGGTATGCCGAACTTGCAGATCACTGATTTCCACAAAAAGTTGGTTGTTTTCTGTTCGGTAATGGTGGCAAGGGGCTCTACCTTGGCCCATTTAGTGATGTAATCCACTGCGACGATGGTGAATTTTACCCCTCCTTTTCTAACGGGCATGGGTCCAATTAGGTCAACCCTCCGTTTTACAAAGGGCCAAGGTGCTGTTACTGGGTTCAGTTCGCGCGGTGGAGTATTTATAGTTGGGACGAGGCGCTGGCACTTATCACATTTTTTGACATATTCAAGGGAATCTTGTCTTATTGCAGGCCAAAAGTATCATTGTCGTATGATTTTGTGAGCTAGTGAGAGTCCACCGGAATGGTTTCCACAGATTCCTTCGTGAACGTCTGCAGGGTGTACTGAGCTTCCTCTTCATTCAAGCACCTTAACAAAGGTGTGGAATATCTCCGTTTGTATAGTATATTATCAATGAGAGCATACCTGGCCGACCTTATTCGGAGCTTTCTAGCCTCTGTAGAGTTTTCGAGGTATTTTCCAGTTTTTAGGTAAGCGATGATCTCGTCCTGCCAAGTTGGTTTGAGGTCTATCATCATAAGGACCACTTTATCCAGCTCGGTGGACAGTAGGGATATTCTTCCTACTGGGATGCTATTGAACTCCTCAATTTCCTCACTAGTGGTTAGGCGAGCCAATGCATCGGCGTGATTGTTCTAACACCGGGGAATTTGTTTAACTTGGGTGGTATTGAACCTTTCAAGTTCTTTTTTCACAACTCGTAGGTAGTTGTCCATTCTGTCTTCTTTCACCATATATACACCATTGACCTGATTCACGACTATTTAGGAGTCGCTGTGTAGGATTAGGTCGGAGATCCCTAGTCCTGAGGCTATCCTTGCTCCAGCAATAAGAGCTTCGTACTCAGCCTCATTATTTGAGGCTTTGAAGTCAAATGGCAAGGCTTCGCAGAACATGCGGTGATCAGGATTGATTAATACGACGTCCGCTCCAGATCGTTCTCCAGTGGATGAACCGTCGACATAAATTTTCCAAGGGGTTTCTTTCTGTTGTTCTTCAATTGGAACATTGTAGAACTCAAAGACAAAGTTGACGAGTGCCTGACCCTTTATGGAGGACGAGGCGTGTATTTGATGTCGAATTGTCCGAGCTCCACTGCCCATTTTACTATCCGTCCAGAGGTGTCGGGCCTTTGTAGCGTTTGCCTCAATGGAGAGTTGGTCAGGACCTCAATAGGGTGTTCTAAGAAATATGGCCTCAGTTTTTGCGCTGCCATCAGCAAGGTGAATTCCAGTTTTTCTACAGCTAAATATTTGAGCTCGGCTTTGTGAAGCGCTTTGCTTATGTAATAAACCGGACGTTGAACGCCATTTTTTTCTCGGGTTAGAACGACACTAATGGCATGCTCTGAAACAGATAAATATATCTTCAAGGCCTCGCCTGCCTTAGGTTTTGAAAGCACCGGAGGTCGAGCTAGTTGTCTCTTTAGCTAGTTAAAGGCGTCCTGGCATTCTTTGGTCCATTCGAACTTCTTTCCTCCTCGTAACGTGTTGAAGAAGGGTTTGCAGTGGTCCGTAGATTTGGAGACGAACCGACTGAGGGCGGCAACCCTTCCGGTTAAACTTTGTACTTCTCTGAGTTTGGTTGGAGGCTTCATTTGGATGATAGCTTGTATTTTTTTAGGGTTTCCCTCGATTCCTCGGTTGTTTACAATGTAACCTAGGAATCTTCCAGAACTGACCCCGAAAGCACATTTTCTTGGGTTCAACTTCATTCCATACTTCCTCAGTATATCAAACATTTCGGTTAGGTGTTGACAGTGGTCCTTGGCCTTGATGCTTTTGACCAGCATATCGTCAATATACACTTCCACTATCTTTCCGATCTGTCGGGAAAACATGGAATTCACAAGTCGCTGGTAAGTGGCGCCAGCGTTTTTGAGACCAAATGACATTACTTTGTAGCAGTAAAGACCTTGATCAGTTACAAACGAGGTATGTTCCTGATCTGGGCCGTACATTGGTATCTGGTTGTACCTAGAATACGCGTCCACGAAGCTGAGTAGCTCATGTCCGGCGGTGGCGTCCACCATTTGACCTATTCTTGGCAATGAAAAGTTGTCTTTGGGACATGCTTTGTTGAGATCGGTGAAATCTATGCATACCCTCCAATCTCCGTTGTGCTTATTCACAATGATTGGATTCGCGACCCACTTAGGGTATTTGGCTTCACGGAGGAAATCATTGTTCAACAGCTTTTGTACTTCTTTGTTGAGTGCTTCATATCTTTTAGGGTTCAGAGGTCATCGTTTTTGCTGCTTTGGCTGAACTTAAGGATCCACCTGTAATTTGTGGCATGTAATATTAGGATCTATTCCTCTCATGTCACTGTGATCCCAGCTGAAGACATCGTGGTTCTCTTTAAAGAAAGTCATAATCTTGCTTCGGGTGGAGGGCTGCAACTCGCACTCGACCTTGAGCTCCTTTGTTTGGTCCTTGGCACGGACTCGAACTCCTTCTAGTTCCTCAATAGGTTCTCCGCCTTCGATCCTGGCCCATGGGTCTAAGGGAATGAGTTCGGGTTCCCATATGTTTGCCATATGTACTCCCAGGGAGCTGCGTTGATGGCTGGCACAGGTTTTCCATTGACATCTTTCAGCGAGCTCCCTGATTCCTTTGACTTTCCCTACACCATGGGGTGTGGGGAACTTGATAGAATAGTGATATAGGGAAACTGCAGCTCTCAGGCTGAAGAGTAAGAGCTGTCCCATCACAGCGTCATAAGGGGAGGGGGTGTCCAACACCACGAACTCGGAGTTCGTCTTCAACTGTCGAGGTGCTGATCCTGACTCAACTTTGAGTATGATTGATCCTTTGGCAGAAGTTAAGGCTTTGCTTAATCCTAGGACCATATTTGGATAGGGTCGAAGGAAGTTAGCAGGGATACCCATCCATTTAAGGGTATGGCTGACTAGGATGTTTAGAGAGCTTCCTGTATCCACCAAGACTTTGGGGATAGTTACCCCGGCCATAGGCAACGAGATTACCATAACTCCATGGTAAGGATGTGGATCCGCCTCCTTCTCGTCAAAGGATAATTGCTCATATGTGGCGTTTTTGAGATTCTTTTTCGTTGTGCCGATCTACGAGAGATTTGCAACGATTGGCCTCTTTGGTCTGGCTTCCTCGGCTTGTGTGTTCGTCCTATTCCTTAGCATTTTGACTCGTAGCCTTGGCAGGTTGACGTTGCAGGCCCTTGCAGTAGCTTGATCTCCTTGGATAATTCCAGTCTCATAAGGGGTGGGAAATTTCACGCAATAATGATAAATTGATGTGGCAGCCTTTAGTTCGTGCAAAATGGGCCGTCCCAATATTGCGTTGTAATTGGACGGTAAATCAACCACCACAAAATCTGCTAGGATTCTTCTTTGGTGAGGAGCTTCGTCCAGTTCCACAATAAGGACGATCTGACCTAGGGCTTTGATAGGATCCCCAGAAAATCCCTGTAACTTCCTTGGATACGGTTGGAGGTAGCGGACTGATATTTCGAACTGCCTCAAGGTTCGTGAGTATAATATGTTGACCGAACTTCCATTGTTTACGAGAGTGCGGTGGACTTTTACTCCGACAACAGTCATTATGACTACCAGGGCATCACTCTGGTCTTGAAGGATTCCTTCAAAATATTCTTCCATGAACCAGAACGATTCAAGGTCTATGCCGGTCTTAGGGGTTTGATTCCAGTAGTTCGGCACCGTTTTTGCACTTCGGGCTTGCCTTCACTTGGCCCTTTTGGATCCTTCGATATACTGTTTTCCGCCCACCATCATTTTTTATTTCGGCATGTAGAGGTAGGTTACAGTTAGGGTTTGCCTGTTGGGCTCATGTGGGAGCCCCCTGTAGCAGGCTGTTGCGTCGTGGGTCGATCTGCTTCTTTTGGCTTGGCAACAGACTTCTGTAACCGACCTCTTCGAATTAAGGATTCAACTTCCTCTTTTAAGTCCCGGCAGTTATTAGTGTCATGGCCCATCGTCCTGTGGTATCGGCAGTATCGTCCCTGACGTTGTCCGGCCTGTTCGTCCTTTAGGACTATAGGTCTGGGAAATGCTTCTTTTGTATTGGCTTGCTTGAATACCTCTTCCAAGGAGGCTTTGAATGGCTGGTACTCCCGAAACTTATATTATGAGCTCTGGGACGTTCTCTTTCTTTCCTCTCCTTCTTTCTTTCTGGTTGAGGACTGTAGCTTGGTTTTTTTTCTTTCACCACATCACTGAGGTCAATTTCGCGTCTTGCTTCCTCTTGGTTAGAGGTTGCTTCTTCAATGCTTATGTATTTCTCAGCTCGGTTCAGGAACTCGTGATAAGTCCTTGGATCGTCCTCGTGTACTGACCACCAGAATCTCGTTTTGGGTCTTAGTCCTGCTATTACGACCATGAGTGCCGCATCGTCAGATATTTTTTCCACTTCCCTGGATTGCTTGTTGAACCTACTCAGATCGCTTTTGAGGGATTCATTTCTTCCATGCTTGATGCTCACTAGACGTTCTTTGGGTATAGTTCTAGCCTTGGAGCCCATAAACTGGGCCAAGAATGCCGTGGTTAGATCATTCCAATCTTTTACCGACCTTTCGTGTAGTCTCCTAAACCATCTTTGGGCTTTGTCTCCCAGAGTCAGGGGAAATGCCCAACACATGATTGTGTTGCTTGCCCCTTATAGCTCCATCTACAAGGTGTATTTGTCAAAGTGGCTGAGGGGGTCACTATCCCATTCGTATGTGGCGATCTGGGGAATTTTCAATTTTTCAGGTAGTGGTTCCATAAGGACATCCTCAGTGAAGGGGGAATGTCGTTTGGTTTGATAACCTTCAGTGCCACCTTTGTTCTTAGCCTTCAGTTCGGCGATGCATTTTTTAAACGCACTTAGTTTAGGAACTATTTGTTCCAAAGGACGTTTCAGATCGGTTTGTCCTTGCATAGAAGTCAGCGAGTGATGGGTCCCCAATCTGTCAAACACACTTGCAGTCCTTCTCGCCTCGGGTTCCTTGCTTTTGGCCTCGTCGATTTGGCTTCTTGATGATTCTCTTCTTGAAAAGTGGAAAGTCCTCCTGGTGGAGGATGCTTCGCCTTTATCTTTATAGAGGATTCCATCTCGGTATCTGGTGGGGACGAATGGGCTTGGCTCCTTTCCAGTCATCCTACTGCATTTGTCAATTTTTCCAAGGTGTCCCTCATTGCAATCATTTGAGGGTCCTGTCGTTGTGGGGAACTCGATGGTATATTCGTTTCATGAGGGTGGGTGTGAGATGGATTTCTGGAACTTGAGCTATGACTCATGGCTCTTGAAATTTTTGTAGAGCGAATGAAACTATTTTTCACAATTAGGGCCCTCCTTCTAGCGCCAAACTGTTAATATCAAAATTAGCAAAGATAATTTTGAATCAACTTTAAGAAAAAAGGCGATTTATGTTTAAAAAAGACCAAAAAGATGTAATTTTAATGTGATTATGCCATAAGTCGTCGTATGAATTCGCTCTACTTTTACAAAGGTCCTATTCAACTATTTATACATATACATAGTTTCAGCCGAAATTACATCAAATCAGTAACAATGCCGAGCTCAGAACTTGGGTTGGCAAATTCTCCTGTGATTGGTCAATGAGGCCGATGGTCATGTGTCAATATATTACCTAGGTAATGATGACCTGTAAGGGGCTGGAGTTCGAGAACTTGGAATTGGTTGTTCTGGGCAACGATGACATCACCTATGGCAAGTGTCTCTGATGATAGGGTGATGTGACAAGGGGTAATCATGATGTTTTTCTACGATAACGGCAAGTAACTCCGACCTGAGAGTGTGGACCGAACTTACGTTTGACTGAAGTGGGGTTAGCAAACTGTTTATACCAGATCGGAGTTCGGATGTCAACAAATACCAACTCACAAGAGATAGGGAAAGAAGGCAAATCAGGCCCCTGTTAGGTTTGATTGTGGTGATTTTGTTTCGTTGTTTACTTATCAAGACAAATTTGAAAATGAGTCTAACTCATATGATGATGCTATTAACTGCAAATATACTAAAAATTGGAAAGCTTCCATGGAAGATAAAATGTCTTCACTTCTTAAAAATAAAACTTGGGAATTGGTTAAAGATCTAGAGGTTATAAGCTAATCAATTGTAAGTGGATTTATAAGATAAAAGACGGTGAAGAGAGAAATAAAAGTACTAGATGTAAAAGCTAGACTCGTAGCTAAAGGGTTCAAACAAAAGGAAGGTGTTGACTACACTAAATATTGTTCTTTTGTAGTTAAATGTACCACTATCAGATGCGTTCTTTTCTTGTAGTTCAATTTAAATGGGAACTTGATTAATTAGATGTTAAAACTACTTTCTCTATGAGGATTTAGATGGAAAAAATTATATAAGGCAGCCTGTTGGTTTTGTTAAAGGGGATTCTGAAAATATTGTTTGTTTATTAAAGAAATTCCTTTATGGGTTAAAACAAATCTCAAGGCAATTGTACAAAAGGTTTTGCACCTTTGCTTTGAAACATAATTTTCAAAGAAGTAATTATGATACTTGTCCCTACTACAAAGGTAAAGAAGGTAAAATTCTCTATACTTAGTGCTTTATGTTGATGATATGTTATTTGCTAGTTATGACAAGTCTAAAATTGACGATATCAAATAGAAATTGAAATATGAATTTGATATAAAGGATCTTGATTCCGCCAAAAAGATCCTTGGCATGCAAACTCTTAGGAATAAAGAAACAGATCTGTTATTTTTGAATATTCATGATTATGTGATCAAAATCTCGAAAAAGTTTAATATGTTTGATTGTAAACTTGTAATATTGTCACTTTCAAACTATTTTAAACTTTCTTCTGAGTTCTATCCTAAAATTGATGAAAACTTTGATAGAATGTCTAGAATTCCATATGCAAATATGATTGGATTTGTAATGTATTTAATGGTATGTACAAGACCTAATCTTGCTCATAGTGTTAGCATACTTAATAAATTCATGAGTAACCATGGAGAAGAACATTGGAATGTTTTAAAATGGTTTCTAAGATACTTGAAAGAAACTTTAGATTTTGGTCTTGTCGTTAAAATGAATAAAGATGGGATAACTTTAAAAGATTTTACTGATTCTGATTTTGTTGAAAATAGAATCAATAGGAAATCTACTTCAACTTATTTCTCTACTCTGTGTGGTACTATAATTAGTTGGAGATCTCAATTTCAAAAGGTTGTGGCTTTGTCCTCAATTAAAGCAGAATATATCGTTGCTTCTGAAACTATTAACAAAGGTATTTGGTTGAGTAGGTTGTTGGAGTGAACTTGGTTTTATTGATGAAAATGCATTTGAGTAAAAATTCCATCTTTTATGATAAAACTAAACACATAGACATTAAACATCATTTTAGTAGAGATATTATTTCAAAAGGAATTCTGAAAATTGTTAAGGTTTCTACCTAATTTAATCCTTTATATATGGGAATTAAAATAATACCTTTAAACAAATTTCGCAGTTCATTTAAGTTATTATCTATTGATACTTTGTAATGTATAAAAAAGTACTTAGAGCAAATGAAAATTAAATTACTAATGTTGCTCTTGGCTGCACTTTTGGTTCCAAATTTCTTGTAGCAAGGTGAAGATTATTGAGGCTTGAACCAGTAATCTGTGATTTGCTCCCAAAATTTGGCTTAAATCGCATTACTTGAAATGCAACATTTTTAAGTTGAGGCATTTTTTACATGATGAGGCAAGTGTCCTTATCTTGGCCTTTCATTTGGCATCTTTGATGTATTAGATATATAAGGCACGCAGTGTCGTTTCATTTGACACTTCTGCCTTTCCTCTTCTTCTTCTTCTGACGATCTAAGTTTGAGAGATATATGCCTTTTCTATTGAAGTCTAGGGTTTTGATATGTGGTTTTATTCTCTCTTGAAAAACTCATTTGAGACTAAGATTTTTTTTTAGCCTCTAATATCTGTAATATTTTAAGTGATTATTAAAATAATGAGAGGATTCTTGTTGTTATAGTTTCAGTAGGCGTGTTGAAGTTTCTTGAGTAATTATTCGTAGATCTGCTGTTTATTGTTAAAGAGATAACCGTATTGTACTTCTCTCTTGTGTTGGAAGAACCGATCTATAATCTTAGTTGCCATTTTGGGCTATTTAGTGGAACCGAGCATACATCCAATTTATTAGATGCTCAAGGGGGATGTTGGCATTAGATATGGTGGCCGAACCTTCGGAGCTTAGCCCGAAAGAAATCGCTTGTGTTAAATCTTTTAAGTTTCTGGAAGTATACTTTCAGTTATTTGGGATTACTCTAAATCTTGTCTGAATATCGTGTTATATGGGCCTTTTCACTGATGTTGACGTTAGATGCAACCATATTGTGTTAGCTAGCTGATCCAACTTGATATTCATCTTTTCGAACATCTTCTTCATGCACTATATAGGGTTTTGTTGGTACATGTCGAGCTCTTCTTAACTAGCAGAGAATGTTGATATAGCTTTCTCTACACGCTACATAGTTTCATCCATTCATGCTTTTGTTCCCCCTTTGGTATGAATGAGCTCAAAGAAGTCTGCTTTTGGAAAGAAATAAAAACAAAGAAATAGATGAATCATATAAAGGGTTTAATTGGGGGAGCCTGGCCTCAAAATTCTACCACAATAGTTCCACTCTTTATTCATGACATTAAATAATGATACATTTCAACTATTAATTCTCCTATACTACTGGCATATGCAAAAGAAATAACCAACTTAGGACTAACTCCTGACTTTTTCAAATGAAAATTAAAAACAAAATAAAAATAAATAAAAATCTGCACTGCATAAATTAATAATTGTAACACTTTCTCGCTTAAAACCTCCTTTCTGAGGAATACTAAACACCTTGTCAAGTTTCTCAAGTTTTAATTCAAAAAAATTATAAGCATGATCTACTAAAACTCTATTGCCAATGCTAGCCATCTGCAACCACTTATTCATACACATCCATGAATCTTGCAACACTTCAATTCTCTTGCTATTATTTCTACCTTTTTGCATTTTCAACTTGTTTTGAAATCTTAGCATGGTCTCCATTTAGTCAAGAGTATTGAAAATCCAATTTTTTGACCAAAAAAAAAAAAAAACATTAATAAATAAAGTAGTAATTTTTTTTTTTAATACTATCTGACAAATGCTATGGGAATAAAATAACACTTAAGAATTAACTAATCAATCGATAATTATAAGAAAATACATTAGAATTTAATTGATGGTAACTTCTAAAAAAAGTATATAGAATAAAATATCATCAATAATACTGAAGACTTCCCATCGAAGATTAATGATTGAAGCACCGTCAGTTGTACGTAACATCATCAACGATATTGTCATTAATAATCATCTCGATGGAGTTACATCGATAATCAACAATTTATCATTGTAGATAATTTTATCTGAATTATCAATGAATATAAATTTCTATCATTTTTAAAGATAACATAAATTGTTTTAAACAAATTGGTAAAAAAAAAATGTTCGCTAATTAAAGATATAAAAAAATAAAAACAAAAATAAAAAAATAAACTAGGTGATAAACAGGGCAGGTGACCTACCTCACCTCGGCCGAGACCACCATGTTGCCATCCCCATGAATAGTCAAGATCAGTTGGTGCTTAGGACATCAGTAATGATATGTTATATATTAAGAGAATATATATAGCCCCCGTTTGGCCCCATTTTGTAGTAATGAAAATAGGAAGAATATATCATTTTATTTACAAACATCCTTGGTAGGTGGTAGCTCAATTGGTTGGTGCTTGAGAGAATATAGCCCCCGTTTGGCCCCATTTTGTAGAAAAGAAAATAGAGAGAATATATATATATATATATATATATATATATATATTTGTTGAAAAATGAGTGATTGAAACTTGAAAGAGAAGGAAAAGTATTCGATTTACGTGTAATATTATTTTATGGAGAATTATGTGGTTAAAAATAGGAGAGAGAAAAATGAAATGTAATGGAACGAAAATTAATGGGGGCCAAACGTGGCATAATTTATGACCTAATATTTTAATTTTAATTTTTTTTTTACAAGTTTATTAATTTTAAAATTAAATTTCAAAACCGTATTGTATTCTTAATTGAAGGTGAACCCTTGGGATTTGTAAAACAGACCAATATTGTGGTTGAAGGAAACCCATTGCATGGGTGTGCACCATTGGTCCAAGATCTGTTCGATCGCTTCTCTTGGTGCGGCCAATCTTACTATCAAGCCTAGTTTTTTCCAGTAAATGGGCCCCCAAATGACTGAATTGATCAATACCAAATCTTCAGGGACCAGTTCGAAACGTCCAAAAGTAAAACGTCAAGAAAAATATGTTAGGGACCTAAATTTTGCACAAAGAGATATGTTAGACACCATTTGTGCTCAATTTCCAAATTAATTGTTCCAATGGTGATAACTTATATCCTAATAGTGGTGGGCACAAAAATTGAAACCCTAAACCCGACCTGACCTGGTTCGTGTTAGGTTGGATCGATTTGAAGATGAATTCGGGTTGATTCGGGTGATTATGTATTTTAAAGTAATTTTATTTTTGTCAGTTCAAGATCCAAGTTGTGGTTTCACCCAAACCGACCAAATCTACGAACAAACCTAAAACTGGAATACTCCAATACCAAATTTGAAGACCAAAGTCGTCTCATCCTTTCACTTGCTAAACCTAGATCGTCCGCCTCTGCCTCCACCCCTGTCCCAACCTCCAGCTCTACCTCCGTTTATTGTCTCGTACTTTTTTTCTATCTTCATTTTAAACTTCATTTGTTCGTAAAGATGCAACTGGAATTGCGAGTATGTGCATCATGGTAATATTTATGAATTAACAAAGATTATATAGGGAATAATAATTATTGTTCATAAATGTGTTTTTGTACTATTCTTGAGTATGAGATTATTCCAGATTATTCGGAAACAAAGCCGAGTGCATAGAGAGAATTAAGGAGCACTGGAGGTCGGTAATCTCATTTAGCATGAAATATTTAAATAGTCCGTGTAGCTTTATGATGAGTTTTTATCACTTGTTGCTCTTGAATGGAATAAGGCATGTATTAGTGGGAATCCTTTTAGTTAATGAATCAAAGCTTTATTATCTAATAAGAGTTTTAATGTTTAGTTTTTGGAAGTGAAATTTGGCAAAATTTCCTCAATTGCGAATTCACGTTGCAAGACATTACGTGGTTTTGAATTACATAAATAATAGCGAGAATTTTCACCTACAAATGAAGTCAGGGAAAGAAAACTGCAATAATGGTCACTGTGATGTAAAATAACAAAGAAAAAAAGAGAAAACTAACCCAGCCCAAACCAACCATACCCGAAACTGGTTTGTGTTGGGTCGATTTTAGCATAATCAAAAATCGAATAAATCGGGTCAGGTTGGGACCAAAATCGGCCCAACCCAGCCTGTTGCCCAATTCATTGAAATTTAAAATATCGAGTTTTGATCACTGAATTTTGAAAAAAAAAACGTTGTACGTTACTCATTAACATAACTTCTGTCTCAAACTTCTAACAGAATTGATGACGTAGCTAAAGGAATGGACATGCGGCACTCCGTCAGATAGTTAGACTTTGATCTAATCGAGTTTTGGCCACTAAATCCATGTTTGAGCCACATTCTATGAAAAAAATACATTATTCAAATCAAATCAATGAGGAATGTGTGTTAAAAAAAAGGAAAAATTTTAGATCTGCGTGAAATATTATGTCATTAAAGAATGTGTGGCTGAAATGTTGTCAAATCACTGTTGTAAAATGTATTTTTTTTTTAAATAATGTGGCTCAAACAAGCCCTAAATAAGAAATGTCTTCTGTTACGCACTAAACTTTGACAAACTTCTTCTATTACTCACTATAAATTTGGATTTAATTAAACTTTCATTTATCTCCCTTTAAAATAAAACTCTTTAATTTTCATCCTAATTTTTAACCACACATTTATAGAATAAAATATTTTACCCGTAACCTCAAAGAATTTACCAATTTTTTAATCATATATTCTCCAAAAAAATCACTATTTAAAACTCTTTTTTTTTTTTAAATAATGGTCATCAAACAGGGGCAAAAGTTCATTGTTAAAATTCGAATTTAATTTAATTTTAACAATAAATATATTGAGTGTTTCATTGCAATTAATAGTTACTTCCTTTACACAGCTTTGCAAGTATTGTTTAAAGCACCATGAATTATTACTCAATTACACAGTAGTTATATTTTATTTTAATTTATTTTTATAGAATTTTAAACTATGATAATCACAATATTTGAATTTTGCAACGGGACACGTAATGAATTTGTTGTTAAATAAAATTAAATCCAAATTTTAACAATGAATTTTAATTAAATCTAAATTTGTTGTGAGCAATAGAAGACGTTTGCAAAAGTTATGCAGAGGAAATAACGACTAAATGTAATGAACATTCGATATATTTATTGTTAAAATTAAATTAAATTTGAATTTTAACAACAAAATTTAGCCACTGTTTGATTGCCATTATTTAAAAAAAAAATTAAATAGTAATTTTGGAGAATGTGTGATTAAAATGTTGGAAAAAATTTTGAATTTTCGTTTAAAATATTTTATTATACAAATTTGTAGTTAAAAATTAATATGAAAATTAAAGATTTTTGTTTTAAAGGTAGATAAATAGAGGCATAATTAAATATAAATTTATATTGAGCAATATAATACGTTATTCAAAGTTTAATAGCCAAAGTTCGACTATAGCAAAGTTCAGTGGCTAAAATTCGACCACCTCAAAGTTTAGTGGCCAACATTCAACTATATCAAAATTTAACGGTGTGACGGGACGCCACATAAATATTCTGTCAACCGTGTCATTAATTCCGTTAGAGATTTGAGATGAAAGTTATGTCAATGAGTAATGTCCAATATTTTTAAAAATTTTGTGGACAAAATTTTATATTTTAAATTTCGGTGAACAATCAAAGACATAGATATAAATTCAATGATCATTGAAAAAATTAACTCTATCAATTTCTATATTTCTGGAAGTTTCGTTTTCGCTGGTTCTTGAATACGAATATTGATCGAAAATAAACCAGCAAACGACCGCCGTTAGTTTCTCCAACTTTACTCTTCGTTCGAAGATCAATTATAAATAAAGCAAATAGACGTTTGAAATTTATAATCACATTTCACAGCACTCTTTCTTATAATCAGTGATTTCTTCCACGATCCATTTCTATCGAAGGGCGAATTTACAGAATTTCCGGTGTCTCAGTCAGATGGTTAAATCCGAAACTAAGAAGAAAATTCGATTAAACTCTTGGAGGACTTGGATTATTATTGGCGCTCTCATTGTTCTTCTCTTCGCTATATTATTCGTTCCGAGAAATTTTCACCACACCACTCTCTTCAATCGCATCAGAAACTGTAACTGTTCTCAGGTAACTTAATAATTTATGAATTTTCTCACAATTAGACTATCCGTGGAACGGATATTTCTGTACCAATTTATGTTTCGAGCTGTAAATTTGTGAGATTTTAGGTTTATTTTATTTATTTATTTATTTATTTTTGGAAATCTAGTTTATTATCTTTTTATGGAAAGATTACTCTATTTATTTCCATTCTCACAATGCTAATTAAATACTATGTAATTGTAACCTGCTAATTTGGAACAGCTCATAAAATAAATAACTTCTTTTTGCAAATTGATTTAACTAAAAACATTTTTGACCTAATGGTTGCTTCGATATATTAATTTTCAAAATTTAAGAGAAAATATTAGATCAAGTGATGACTTGAATTTCAAGTCTTAGATTTCCATTTTTATTTAGAAGTTTTCAATTTTCACCTTCTTTATCCATAGAAATGTGTTTGTGCATATAGCAAGGGCTTAAGTATTATGGGATAGTGGAGGATTGCTGTTGTGATTATGAGACTGTAGATCGGATTAATGAGGACGTGTTGTATCCATTGCTCCATGAGATTGTGAAATATCCATTTTTACGATACTTTAAGGTACGCAAAGTTCTATATGAATATTGTATGGTTTTAAATTCCATATACGTCTCTCCTGGTGACTGATTTTCTTTCACTGCGATAGGTCAAGTTGTGGTGTGATTGCCCTTTTTGGCCTGATGATGGTATGTGCCGTTTGAGGGACTGCAGCGTATGTGAATGTCCAGAGAATGAGTTTCCTAAAACATTTAGGGAATCCTCTTCCCATAGCCACTCATCAGATGATATTGTCTGTCAAGAAGGAAAGCCAGAAGCTACTGTTGATCGTACAATAGATACTAAAGCTTTCCGAGGCTGGATAGTGGAAGACAATCCATGGACAAATGATGATGAGACAGATACTGGTGCTTCTTATTACTTTTCCCCATTTTTTACTTTTTTAACTGTTATATATAGTCCCTCCCCCCCTCCCCCAGCCCCAACTTACGCAACGTTTTATATCTGAAAGCCCTCGATATATACCTTGTAGAAGTGATCCCATACTTGTATTTTTTATTCTTCCTATCTGTCCACCAATTCTAGTCTGCATGCTTCTCACCTTCACAATTGGAATAATTTGTCCGAATCTTTTATCTTTAGGACGCATTCATTTCTTTAGTCATGATGTGAGATTCATATGCTTTAATCTTGAATTAACAGCTTTTGATTTTGTTGATTACAGATGAAATGACCTATGTAAATCTGCAACTGAATCCTGAACGCTACACTGGCTATACCGGTCCATCTGCTAGAAGAATCTGGGATGCTATTTACACAGAGAATTGTCCCAAATGTAAGTCATATACCACCTGACTTAAAGTTATTGAACGAGAAAAAGAAAGGGTCGTCTTTTTGTAACTGATTATATGAAACGGATGGAGTTGGGATCATCTTGTCCTAAAAGAAGTAATTGAAAATCTTGTTTGGAGGCTGAAGCTGCTCTAACTTTATCCATGGATGATTAGTTCTAGCCTATGATTTATATCTTACTATTTGTGTTCTTCATCCGTACATTGGCAAACTTCTATTTTAAGTTTTTATGCTACAGGGAAGAAAAGTTGATTACTATTTAAGTTTGTAGCAAGGTACTTTCCTAGCTAACTTCTCTGGATAAAGTTCATTCATTATTAACTGGTGGGCAATTAGCAGAGGGCATGCATAAAGGAAAATTTCAGATGAAACCATCTTCTAATGTTTAATTTGCCTATAGTTTTATGTTTACTTATTGCTTACATGAGTAGAAATCATTTCTCATTTTTTTTCTGTGCTTGTTTGTTGGGGTGGGCTTGTGTTTTCTTACTGATAATTGACATGCTCTGTAGATCCATCTGGAGAGTGCCAAGAGAAAAGAATATTGTACAAGTTGATATCTGGTCTTCACTCCTCCATTTCAATCCACATAGCCGCTGATTACCTGATTGATGAAAAGACAAACACGGTATTGTCTATTGTAATTGACTTGTATGCTTTTGTTTTATGTTATGCGAATGCCATGTTTTGGAAATTTGTCCTACACGAATGTTCATGTCAGATACAGGATGATTATTTTATCCAGATTAATTGTTAGCAAGATTTGACTCTGTAACTTCTTAATCTATATAATATGATGACTTGGAATAAAGGACTTGGTTTTCGAATCTGATTCAGTCTGAGCAGGATTCAGGTTGGAAACATAATTATTGTGTCTCATAGTTGATTGCTAAATAAAGTGAGTATACACGTGCATTTATGCACTACACTATTTGATCTGCCTATATCCTACGAATTTTCCTTTTGTTCTTATCGCAGTGGGGCCAAAATCTTTCCTTGCTGTATGATCGGGTTTTGAAATATCCAGATCGTGTCAGAAATTTATATTTCACTTTTCTATTTGTCCTGCGATCAGTGACAAAGGTGAGTCCATTAGCTTTGGAGCTTGTATTGTGGTTCATTTAATTATCTGTTTTTTAAATTTCTTCGTTGTATACTTTCTAGGCGACAGATTACTTGGAACAGGCTGACTATGATACTGGTAATCCTTTGGAGGACATGAATACAAAGCTTATGATGAAGAAGTTGCTGCATGACAGTAAACTTCAAGATGCATGCCCAAAACCATTTGATGAAGCTAAGTTGTGGAAAGGCCAAAGTGGACCTGAGCTGATGCAACAAACTCAGAGACAGTTCAGAAACATAAGGTTTTCTATTAGGCCCCGTTTGATTGCACGAAATTTTCCATGGAACTTGGAATTCGAATTCCAACTTTCACTTTTAGCCCATTTGATTGACAAAATTTTACAGGGAATTGATTTTCTATGAATTTCTAGGTACAACATCTTAAAACGTGATTTTCCACCTTTTATTTTCCTAGGGGGTAGGTGGTTTTTTGTTTTCCATCTTTTTTTTTTTTAATTGTTGGCAATGGGAACAAATTCTAGGAACAATGATAGAAGTGAATATCCCTTAAATTGACAATTTTCATGTGAAACAAAGTCAAACGAACACCAAAAAACACTTTTATTTCAACATTTTCCACGTGGAAAATTATACCAATCAAACTCAATAATTTACAATTCTCAGAAAAACAATTTTTAGGTAATTTAATTCCCTGGAATTCATTTTCTTTCTACCCAAATTCCATCTTCGCAATCAAACAGACCCTTAATGTTTTTACTCAAGCATTTTATCGACCCTGCTTCATGATGTGAATTATGACCATTTTCAGTTTCATATGTGCATTTTTATCTGCGTTCTTTGATCTACAGAATCCTGTGGTTTTGATGCTCCAAATTCCTCTTATAAAAATTGCAGCGCATTGATGGATTGCGTGGGATGTGAAAAGTGTCGTCTTTGGGGAAAGTTACAGGTTCTGGGTCTCGGAACTGCATTGAAAATTTTATTTTCCGTCAATGGCCAGGAGCATTCAGGTCAAACTGTAAGTTCTCTATGCTAAAAGGATTCCCTTGAAAGCTCAACTGCGTCATCATTTTTTGACGTTTCAGTCATAATTCTTGATTATGGCTTGAATTCACTTGTGCCTAACACTTGAGAATGTGCAACATAATTACTTTAATATATGATCTATGCTTATTCTTACTTAAACCTCATTTAAGTTGTTTGTGACTGACCACTTTGTTGGCTTTCATCTGCAGCTGCAACGAAATGAAGTGATTGCTTTGATAAACTTACTCCATCGGCTCTCAGAGTCTGTCAAGTTTGTCCATGATATGGGACCCTCGGTCGAAAGAATTTTTGGGAAACAGATATCTGCATCTGATCAAATAAGCCGATGACAGAGTATATTCGATCACACTTATTAACATTATTGTAGATTTTCCATTCAGCATAACACTGTTGGGAAGTTTCTTCTTTAGTAGTTATTCACAGATGTCAGAAACAATTTTCAAGTTCTTCGCCCCAAACCACCATTGACACATCATCGATGTAGGGCTGGGAAGCTGGTGATAGTAGATGGCTTCTTCAAAGACTGCTTGAATTGAAATTTTGATGATCAAAACCCTTTTTAACTTTACCCAACAGAGAGAGAAAAAAAAAGAATTATAAAAATGAACCCATGAAATGGTTAGAAGATGTATTTTTCTATTTAAATACTATTTTGTATCTATATACAGTATAGACTCTAAAATGTTTATGCTTTGTGTGGCGATAGAGGCAATACAGTTCCAAAATGGTTGAGATGGTTGAGCTTGAATTTTTTGTTTTCATTTTGCCTTTCCTTGTTCCTGAATTGAAACTTATTGACTAGAGTGATTGTTATGCAGATGAAGTTTATTATTATTATTATTATTATTATTATTATTATTGGGTTCTCTGGTGAGCTGTATCTGATGAATTTAGTATTGGAAATACATCATCATCATCGGGTTCTCTGGTAACCTATATCTGATGAATATAATATTGGGAATACACCGCATTTATCCAAAAACTAGACACGCAAATGAAACATAAACTATTAGTGCTTGTTGGGCACTTATTTGATTGATAAATAGTTCAAACAATTTTACTCATATATCTCGTGAGATTTATAAAAACTATATATTTCTTTATTATTTATTTTCATGTATTTATAATTTAAACATATTATAATAATGTGGAATTGGCACAAAATATTCTTATTTTTCAATGTTTTTGTACAATACGTAACGTCCGTATCTTTAATTTTTTTGACATTTTTGTACCCCTATTTTTACATTTAATTGTGGAATTTTTTTTCCCCATCCAATTTTCTAATAAAAATGTAAAATGTAGTAAATAAAGAAAAGAAAAATTAACCATTTTGCAATTATATTTCTATTTAAAATAAAAAAAAATTGCAAATGAGTGTAAATAAATTATTAAAATGATATTTAACATAAAATGTTCATACTTTTTAATATTATTGTGCAAAAATTTCAAACCTTCCAATTTTTTTGATATTTTCACTCTCATTTTCACATTATATTGCGAAAAAATACAAATAAATTTTAAATAAATAATTTTAAAAAAAAAGTGATTTTTAATTATTTATTTGTACTTTTTAGAAAAATTTGGAAGTAAAGTTACAATTTGTTCTTTATTTTTATTGTTTTATTTAAATAAGATGATATATTCATCGTTTTACAGCTTTCAATTGAAAAAATGGATCGCAACAAAATGTTAAAAATGAAAGGTATGAACGTTTCGCACAATAATATTGAAATAGGTGGACAATTTTTTATTGAGAAATTGGATGAAAAATACATTTTTCGTAATGAAAGGTTAAAACATGGAGGACGTAAAAAAATAAAATATAGGGACGTTTTGCATAATACATTAAAAGTTAAAGAACATTTTGTAATAACTACCCTTATAAAAATCTTGTGTGTCAGGAAGTTTCATTTCTTACCTTAGAAACTCAATTTTCTTTGGAACTCGTCAATTTATCTTTACGCAAGAGAGCAAAAGATCTAGTTCAAGTGTAAGTGTGTGCGCGCGCGCGTCTCTCTCTCTCTCTAGATATACATATAATTATATTCTATTCTATTTGGTAGTGATCATGAAAATTAAGAGAAAAGTGGTTCCACTTATAAGTGAAAGAAGTCAAAAAGACGGTTGAAATAATGAAATAACTATCAAAATTTGATTTTTTTGAGTGAAAAATTGTCATCAAATGAGAGCTCAAAAAATCTATTTTAACTATACATTTTCATAATAATACATAAATACAACACACACACAGAGTTTCTAAATAAATTAAAAAATAAACTATTTCAGAACTCTGAAGAAATAGGTGCTCAAGTCCACCAGAAAGAGTCGATTCACTCTCCGTTCACTTGTCTGGCCGATTAGAGTTGACAGTAGGTCACAATTAGAGCTTGGCCATGCTCAATTTGGTCAGAGGCAGGCGAAGTTTATTCTTCATGTTAAGCAAAGTCATCAATTGACAATTTTACAATTCAATGAAACAAGCAAATTTCTTCATGATCAGGGCCGGTCCTGTAATCGTCAGGACCCGAGGTGAAGTCTATAAATTGGGCCGCGACGAAATCAACGTAAATGCGAAATTCAACAGCATATCTTGCATCTTATTACTAACTTAAAACTTAACATTAAAACAACAAACAAATATATTATTTCAACGGTATATTATGCAACCTAATGCCCAATGATTAACCTAAAAGACAATTACGAAATATCTCAATTATCTCACAATTAGAGTTTTCAATATAGTTACTACATACGTCTATGCAATTGTTGATCATAAAATAACCAATCATATAAGCCAACTTTGCCACCATTATATAAGCTGACAAGACTTCAAACATTTTCAACATATTCAATAACAAGCTAGGGCAAGTCATTGCTGAATTGAGAAGAAAAATTTCGATGAAAATTATGGAATCACACTTTTGAGAATTCTATCGCCACAATTTATAAGTCTGAAATAAAAATTTCATCATTACACAATACTCTATTGCATTATGCCAGTCAAGGACGCTAAATAATAAATAGATATCAAATGTGATGCAAGTTCAAGTAGGACACACATTCTTAGATCAAGATATGTTAAACAAATTCCCATTTCTCATTTTGCACATCCAATGACATTTTCGATTATTGACGCAAAAATTTGAGCATTACAAATTTACAGAAAACAATACAAAATTAAAATTACATACAGACTTTAGAACTGTCCCAAAAAATTTGTGACCTTGTCTTGATGAAATTAAATTGGATCTTCAGTCGCACTATCATAGGCATGAGAAAAAACAAATGAAAAATCAATTTTGCCTTTAACTCTCTAAACCCTTTAAAAAAAAAAAAAAAAAAAAAAAAAAGGAAACAAAAAGGGGGCCAAAATTAGGCCCCCTTTGGTTTTGGGCCTGAGGCGTAGGCCTCAAATGCCTTAGCCCAAGACCGGCTATGTTCATGATAACAAATGAGAAAATGTAATGGTTGGAACAACTTCAACCAAAACCACCCAAATATGCTTAAATCCAACACAGTATTGGAATAACTCAGTTGGGTTCAATAACCCAGACTGTAAATATTTGCTTGAATGAGTTGGAATTACGCGAGAGAGAGAGAGAGAGAGAGAGAGAGAGCCTAACAACATCCAACTCTTACCATTCATTCCCTCCCTCAGCTAAGTAAAGTAAAAGAGGTGTTTCCTTAACAAAAAACGTATTACAATATAAAATCAAACGATGTCGTTTCCTAATTTGAATCACCGATACTTCCATTTACTCATTCCTTTCTTCTTTCCCCACTTTACTGGTACGATCTGTTCCTCTTGGTCTGTAGGTGAGATGAGTTCTTCATCATCATCATGACATATCTCCCCCTCAAAATGACCTTGTCCCTAAGGTTGAAATAGAGAAACTGGTCCCGAGTTGCAGCTGCGTCTTCCCATGTAGCTTCATTCTTATCGTAGCCTCTCCACTAAATCAGCCACTGTGTCACTGCCTGGTTATTTCTCTTGATAATTCTAGTTTGCAACACTGTTATGGGTTACCTGTGGATTGTTTCCTGTTCTCTGCCCTCTGGTAGTAACAAGATAGGCACTTCATGTTCTCTTATCTTTTCTTAAGCAAGGATACATGGAGTACTGGGTGTATTTTCAAAGTAGGGGGTAAGGCCAGTTCATACGCTACCTGGTCAACCTTTCTGGTGATTTGGTAAGGTCCATAGTATTTGATAGCCAGCTTCTGGTTGGTCCTTGCTATAACCGAATGTTGCTTATAAGGATCTAACTTCAAATACACCCAATCACCCACTTAAACTCCCTTTCCACCCTGTGCTCGTCAGCATAGAATTTCATCTTTGTTCGAGCTTGGGCAGGGTACTCCTTTAGATGAAAGTCCATTTGATGTCTCTCTTGCACTAGTTCTTTTACCGCAACCACATTGGTTTGCTGATAAGGGTCCAGTGCCAAATGGGGTGGTTTAATACCATATAGGGCTTCAAAAGGACTCATTTTAATTGCTGTGTGGTGAGTAGTATTGTACCACTGTTCGACCAGGGATAACCAGTCAATCCGCTTCCTAGGTTGGTGAAATGTCGCGCACCTCAAGTACATTTTCAAACACTAGTTAAGCCTATCAGTTTGTCCATCTATCTATGGATGGTATGCAGAACTCAGGTGTAGGTTAGTTCCCATCAATTTGAATAGCTCTTGCCAAAACCCACTAGTGAAAATCTTGTCTTTGTCTGACACAATACTTTGAGGCATTCCATGGAGCTTATATGTGTTATCAAGGAAGAGTTTAGCTACTGTGCTACCAAAAAAGGGATGAGACAAGGCAATGAAATGCCTATACTTAGTGAACCGATCCACCACGACCAGAATAATTGATTTTCCTTTTGAAGAGGGTAGGCCTTTGATAAAATTCACGGATATGTGACTCCATGAATACTGTGGTTCAAGCAGAGGTTATAACAAACCAAGGTAAGGAACATGTTTCACTTTGCATCTTTGATAGACATCACATTGAAGTCTTTCCCTCTTGGTATCTCTAATCATCCTCGGCCAATTGAAGTGTTGTTTAGCCTCGAATACACTAGCCTAAATACCAAAGTGACCTCCATTTTGGGAAGAATGGATGTTTTGAATCAACTTGGCCCTAATCTGACCAGTTCCCACATATAACTTCTTACCTTTAAATTTGAGTAACCCATTACCATATGAAAATTCAGAGTCTTCATTAGGCTTGACTAGCAATTCCTTAATCTGATTTGCAACCACCTCATCATCTTTGTAGCTGTCTATTACTCCACTATCCAGATGGGTGTTACATAAGAAATTGCTGCCACTTCAACTGATGATTCCTCCCTTTTGGATAGCGCATCAGCTAACACGTTATCCACCCCTTTCCTGTATTGAATCTCATAGCTGAGGCCTAATATTTTAGTCAACCATTTTTGTTGGATAGGTGTAGTTATCCGCTGTTCCAGTAAGTACCTTAAGGATTGATGGTCTGTCTTGATGATAAAATGGTGCCCTTCCAAATAATGTCTCAACTTCCCCACTGCAGTAACTAGTGCTAGAAGCTCATTCTCGTAGATGGACATCCCTAATTTCTCATCGCAGATTCCTTTACTGAAGTAGGCAATTGGTCTTCTATTTTGCATTAAGATAGCTCCCATACCTCCATGGCAAGCATCAGTTTCAGTAATAAAAGTTTGATTAAAATATGGTAATGCTAAAACCGGGGTGTTACACATTGCCGATTTCAACTTCTGGAAAGCCATGTATGTCGCCTCATCCCATTTGAAGTTATCAACCTTCAATAGATCAGTCAAAGGTCTCGTAAGGACTCCATAACCTTTAACAAACTTTCTATAATATCCCATCAATTCTAGGAATCCCCCTTAGTTGCTTGATGTTAATAGGCTTAGGCCACTGTTGCATGGCACTAATTTTTGTTGGATCTGCTGTCATCCTTGCTATCGATATAATATGACCCAAATATTCCGCCTTGGACTGGCCAAATGACCATTTAGTCCACTTAGCATATAGCTTATGCTTCTCCAAAGTTTCAATGCTCTAGATAAGTGTCTACAATGGAAACTCACATTAGGGCTATAGACTAGTATGTCATCAAAGAAAACTAACACAAACTTCCTCAAATGCTCCCCAAAAACTTCATTCATCAAACATTGGAATGTGGTTGGGATATTTGTGAGTCCAAATGGCATAACCTTGAACTCATACAGGCCTTGGCGTATCTTAAATGCTATCTTATGAATGTCAGATTTAGTTACTCTGATTTTATGATATCCAGCCGTCTGGTCAACTTAGAAAACCATTTAGAACCCTGCAATTCATCAATCAACTCATCAATTAAAGGCATGGGATATTTATCCTTGATAGTGAGGCTATTTAGTTGCCTATAATCCATGCAGAATCTCCATGTTCTGTCCTTCTTTTTAATTAATAACACGGGAGGCATAAGAGCTATTACTTGGTTGGATGATCCCAGTTTCCAACATCTCCTTTACCATCTTCTCCATTTCTGTCTTTTGTATGTATGGGCACTTATAGGGCCCTATTCTGAAAGGTTGAGCCCCTTCCTTAAGTGAAATTTTATGGTCATTGAACCTAGGTGGTGGCATATCCTTTGGCTCTTCAAATACTTCTGGGTAATGTTCAATGATGTCATGTATCACCTCAGGATATGATTCTTCGTCGACTTCGTTAAGTGAATAGATTTGAGCCATGATTCCATATGATTGCCTCTAAATCCATCGAGCCATTTGTTCCCTTTCCATCATTATAAATTCTTCTTTTCCCAATTCGCTATCCAACTCAACCTCCATTCCTTTGTAGCAAAATCTAATGATGCTTTGTACAAAATCAAACATGACTAGGTTAAATTGGCTCAACCAATCCACTCCTAATACTATGTCACTGTCCCCCCAACTTCAACACTCTCAATTGGAATTGACACTCCAATCCCTGTATGGTCCAGTAAGTGGGTTGCATATTGCACTACCATTCAATTTATCTCCATTTGCCACAGTTACTGCATAGGAAAAGTAACTTCCACTTTACACCTTAACTCCTGTATTAGTTTCTCATTGATGAAGCTATGAGTGCTTCCACTATCAATGAGAATGGCTACTGTCCTCCTCTTTATTTGCCCTGGTATCCTAATTGTCTTAGGTTTCATACTCTCAGAAAGAACATGGATACAAATCTCCATGACTTCCTCCTCTTCCTCCCTCTCACAGATTTCCAGTTTACATTTCTCTTCCCCATTTGATTCCACCGCCTCTTCATCATCTACTAACATGAAATTCAACATCCTGTTTTTGCAGATATGCCCTAGAGTGTACTTTTCATCACACTTAAAGCACGGACCCAACCTTCTCTTGGTTTGAATGTTAGTACGGGTGATAGTTTTGAACTTCAATGGAAGGTTTTTTATTATTTTTATTTTTATTTTTTTTTGCTGGGTTCATTAGTGGGGTTATGTGGGTATTTAATAATATTTTCAAGAGGTTTTGGGGGAATGTTGGACCATATGGTTTGGTAAGTGGGCTTAGTTTGGGATTTGGAAGTTTTGTTTTAGGCTACAATAGTGTTTTCCTGGAAAAGAGCAATCTCAAAAGCTCGGGATGCAAAAGTCGGTTTCACAATTTTAACCATGGATTTGATCTCCTCTTTCAACCCACTGGTAAATATCGAAATATATTATGATTCTGGGAGATGGGGTAATGAAAGCACAACTTGTGATTTTAGATCTTCAAATAATTCTTGATATTCAGCCACACTTCTTTCTATCTGATTTTACTGAAGGTTTCAATAACTTCTTCTGCAGTCGATTCAGCAAACCGTCTGCATATCTTTGTTGAGAATAAATCCCAGTCTGCCATGGGGTTGCTATTAATAAACCCATGGAACCATACATTAGCTCTTTCGTTTAGGTACATTTCTGCAATACTGATTCTAAATTGAGGGATTTGATAAAAAAGCCTAGTCAAACAATGATTTTGATAAAATAACCTTCCTTCAATGTTTCTTGGTCAAATGGCATTCATTTATAAAATACAATAAACAAATAATGTCAAATATCTAAAATACCCTCATCATGGAAAATACCCAAATACCCCTTTCAATCTAATTAAATCCCTCAATTCATCTACAAAATGCATTAACCTGTTTTTCCTGTGATTTCTTCCCTAAAATCTTGATATTCATTGTATTTTTCTTCTATCTTCTCCAACATTGTGAGCATTTGAACAAGAATTTTATTATCTATATTATCTACATTGAGATTTCCACTATATTTAAAGAAAAAAGAAAGGTATTTTTAGAAATCTCATTTACATTGGTACTTTTATTGTTTAATATAGTATAAAATGATATTTTAATTGATTTTATTTTCTCATTTGGTGTATATTTGTATCGTCCGCAATTATTGGATGATAACGATTGGAAACGACAGTCCATTCGTTATCTGTAGTGTAGAACGACACTACAGTCGTTATCCTCCATGTAAAGTGACAGTACAATCATTATCTGTTATGATCTGTCTCTTATTGATAATATATTGTGGTTACTTTGATAATTTAAATATTGTAACTATTTTCATATTATTTTAATATATACTTGAATCGATGAAGTCATAATGATAGATATTTATTTTTTGTTATAACAAAATATCACGGTACCATTTCGAGTATTTTACCTAAAAAATATAGAAATGATGTTTAGATATTAAATATCATTGATCTAGTAACAATTTATTTTTAAATATACAAGTTATCAATTATTCGTATCGTGTTTACATAAGTAACGACACTTGTGCTGTTTTCATAACAGTAACATCACTAGTGTTGTTCTCATTTTTCATGTTGTCCAAGCAATGAGAGTATCTTTCAAATTATGTGAGCGGCATGTCCATTTCGCAAATTACATGAGTTCAAATTATGGAATATCGAGGTCTGGAAGGCGTGTGACAACTCATACTCTTGTTTATCGACAGAACGACACAAGTGACATTTAATGGCATCTATGTTGTTCTGTTGGTTTCTCCTATATTTCGCTTTATTTTCACCGCATCGACCTTAAAGGATCGGGCCTCCTAACTTAAGAAAGTCAAAATTATTAATTACGTAACAAATAACAGAAGAATTGGCATAGATTGTAGATATCGCGTTGGTGAAATCACAAGTCACCATCCACATTCATTAGAAAACTAAAGTAATGAGGGTATCTCCCAAATTATGTGAGCAACATGTACATCTCGCCACTCGTATGAGTTCAACTTCTCGAATATAGGGGTCCAGAAGGCTCGTGGCTACTCAAACTCGTGTTTATTGACAGAACGACACAAGTGCCGTTTAACGGCACTTGTGTCGTTCTGTCGATTTATCTCATTTTTTCCTTCATTTCATCCGCACATCGACCTCAAAGATCGGATCTCCTAACTTAAGAAAGTCAGAATTATTGATTATGTGACGGATAATGAGAGAATTGGCATGGATTTCGGTGAAATCACAAGTAACCATTCACATTCGTTAGAAAACCAAAGCAATGAGGGTATCTCCCAAATTATGTGAGCGACATGTCGATCTCGCGACTCAAATAAGTTCAAGTTCTCGAATACAGGGGCCCGAAAGGCTCGTGACTGCTCAAACTCGTGTTTATTAACAGAACGACACAAGTGCCGTTTAACAGCACTTGTGTCATTCTGTTGATTTCTCCCATTTTTCGCTTCATTTCCTCCTCGTTGACTTCAAAGATTGGACCTCCTAACTTAAGAAAGTCAGAATTATTAATTACGTGACGGATAACGGAGGAATTGACATGGATTTCACTGAAATCACAAATCACTATCCACATTCGTTATAAAACCAAAGTAATGAGGGTATCTCCCAAATTATGTGAGCTACATGTCCATCTCGCGACTCAAATGAGTTCAACTTCTCGAATACAGGGGCCCGGAAGGCTCGTGACAGCTGAAACTCGTGTTTATTGACAAAACGACACAAGTGCCGTTTAACAGTACTTGTGTCGTTCTATTGATTTATCTCATTTTTCACTTCATTTCCTCTGCGTCGACCTCAAAGATCGGACCTCCTAACTTAAAAAAAAATCAGAACTATTGATTACGTATCGGATAATGGAGAATTGGCATGGATTTCGGTGAAATCACTAGTTACCATTCACATTCGTTAGCAAACCAAAGTATTGAGGGTATCTCTCAAATTATGTGATCGACATGTTTACCTAGCGACTCAAATGAGTTCAACTTGTCGAATACAAGGGCCTGGAATGCTCGTGGCTGCTCAAACTCGTGTTTATTAACAGAACGACACAAGTGTCGTTTAACAACACTTGTGTCGTTCTGTTGATTTCTACCATTTTTCGATTCCTTTCCTCCGCGTCGACCTCAAAGATCGGACCTCCTAACTTAAGAAAGTCAGAATTATTGATTACGTATCGGATAATGGGGAATTGGCATGGATTTCGGTGAAATCACAAGTCACCATCTACATTCGTTAGAAAACCAAATTAATGAGGGTATCTCTCAAATTATGTGATCGACATGTCCATCTCGCAACTCAAATGAGTTCAACTTCTCGAATACAAGGGTCCAGAAGGCTCGTGACAGCTCAAACTCGTGTTTATTGACAAAACGACACAAGTGCCGTTTAACAGCACTTGTGTCGTTCTGTTGATTTATCTCATTTTTCACTTCATTTCCTCTGCGTCGACCTCAAAGATCGGACCTCCTAACTTAAGAAAGTCAGAATTATTGATTACGTATCGGATAATGAAAAATTGGCATGGATTTCGGTGAAATCACAAGTTACCATCCACATTCGTTAGCAAACCAAAGTATTGAGGGTATCTCTCAAATTATGTGATCGACATATCTACCTAACAACTCAAATGAGTTCAACTTGTCGAATACAAGGGCCTGGAATGCTCGTGGCTGCTCAAACTCGTGTTTATTAACAGAACGACACAAGTGTGTTTTAACAACACTTGTGTCGTTCTGTTGATTTCTACCATTTTTCGATTCCTTTCCTCCGCGTCGACCACAAAGATCGGACCTCCTAACTTAAGAAAGTCAGAATTATTGATTACGTGACGGATAACGGTAGAATTGGGATGGATTTCAGTGAAATCACAAGTCACCATCTACATTCGTTAGAAAATCAAAGTAATGAAAGTATCTCCCAAATTATGTGAGCGACATGTCCATCTCGGGACTCAAATCTACATGTCCATCTCGCGACTCAAATGAGTTCAACTTGTCGAATACAAGGGCCTGGAAGGCTCGTGACTGCTCAAACTCGTGTTTATTGACAGAACGACACAAGGGTCGTTTAACAACACTTGCTAACTTAAGAAAGTCAGAATTATTGATTACGTGACGGATAACGGTAGAATTGGGATGGATTTCAGTGAAATCACAAGTCACCATCTACATTCGTTAGAAAATCAAAGTAATGAAAGTATCTCCCAAATTATGTGAGCGACATGTCCATCTCGGGACTCAAATCTACATGTCCATCTCGCGACTCAAATGAGTTCAACTTGTCGAATACAAGGGCCTGGAAGGCTCGTGACTGCTCAAACTCGTGTTTATTGACAGAACGACACAAGGGTCGTTTAACAACACTTGCTAACTTAAGAAAGTCAGAATTATTGATTACGTGACGGATAACGGTAGAATTGGGATGGATTTCAGTGAAATCACAAGTCACCATCTACATTCGTTAGAAAATCAAAGTAATGAAAGTATCTCCCAAATTATGTGAGCGACATGTCCATCTCGGGACTCAAATCTACATGTCCATCTCGCGACTCAAATGAGTTCAACTTGTCGAATACAAGGGCCTGGAAGGCTCGTGACTGCTCAAACTCGTGTTTATTGACAGAACGACACAAGGGTCGTTTAACAACACTTGCTAACTTAAGAAAGTCAGAATTATTGATTACGTGACGGATAACGGTAGAATTGGGATGGATTTCAGTGAAATCACAAGTCACCATCTACATTCGTTAGAAAATCAAAGTAATGAAAGTATCTCCCAAATTATGTGAGCGACATGTCCATCTCGGGACTCAAATCTACATGTCCATCTCGCGACTCAAATGAGTTCAACTTGTCGAATACAAGGGCCTGGAAGGCTCGTGACTGCTCAAACTCGTGTTTATTAACAGAACGACACAAGTGTCGTTTAACAACACTTGTGTCGTTTTATTGATTTCTACCATTTTTCAATTCATTTCCTCCGCGTCGACCTCAAAGATCGGACCTCCTAATTTAAGAAAGTCAGAATTATTGATTACGTATCGGATAATGGGGAATTGGCATGGATTTCGCTGAAATCACAAGTCACCATCCACATTCGTTAGAAAACCAAAGTAATGAGTGTATCTCTCAAATTATGTGATCGACATGTCTACCTAGCGACTCAAACGAGTTCAACTTGTCGAATACAAGGGCCTGGAAGGCTCGTGACTGCTCAAACTCGTGTTTATTGACAGAACGACACAAGTGTCGTTTAACAACACTTGTGTCGTTCTGTTGATTTCTCCCATTTTTTGCTTCATTTCCTACGCGTCAAACTCAAAGATTGGACATCCTAACTTTAGAAAGTCAGAATTATTGATTACGTGACGGATAACGGGAGAATTGGTATGGATTTCAGTGAAATCACAAGTCACCATCCACATTCGTTAGAAAATCAAAGTTATGAAGGTATCTCCCAAATTATGTGAGCGACATGTCCATCTCGGGACTCAAATGAATTCAACTTCTCGAATATAGGGGGGCCCGAAAACCTCGTGGCTGTTCAAACTCGTGTTTATTGACAGAACGACACTTATGTCGTTCTGTTGATTTATCCCATTTTTCGCTTCATTTCCTCCGCGTCGACCTCAAAGATCGGACCTTCTATTGAAAAATATTTATTTCATGCTTATATTGAAAAAATAAAAATCTGAATTTTTTTTTGAAATTCGGTTTGGTAAGTGAATATACGGTGTTCTGCACTCTCGATATTTGTAAGTGCAAAAATCGTTATATAAAAATACACTGCAAATTCGGTAGGCAGCATATATGGTAAGTTGCAAATACCGTAGGCAACATATATGGTAAGGTGAAAATATGGTAAGTTGTTTGCAAATACGGTAAGCTGTAAATACGGTAGGCAGCGTATATGGTAAGATGAAAATACGGTAATGTAAAAATACGGTAAGTTGTTTGCAAATACGGTAGGCTGCAAATACGGTAAGTTGTTTGCAAATACGGTAGACTGTAAATACGGTAAATTGCAAATACGGTAAGTATGCTACAAATACGGTAGGCAACATATACGGTAAACTGCAAATATGGATTTATAATTTGTTATAAATGTATAAAATTTAAAAATATAATCTTCACATTCAATTCAATCATATCAACACTATCAAAGAATACAAACAAAATAGTTTGTATATTTCTTATTCAAACATGAAATATACAAGCATATTTTTTTAGATAACATACTGCTATACAATTTTAAAAATAATTTATAATTATTTTCTTATATTATGAAAATATTTTTAGATATTGCTTCTAAAACTTTCCAAAAAAATCAAAATTCATACACTAATAAAAATATAATAAATACAAAATTCGTGCAGCGCACGTGATAGCGACTAGTTTAAACATAACGACAGTTACACCGTTTTAATGTTTTATCTCAATCCAGTAACGGCACAAGAGTCGTTTTATAAGCAGTAACGACACTTGTGCCGTTCTTATGAACATGTTTTTGTCTTTATAACGCTACTTGTGTCGTTCTCCCTATCTTGAGTTATATGAACATTATCGTCGCTTTTGTCATACTCGTTATTAAGTTTGTCACTATAACGGCAGTTGTGTTGTTCTCTATATCTTTTCAAGATCAGTAACGACACAAGTGTCATTCTCAATGACCTTTTCATCCTCTAAACAACACTTGTGCCATTCTTTTAGAATTTTTCATCTTAGTAACGACACAAGTATCGTTCTCAATGACCTTTCATCCTCAAGCACTAGATCTCTAAATTATGCAAGAAAACTAGATCATGTGACATAGAATATGGAGTATTGAACTAAGTTAACCCATTTGCTTGTAACGACATTTGTTCCACCCTCATAGATACTTATATAAGTCCAACAACAACACTTGTATTGTTTTAATGAAAGTTTATAATTTATGCAATGTCACTTGTGCCGTTCTCATATACACTTATAAGTCCAGAAATGACACTTATGTCTTTTTTTGAGACATAACACAATAAAGATACACGTCAATATTTAACAAAAGACAAACATATCCTACAAAAAATATTCATCCCCTGGCATAAAGTCATCCTATTGATATGCACATTTTCAAATGTAATCTACAACTTTTTTACATTCTTCAAAATATCAAAATTCTCAAACTCAAGTGAAAAATATATATACATTGAAACAAAATAATTTTGAGGGGTACTATAAAACGCTAATCCTAAGCTCTAGTTACACTAGAATCATACCCCCCCACCACTATAATTAACATTATTTCAACCACTACCACTGTACTAATATGTGCTTTCCCCACTCCGAGTATAAGAGTTATCACTTCTAAAATCACGACCACCAAAATGCCCACACCACGTCTACTTTTACCTCTATATGGAGCTCGACTTGTAAACCAAATTAGCCAATGGGTACCTCTTGATTGGCTTATCAAATCAGCTGGTGGCTTTGTTGATACGTGAGCAATGTAGGGAATATCAAGGCCATGACCTGCCATATCTGTCACAACGAAAATTAGTGTGTTTCCACTTTTAAACGATTTCAATGCTAGTTCTCTTTCTTGGAACAACAGGTAAATCAAAGTCAAATCAAGTAATAATCAATGTAGGCGTAATGATACAACGTTTACGCAACTAAAGAATAAAATGATTCAATAAAGTCAAGGGGAAACACAACCTTTTAAATTGCAAACTTATATACATTATTTAGTAGGTGAAGTTCCAATCTACAAATAAGGGTACTGTGGTAAAAATAGGCAAAATATAATATGAAAAAATTCTGAAATCAACAAGTGTAAAGTTTAATAATAGAACTCACATAAAATAGGAATTACAGTAAAACATAATATAAAGAATTTTCCTAAAAATGCCGAATTATTTAAATCAAATTATTCTTAATGCAACTCTCTAAGTTTCAAGGCATATCAAAGAACAAGCACATTTACATATCACAATTTCGATTTATAGCAATGCCAGTAAATGAATTTTTTTTAACCCATCATCTTCAAAACCCCAAATGTATCAAAAATCCATTCACATTAAAAAAACTCAGCTAAAACTAAACTAAATATACAAATAAATCACGAAATCATAAAAAAAATGCAATTTTTACAAATTTTTATTATAAAACTATAGTAATGGAAGCACAAAATCACATTTTAAAATAACAAAAAAGAAAAAAAAATCGTAGAAAAAATTACCTTTTTTGTTGTCTTAACTTGTACCAAAGAGAGAGTAAAGTAATGTGAAATAAACTAGAGTCAAAGAAAAGTTTTTTGTAATATTGAAATATAGTGAAAATTAAGGTGAAGAAGATGGGTTTGGAATTTAAGTTTGGGGAATAGGTTTCACAGGAAAAGGGAAGAAGAAAGAAGAAGGTGAAATGAAAGAAGTTGGGTGAATAATTTGATATAAATTGAAGGACAATTTTGTTATTTTATCAATTAAAACATTTTAAATTTTTTAATTCCATTTTATTGATGGTCAAAGGCTATTTGTCCAAAATCATTGTCCAAGTGGGTCATCTGGCCAAATTCCCCTTCTAAATTCATCAGGAACCTGGTGGATTTGAAAATACTTTTGTGCCTTTTGCAACCACTTCCTAGGGCTTTTTCACTGAAATATGGAAAATCGATCTTGGGTATCTTAACTCCTGCTCTCCAGTTATTCTTTCCACCCTTGCCTTCCGGTGTTACTCCTATTTTCAGTGTAAATATTCCTTCACTGATTGTTGATTGTACAGAGGATCTAACCTTCTATTTGTCCTTAGGCTCTCCCTTTTGCCCACTCCAATTTGCCATCATTGCTACTATAGATTCATACTTAAGAGTCCACCTCTGTCATTAAGACCTCCATCCGATCCTGTTTGCTGCACAGATTATGTAAGGTCTAATATGACCTTTCCACCTTCATTCCCACATTTTTAAAATCTTCTCCCAAATCTAGTACATCCCTGTCTAATTTCTTCAAATGCTCCTCTACTGCCTTGGCCCTAGTATTCATGCCAAGAATTTTACTGCTATGATGCCACTTGTAATGGTTGGACCAACTTCAATCAAAACCAACAAAATATGCTTCAATCCAACACAGTATTGGAATAACTCAGTTGGGTTCAATATCCCAGACTGTAAATATTTACTTGAATGAGCTGGAATTACACAAAAAAAAAGGTTGAACCCCAATCTTGAGGACCCCCACCGCCCCGCCCCTAGAGCTTTGTGAGGGAGGTAAATCGCGGGATGTGCTCCAACGGGCCAGGGAATAAAAACTGCATGTACACTGCGCTTACAAGGAGTTCAATTCCATGTTTCAAGAATCGAACCCCCACACTGCGGGTGCCAGCAAAGCGTGAGATAATCTCACTTCTATCATTTGCACCACTAAACTATGTTTCGGGGGGCGAGCTGGAATTACAAAAGATAGATAGAAGGGAAGAGAGAGAGGAGAGGAGATGGAGCCTGACAACATCCAATAACTCCTGCCATTCCCTCCCTTAGCTAAGTAAAATAAAAGGCGTGTTTCCTTAACCAAAAATGTATTAAATAAAAAAATATAAAAAATATAAAATCAAACGGTGTCGTTTCCTGATTTGAATCACCGTTACTTCCGATTACTCCTTCCTTTCTTCTTTCCCCACTTTACTGGTACAATCTGTTCCTCTTGGTCTGTAGATGAGATGTGTTCTTCGTCGTCATCATGACAGAAAATTAGTATCTGAGGGTCCGAGGACGCAAGATTAATTTTTGAGCTGGAAAATGGGAAGAGAGTCCTTTATGCTGCCACGGGCACGGTATCATGTCTAGGATTTTGTGTCGATTTTCGTTGATGTTATTTTTAACATGCTGATTGAAATGTTTTTGGCAGAACGGAATTTTATTTACAGCGGCAGAGGACAGAAATGTGATGGCACGGGATAAAGCCAGTGGGAAAAGCGTCAATGGCATATAGCATTGAAGATGTTCGGATGGGCTAATAAGTTGAAGACGAGTCCAATGGCGGTGGCTAATAACAGATCCAGGCTCACTTTTCTTGCAGAATCATCTATCAAATGTCAGTCTGAATTTGTTTGTTATGATTTTATCTCCGTAATTCTAATCTTATTGTTAAATTTGTCAGATGGTATATATTTATGCAATTAGGCTCCCATGTTTATTGAACGGACAACTATTCAATAGAAAACTGTATATGGGGTCATTAGTGTGTACGTTCGTTGGGATTAATGTGAATTAACAGGGTTGAAGAATTGGGATTATGGATCGCGAACGTGTAGTTTTAATATAATTAACTTTTCCAGCTGAAGAATTCCCCCATGAGAAGTTAAGAATTCCGATTAATGAGCTTATGATTCACCAATAACCATATTTTGAACCATGAGAGGCAAAAAATTGTCAAAATCATGAGGTTACAGAAGTCTAAATATGATAGATTAAGCTTGTAAATCGCCTGAATATGGAACAGTTGTTATGCAGCAGAAGAAAAGAAAAATAATATCCCAACATGATTAGTAAGTTTGAATACCGAAATAGTATATTTACAATATGATCTTCCTCATACTAAAACATTTCAAGGAAGATCTGTAGTTATTTCTCAGCAAGTCTTAGGTCTGCAATTGAAGTTGTACAGACTCCAGAAAAACCGAACCGGAATTGATGGACTAGTCATATATCTGAACTTCCATAGGATTGTGGACAAGCCCTGAATGTAGGACTTCAATAACGTAATACAGATAAAGACCTTTGAACGTCGTGGAGAAAATGCTTAGAGTTGGTTGTTTCAGAAGATGAAGCTGAAACAGTACAACATGAGGATGTTGATAAATTCTTTGGAGACAGCAATTTAGCATCATTTGTGCTGGATTCCTTCTCCTCTTCATGAATTGTGTCCAACATCTTTGATGCTCTGTGCCTCATAACATTTACAAACTGTGGTGGCGCTGCTTCAGTTATAAATCTAGCGATGCGGGCATTTGCCATTTTCTCTTCGAAATATTTGGAGAATCATAAGATGGAAGAATAGGTTAAAAGTGTGTTTGAAGAGATTGCTGTCGACTTGTTGAAATTTATAGGAGTATGCTTGGGCTGAATTCCAATAATTGGATGAGATTATAGTTCAGTGATGAGGCTTAAATTAAGTCAATGGTCCCAATCAAATTCTTAAATGATTTTCAGACGTTTGTGCCGCCTCTTACTTATCGTATTTATAGTGAAAACAATGTTTGTTATTCATGTTGATGATAACCTCATTGGTATCACATAGATGTGTCCAATATTAGCTTCATTACTGGGTTGATGGAGTGCCATGTGTCTGTATGGATAGGAAATGCATATCCCACAAGAGATATGTTTTTATGTTGGTATCAAAGCTTCCCAATTTTCACTTTCTGGAGTTTGACTGGAAGCTGCCTTTAAATGCCAACTGTCATTTGATAATCCATGAAATGGATCTATCAGGTAATTGTTAGATGGTGAAAAGTAAGTCCTTTTGGCTCACCAAATATAGTGATTATCAGCAGGCAAAAAATTAAAAAATGTAACATGATTTTCCTGAAGCCTGAAGCTGGGTTTGAATCCTCACGAGGTTTCCTTGAATAGATTTTTAATATAAATATATACGTGTGTGTATGTGATTGGATGAGCATAATTAGGCACGGTTTGATTCTTTTTCAAAATAAAAATATCTATCATATATTGATTTTCATGCTGAAAAAACTATGATGCTCGAACTCGGGTACGAATATATATCTAAGTGTCGGATCTTTTATTTTTCAAAATATAAGATACGGGAACATTGCTAAAAAGAGTCTAAATTTTAGACAAGGATACGTGGGTATGTCTTTCGAGTTTCAATTTTTTTATTAACCCAAGATGTCATTTTGAATAAACTAAAATCAATTGTTTACAAAGAAAGAAATTATTATTGAATAAGGGGTTAAAACGAATAAAATAAAATTTTGAGGTTTAGTTTTCAATTATGCGAAGTTAATTACTAAATATTATATAAAATAGAAAATTGGGGACTTGGTTGTAATTTGAACTTACTGGAGCACTAAATAGTATTATATGGAACCCATTTTCATTTTATACACATAAAACCTTAAACCACTGATATAGAGAGGGAAAGAAGGAAACAAGAAGAAAAAAGAAAAAAGAAGAAGAAAGGAAAACTTAGCATTGTTGTTCTTCTCTATCTTCTTAGAGGTGGTACTAAATTTAGAGAGCAAAAGGAAAAGGAAAAGGAAAAGGAAAAGGAAAAAAAAAAAAAAAGAATAAAGAAGTAAAAATGGTGAAGTGTCCAGGTGAAACTTGGAGGATCTAACACATATCTCATACATATACCCAAGTCGTATCATATCCGACACAGGTACTCCTACTATTTCGAAGAGTCCGAGCATCAGAGGAAAAAAAATCAGTTTTTGCGCCCTTGTACCCTTGTTATATGCTGTAGATATCCAAATTTGAAAGCCTGAAGTTTACCCAACCTGCTTTTCAAATCTGAGATTTCTAAAGTGAGCATCGAGCGTCTGGATTGGGAGTCCAATTATTAGTCCAGGTCGAAGCTTACTCCAAATATAATAGGTGAACTCACAGTAAAAAATATATAATAAATTATTTCTGTGAAATTAAGTAGGAGCCAATTGTTTTATATCGCCAGAGGTTATCTTTCAATGAGAACATCATGTAATAAAAGCCCAAGCTTGATGTGCTCGGTTTTACTTGATTTCTTCTTAAAGCTTGAACTTTAGGCTAAAACTCATTCTAAGCTGGATTTGAACTACTTATACAAGCCCAAGCTTGATGTCCTAATGATATAGACCTAAACTACTCATTTGATACATGATCTATTAGATGCAATCTAAGAAGCACTGATACTCGTAAACTTGTTATGTTCTCGCATCCGATAAGTATTCAAGTTATGACACTCTTCAATGCTTTTCGATACATACCAAATACTTATTTTTTAATTATTTATATATTTTTATATTTTTTGAATTTTCGATATATATCCGATACATATTTTTTAATTATTTAATATTTTTATATGATTTTTGATACATATTCGATACTTCATAACTTATATTTACCTTTACTGCAAAACATTGCTTTGAAACATCTTGTGAACCTTTTTTTCCATCTAGTGCTAAAAAGATATTGGTGTACGCACTCTTTTGTGCATTCTACGAGAAAAATAAAATAACTCTAAAACAAGCTAAAAATTGGTTTTCATTCATCGTAATTACCTCCTTTTATCAAGAAAAATTAGATCTCTACTAAAAAAGGCGAGTCCAAAATATGGGACATTGCCAGAAACTCGTTTGATACTTCTAAAGGTATTGGACTGTTTGAATTTGCTAATCTCTCATTAGATGAACTAGAGTTAGAGAGTGTTATTTTTTATGGTAATTAAAAAATTGATATTGTGATATTGAAGAAAATGAAGTTTCAATAATTAATGATTAAGATAAAGTGCTTGAGTATTTTTTTATTATTATTATCATGTTTTTGTATTAATGTTTTTTTTTATATTATGTTGAATTTTATAATACGTATCAACGTAACCTAATTTTTTTTAAAAAGTCATATCGTATCTAAATAACGTATCCTTATCCGTGCTTCTTAGGATGCAATTGAACTCTATCCACGTCACGTGCAATTTGTTCATGAGTTTTAAAACGCTTTCTCTCTTTCAACTGTGACGACTGCAAGTTGAAAACTCTGATTGAGATGCAAATAGGGAGGGTAGCAGCCAAGGAATCATAATATAGATTTCCCTTTTTTCCCTCTGATTTCTTTTGTTTTTACTGTCAGAACCGAGTGCTGGGGGATTAGTTAGCATTTGGGGATGAAAAGAGCTGCATAAATTTGCAATAGCCAAATAGGAAAAGGAAACCTATAATTTGTGTTAAATATCACAATTCAATATAATACTTATTGAAACTTTCTCAAGAAATCTCCTACATAAATAACCTAAAACCCTATAGATCATCAATGTAAGTCAAACACATGAAAGATCATTTCTAGACTAAACTCTTAGCTTGAGGAAAGAATCAAATCTCCTGGGCACATGTTCAAATCATCCTTTGCATCTGTCCTCCTCTCATGATACATTTTCAAAGTTGATCCCCACGATGCCGTTTTCATTTCTTGAAACGTATTTACTTTATTACACTGTACTTGGGAGATGCACGTCCATGGCATAAAACTGAATGTTTTGAGAGGTGAGAAACCCTTTTGATGCCAGCTAGACGTGCCCAAAACTCCTTATTTTTCTTCACATCATTACCGTAACATATCTGTTTATCAACAGGTACGAGGTAAAAGAAAGCAACACGGGAAGCAAGTAGATGACCTTTTTGTTAAAAGCAGCCACTTTGTCGGAACCTTCTTCAACAATCGTCTCAAGTTTTGGGGCGTTGGAAGCTCTGTAAGGGGAAATCAGAGGAGAAGGAGCAACCTCTACCCAATTGTGCATGTAACTCATTTGCTTTCTCATGACTGTCAATGAAGGAGAGAGGTTTCTTGAACAGAATGATTGATGATTCAACAGAACTTTTGTTCAGAGCCAAGAGGAATTTTGTTGGTATGAAGAAGAATTCTTGAAACAGCCTATGTTTAAACTGGTTCTTGAGCTTAAGAATAGGAATAATTTTAGGAGGAAATCAATGGCAAAATAAAAGGACGATTGTTTAGCGTGTTTAAGAATGTATATAACTAAAATTCAGTCAAAATCCTTCCACAGATCTACGCACCAAATCTGTCAATTCATGATGCTTATTGAATAAGAAAAAAAGGGTAAAAAATAATAATAATAATAATAATAATAATAAATAAGAAAATGTTAAGCTTGATCTATAATGGCGGAAGACCTTAGAATTTACATTAACAAGTAAAACCGTAAGCTTTCTTTTCTGGTGGATGTTAATTATTGGGATCTTTCATTTTGAATTAACACGCGATCTATTATTGAGATTCTAAGTATATATTGATGAATAAGATTTTTATTTATTTTTCTTTACAAATACTATTTTGTTGTAAAAGGAAATATTATTAGGGTTTAGAGGTGAATGAAAATTACACCTCTGCAACACTAGAAATAATTACTATTGTATCCCTAATTCTGTCCTATAAATAAAGAGCTTTGGTTCTTAATAAAACGCACAAGTCTATTGACTTCTCCCTATATTTCCCATTTCCTTTTAGGGAATTTTATTACGCATCTCGTCAATATCATAATTCTCTCTATTAAAATTGGCTTATGGTCAGACCCTAAATTTTCCATTTAATTATTTTGATAGTGCAGTATGTATAAAATTGATCCACCACAATGCACTGAAATGGAAAGTAATGAATGCTGAGAATAAATGCATAGTATGAACCTTTATTACAAATGGTGATATTTTATAATGCAGTAAAAATATTTATTAATTTAATTTGACAATTATCTCAGCATTAGGGGGAGGAATTAAAAAGTTGAAACTAATATATAAATACATTATTATCTAAATCCTCGAAAAAGATCACTTGAACCAGAGTTCGGAATATAATTTATTAGATGTATTTACTGATCAAATGGATCAATAATATCTTACACATCAATTTCAAATGCTCCAACTTGAATTAACGCCACAGAGGACAATTAGTTAATATGATATTAGATAGTACGTCTGAAGCATGATGATATTCGATTCTAATACAAAAAATTCTCCAAATGGAGCGATTAGCAAAGATAGTTTTATTGAGAAGGCATACACTTTTATGAGTATTTAGACATAACAAATTATAAAACCTCAGAAGAAGTTTAGGTACCTGATATATTGAAAATTGAGATATCTCAATAAGTTATGTCATCATGGAGAAAGAAATAGAATCGAACAATAAAAGAAAAGGTTGTTGACAACAGTTTTACACATGATGTGTTGCATCATACATCAATCAAAATAATGATTGACCAAATAAAATGGATGCGATCCTAATAAAATTGAACTTACCAGAGAAACCTGAAGTTTCTGAATATAAAGTTCAAACACCAAGAGGTGTATACTTGTGCGAAATGAAAATAGAAAAAGTAAAGTCGTAATGTGAAATATACGACTTTTTACATAATGACTTTCGCGAACACTTGTATAAATAGATTAGGTATCATGTGGTGGATTTAATCACAGGTATTTACCTTGTTAGTATGATTATCCATGAAATTTGATGTGCTTGTGATAAATGTGATTATAGATAATTTATCTTGTATTGTTTTGATACCATTTTGGGATGATTGAATATGCTTGAAGTATAATTCAAGTGATATTATCATAAGGGGGAGGAAATACACGTTGTACTCTTTTTTCTTGACCAATGTTTTATCTCATTAGGTTTTCCTGGCAAGATTTTTAATGAGGCAACTTTTATAGCGTATCCAAAAGAATAATGCACTCCTTTTTCATTCATTAGGATTTTTTTCCACAAGATTTTTCCTAATGAAGTTTTAATAAGGCATATTCTTCGTGTAATTAATGTCTATAACACGCAAGACATTTACCCTTAAAATAATACATTATATGTATGAGACTCTTGAAGAGATCAACAAGAGCTATTTTTCGAATTATCATGTTACTACAGTTATCAAAGAACGATAAAGTATCCCTTATGAAGACGATGTTATTTGAAGATTGTACAGGACAACATGAGGCATTTCACCAAAGTTGCAATATTGAAGATAGTGACATACAAGGCAATGATGAATTAATGTAAGAATTGAAATCAGGGTGAGTAACTGTACTCTTTTTCCTTCGATTAAGTTTTGTCCCACTGAATTTTCTTGACAAGGTTTTAACGAGGCAGCATTTTATTATTCCAAATTATTTGTACTTTTTTTGTTGGCTTTTTTATCCCATTGGAGTTTTGCCAATTAATATTTCAATGAGATAGATATTTTGTAATGTGTCATTCAAGGAGAAGTGTTGTAAAATGAAAGATTATTAGGGTTTAAAGGTGAATGACAATTACACTCCTGCAGCCCTAAAAATAATTACTATTGTATCCCTAATTCTGCCCTATAAATAGAGGGCTTTGGTTCTTAATAAAACGCACAAGTCTATTAACTTCTCCCTATTTTCTTCTCTTTTCTTCACTTTTATAACATATTTGATATTTTGCCATTAAATTCAACAATTAAGCCATACGAATTTTAGCGTATAGCCTGAATCGACTAATTTTTCTGTCAAACTCAAACACAAAAGTGAGCATCATAATAAGATACCACGGGAAAGAAAACGTGTATTCTTATATTGAATCGTTTTCTTGTGTAGAGACATGATCATGTATTCGTCGAGTCAACTGCAGTTGACCGGACTTAGAAAAAAAAAATTAAATAAAAAAACTTGTCACTTGGTTCCCCCTAGGTATAAATTACGAAGCATAGCTAGATCTCTATATGGAAAAATTGCACCACAAAATTTTATGCTTTTATATCTTTAATTATGTTTAGTACTATTGGAACTGATATATCAAATATATGGTAACTTCGTACTCTAAAGCTTGATTTATAATAGCAGTAGACTTTAAATGTTTTGAAGGTGATAATACGCCTTACAATAAGATTATTGATTTTTCCAATTCTTTTAATACGTGAATTAACGTTATGTTTAAAATTCATCTATAGTTATTATTTATCCAAAAAAAGATCCAGAAATAAAAATAAAAAATAATACTAAATCTTGTAAAACTTAATAATAGATATATATTTTTAAATTTTGTAATCTCACTTGGATTTTTACGGCATGGGCCATGCAAGTGTGTGGAATACTATGCATTGGGATGGACAACAAAACCATCAAACTACAAAGTTAAACCGAGATCGCTTTTCTGAAATTATTGGTTTGGATTCACGTGGATCTTTTAATATTTTGGTCTTAAATTGAACCCAATCACTTTGAACTAGATTGATTTAGGTTTCAATTTTTGTAAACCATTTCAAACTGTCAAATCATTTAAAATAATAATAATAATAATAATAATAATAATAATAATAATAATAATAATAATAATAATAATAATAATAATTTAAATTTTATTCAACCCAATTAAAAGTAAATACATCCTATTTAAAAAATAGATCAATGATAGACCCAATCAAATTAAATTCCAAACTCAATTAGATGACTATCCATCTCAATTAATTGATTAAATCATGCTCAAATACTCATTAGCCATCACAATTGTGAAGGCAAAATCCTCAAATTGGCTGAAGTGCTTAAACGACTATTATCAAACCATATTCGTTATTACCCATCACAATTGAGATTAAATCTACATTTTAATCAAACTCATACAATTTTTTTTTTCTTCTACTAGTAATTTTCCCAAATTTCAATTAAATTTTTAGGTCAATGTATTCAAAATTTCCTATTTTTTGATAATTGGTAGTTGTGTTATTTTATTTTAATTTATTCTGGGATCCCTTAAATTTTCAATTGGACAGTATTGTTTGTTTATTTGCATCTTAGTTTCCCGGTCCAGTCACTCTATTTACTATTTAAATTTTAACTTAGTTGCTAAATTTTCATGTTAATTGATAGAATGATTTGGTGTATTACTTAAATGGACTTTGTTAATATTTGATTAAGGAGTCTTTTGATATTTTATTTTGGTAGAGATCGAATGCTTATAAGTATAAAATTATCTCCTAAATTGTCAAAGATATATCAACTATTCAAATATTCACAATTGTTTCTGAGTCTGCATTTCCTATTACTATTGGAGGTCGAATTCTTGATTCCTTTAGGAGTTCATTGAGTGGAGAGATGGTTGAAGTGATGATTTGCTCTAAAAATTTGGTTGCAGAGTAACAAAGAACCTATAGCGATTCGTCAATGTTTGAATGAGGTAGAAATATTGGATGGTTCACATAAAGTTGTAGAAAGTACTATCACATTTGATATTTCTATTCATTTTCTTTTGTTAATAACTTTATATCATTCAACTATAATTAATTAATACATTTTTTTCTTCTTTATGAAAGAGAATGAATCATGTATGTTGCTCCAATTAGTGTTGACTAACATGTTAGAGCTAGAATGATTGTATCATATTCTAACATGTAATGATTAGAAGTGTAAAACTTGGTTTGTAATATTTGTTTTTGTTTTTAATGTGAAATTTTAGCTAATATTTATGATTGTATGTTATTTTTTGTATGCTAATCATGATTTTAAATTGAGCCACATTGAAAAAATGGTTTGATTTAAAAATATATCGCAAATCGTCCAAATCAAATTGTGTTTCTCTTTTACCTCGAGACCGAAGAGGTTATTATAAAAATAGGAAAAGTCTAATGATGCAAACGCAACTATAATTGGTGTTTTTGGTCCTTTGGCATTAACTATAATAAATATTCATGATTCCCACTGATTTATAAATAAGGTCTCAATTTGACTTTCAAAATCAATCTTGAACAATAAATTTCATATCATATTTATTGTGAAAAATATTTTCTTGAACGATAACATATATATTAACCACGTAATTCTATAAAAATAAACCATGTGGATTTGGAACTCAATATTTAAGGAACCAGACATTATAATTAATATAATTTTAACAATTTTTTTTTCAATTTTTTTTATTTTTTTTTATTTTTTTTGGGTTTCTTAAGTGCTCAATGGTGCAGATTAAAAAGTCACAAATTGTCTCAGCCAGCCAGGTGTAACGGAAAATATAATTTTTCGAGTTAATATTGTGTTTTATTGCGGTTGAGTTGACTTTATAGCAAGTGTAAAAGAATAATTGAGGGACTCATTCGAATTCCGGGTACGGATGATCCTAGTGGATTTAAAAACTGAATTATTAGCAATAAGGGGGAAATTTCAATTTCAATTCCAAGGAAGGACTGAATGGCATTATCTTTACTGAAATTTGGAGAAAAAGGTACCAATTTGTCTCTACAATTTGAGGATACATATATGGGAGAATTAAAATGAAGATAGATGAGAGGGTGACAATACGAATTGTCATCATGAATTAAATGCCACGTTTGGATCTATTGGATTACCTCTACTCTCATGCACAACAATTGATCTAAACAATTCGAGAAATGATTAACTATCAACCTTTTGGGGCCTCTCGGAATCCTAATATGTTCCGTCGAGACTTAGCTTTCCACTATTTACTCTACACAGTAGCTTTCCACTATTTACTCTTGTGGACAAAGCACGTCTGTGCTGTGTACTCATAGTTAATAACCTGATAATGTTTTTCAAACTAATTATAGTTGAACATACAAGTTATTTTAAAATGCTTTATAGTTACTATAAAAATAATATTGTGAGATGTGAGAATACAAAAAATAATTAATACAAATGGTTTATGTGAAATGAACTTTGATCAAATGTAATAAAAATCAATTTGTAAGAACAATTTAAATAGTTGAGAAAATCAATTAGAATAGTCCATCCATTTACCATCTTGATTTAAACTGAACATCCAACGAATACTATTTAATAAATATTGAATATATTAATTGAAATTATTTATTATAGATACGCATTATATTCCCCCTATTGACCTTCTCTGTATCTTAACATTCACTGAATAAATTAATTGGAAGAAAATTCTAAAAATCATAATCTTTTGCTCCACGAAATTTTTAGTGAATTTAATTTACTATCCAATCAAATGGAACTAAATAATAGATAAAATAATTCATGATAATATTTTACTAATAATTAAATAAATTAAATATATATTGAAAAACGAAAACGTAATCAATTTGTCAAATATGATAAAATAAATTAAATACAATGAAAAATAAGATAATGAATGTGTCAAATGTACATTCATCATAACAAAATAGTTGACAAAATAATTATTGATAATATATTTTTTTAAAATTGTTCAAGTGATTAATAAATTAAATACATATTGAAAAATGAAAAGGTAATGAATCTATCAAATATAGTTAAATAAAATAAATACATATTGAAAAGCAAGAAGTATGGTAATGATTTATCAAATGTGCATTCATCATAACTAAATAGTTGGTAAAATAATTAATGATAATATTGGTCAAATGGTTCAAATAATTTATAAATTAAATACACATTGAAGAACGAAAAGTGGAGTATTGTTGAAATAATTAAATACCTATTGAAAAACTAAAAGTGGAGTTAATTACCAAAATAGTCACTGAACTTTATCAAAAGTTCCCAAGAGGTCATCGAATTTCAATACTTCCCTAAATAGTCATTGAACTTTGCAAAATGTTCCTAGGTGGCCACTAAACTTTGCAAATTGGGACCCCATGCATCACTGGTTTAGTGACCCCTTAAGAGCTTTTTGCAAAGTTAAGTGATTATTTAGGGAAGTTTTTGGTGATCTCCTAAGAATTTTTGGGAAATTTCAGTGACTATTTGGGGAATTAACTTTGAAGGTAGTATTGAAATAATTGAATTATAATAAAGATAAAATCGTCAAAAAAATAATTCTCACTCAATATAATATTTAATTTATTATAAGAAAATGTAAAATTTTCGAAGTATCAAACTAGTTAAAGATTTCAAATTCAATTCTTATTGGTCTCGTTTGTCTATCTGCATTGCACATTTTGCTCAACTATGCCACAAATTGCCTCATGGTATGACTTGCCCTGTATACAAGGGTTTTAGATAAAGATGCAACGACAGGAAGGGGTGGAATGGTTGTATGAGAGAGAGGAAATCCCTGACAAAACTTATCTTTCGATAAGATGAAAAGAAAGGTTCAACGAATTTATATCATGTCCACCACGATAGGTGAAAGTCTATTATTATATATTTCCATCATGCATATGGTTCGTGAAGAAATCCGGGGTTAGCTTTTAGATAAAGTAGGTTGGGACGGTATTAGGGTAAATGCCTATCTTGACTTAAATCTTGCAGTTACTTGTATAAGAAAATAAGTATGAGATAACTTGTGATTCAAATAATAATAATAATAATAGATTGATTTGTATGTTTATGAATTATGTTAAAAGACTTAAAGTTAAATAAATGTGTCCACTCTATAACAATTTAAGGCTATGTTTGATTGCACCCCATTTCTATGGAAAATGGAAATCAAATTCTATCTTTTCAATTTTTTTTTGTTTGATTGGCAAAATTTTCCATAGTATTCGAATTCTACCTTTTATGTCACCTAAGCTAATTTCCATGTTTTCATTGAATTCCAATTCTCACCAAAATGGTGAAAATTGGAATTCTCGATTACTGTAGCACCTTTTTTCTTTTTCTTTTTTGTTTTTTTTGCTGCAAATTCTAAGAATTATTATAAAAAAAATATTTCCCTTTAAATGTCAATTTTCATGTAAAACAAACACCAAAAGATGGATGATTTTCTTGAAATTTTGTTTGGTTTTTTTTTTGTTTTGTTTTGTTTTGTTTTGTTTTTGTGTGTGTGTGTGTGTGTGTTAGAAATGGAAACAAATTTCATCCCCAATACAATAAAATATATCAATTTAATTGACAATTTTCATGTAAAACAAAGCCAAACGGAGATTAAAAAACACTTTTATTTCAACATTTTCCACATGAAAAATTATCCCAATCAAATACAATAATTTATAATTCTCAGGAAAATAATTTCTAGACAATTCAATTTCTTAAAATTCGTTTTCAATTCATTCAATTCCATTTTTACAATCAAACAAACTCTAAATGTTTTTATATAAGGTAGTTCAACATAATAACCCATTCACAAAGCTTTCATTTATACCCCGTAATAGAAATAGGAATTTAAAGTACCTATAGTTTATTATAGTTATCTATGTTGTTGATCAGACTGCACATCATACTTTACCTTGAGGTAATTTATCCTATTTTTCTAATAGGGTTTCTTAATTTACCCTTTGTCGACGACAAGATACTTCTCACAAAAATTAAATAAAAAAAATTAGAGAAAATGAACCAAATCAAACAACACAATATATAAATATTCCACCTCTAAAACCAATTCTTATTTTCAATAAATTTAAGATCAGCAACGTGAATCATTTTTTGTCGTTCTACTTAGTTTCTGGCAGATCTACCAGAAAATTTAAAGAACCACGCAAGCTCATAATTGTAATAAAAATCAACACACGAAAACCCTGCGAGGATACAAATTTGACATTATATACTTTCAAAATCGTGCCTTTCCTCTCATGTATTTTCCTTCTCCTCCCTATACCCTAGACATATTTTGTATTTATGTTAAAACATACTCAACTTTCTCATTTATATTGTATTCACAATTGTGTCACAAAACTCAAATAATTAACACAATTCTCCAATAGATAAATACAAGCTGAAGTGTTAGATAAAAAGTTTTCATTCCTACTTGAATTCCATCATTTCAAGTCAGCTGCTTTCCTAAATGTCCCATCAAACTGAATCAACCATAGTTATTAGAAACATGCTAAAGTAGCAACCCGAAATAAAATTTTGAGAAATAGTTAAAGTCATAAGGGTATATAAGTAAGGTCAAATGTGCCTCATAGACTCACATAATGAAGAACCGGGGATCAATTCTTTCATTTATCATTGGTCGTTAAAACACATGTGGTATTAAACACGTGTTACAATGTTTCTCCCTTAGGGCATATGTCTAATCGTACAAATAAAATACACTGTAAGACCGCAGTTCAAATATTCCTCGATATCTAAACCGAGTCTTCCTTATATTTATTTCTCTAGACGATCTCAATCAAGAACCCGATCGGCTATAGAACAGGTCTTGTGGATCGCAAAAATTTATACCGATTACTTGTTGTAATCTTGTTAAGGTGACTGAATCATGTACACAATATGACCCCTGTGTCTCATTTCAACACACCTCAAAATGTCTAAAGCAATTGTTCGTGTGAGTGTACCAATTTCAACCTGCTTGGCATACTTTATGTGTGCATATTAAATAGTAATCTAAAAATCACAACAAAAGATTATTCTTAACATATGAACTTGAAACATTGTTCATTAATGGACTTAGATAACAAGGTTTACATATTATACATTTCAAATTCTAGGCAATCTCAGATATTTAACATGAGTCATAAAAACATTTATATGAATAGGTTTTGTAAATGGATCACTTCCTTCTTTCCTACGATGTCTCTTACAAAATTATATTTTGTATCAATTTGTTTGGTTCTACTGTGATACTTAGGATCCTTTGTATATGCAATAGCTGCCTGACTATTACAGTAAATCAATATAGGTTCCATATCACCACTAAGGACTCTAAAATTCTGTAAGAATCTCCTTAATTGAACAACTTCCTGTACCACTAAGCACGTGCTATGAATTTTGCTTCCATTGTGGAGAAGGAAATGCATATCTATTCCTTGCTATTCGAAGAGATGGCACCATTATTAAACAAGAACACATATCTCGAAGTTGATTTGTGCTCATCTAGGTCTCTACCCAATCAGCATCCTTGTATCATTTTAAGTACAAATCATTTCCTTAGTAGCATAAGAAGTAATTAGCAGTATCTTTCAAGTATCTCAATATCCTCTTAATAGCTTTCTAATGCTCTCTTCCAGGATTAGATTGATACCTATTGACCAGACCTATGACATAACAATTGTCAAGACGAGTACACATCAGCGTACATCAAGCTCCAAACCTCACCAGAGTATGGAACTCTGGATATTTTTCTTTTTCCTCAAGAATTTTTGGACACATACTAAGCCTTAGAGTTTTGTCTTTCGATACACGAGTATTAATAGGAATGCAATTCTCCATTTTGAAACCTTTAAGAAATATCTTTATAAATGGCTCTTGTGACAGAGAAAAAAGCCTCTTCGAACGATCTCTATGGATTTTAACACCTAATATGTAATCCACTTCACTCATGTATTTCATTTCAAAATTTGAAGACACTATTTCTTAATGATTTTTAATATACTCCTTATAATTTCCAGCCAGTAAGATATCATCTACTTATAAAGATAAAATTACAAATTTCTCATTAGATCTTTTCAAATAAATATAGTAATCTTCATTCATCATGACAAAATTGTACGAGATAACTACTTTGTCAAATCTCAAGTACCCCTGTCTAGAAGACTGCTTTAGGTCATAAATTGATCTATTCAATTTACAACTTTTATTCTCTTGGCCTATTTTAATAAAACATACTAGTTGTTGCATGTATATTTCTTCATCCAATTCTCCATTGAGAAAGGTAGTGTTCACGTCCATTTGATGTAATTCTAAATCTAAACATGTCACGATAGCTAGAGTAAGCGAATAGAAATAAATTTCATTATTAGTGAAAATGCCTCTTCATAATTTATACCCTCCTATTGAGTATAACCCTTTCCCACCAAGCGAGCTTTATATCTCTCAATAGTCTCATCCACTCTTCGCTTTATTTTGAGAACTTATTTCCCAATAGGTTTTCGACCAGATGGAAGATCAACCAAGTCCTAGACTTGATTCGATTTCATAGACTTCATCTTCTTTTTTTCATTACATTCTTCCACTTTTTCTTTTGCAGGGCATGATAGAGCTTCTTGTACTGATTTTGATTCTTCATCATCTTTTTAAAATACTAGGAAATCTTGCCCTTCAATCTCAAAATAACATTTAGATATACTTTTTTTAGTATTCTTACGAAGTAATCGGACTGCATATATCTGAATAGACTAATTGCAATGAAAGTTCGGCTTTTAAGGCTTTACCGAATGATTTTTGTGTTATTTTTTCGATTAGGCAATGTTCACAAATAGATAAAGAAACCTTAGAGATTGAACCCAGCAAGCATTCTTTTGCTAATCTATTCATTCTTTCTTGCCCAATATGTCCTAATGTAGCATGTCATACAAATATATAAACATTCAAATCTTTAGAAAAAGAAGATACATTCATAAAAAACAATGACCAACATAATAATTATAAGTGTTTGGATCACAATCCAACATTATAAAATCACTTTCTACCTGTCTAGATCCATAAAATATATTATCATTGTCTATACGAACAGAGTAACCACAAAAGTTCAAACTGGAATCTAATCTTAGAAGAACAACAATGGAAATTAATATCCTTCATATACTCGGTGCAAACAGGACATCATGAAGGAGAATAGTACAACCACCACGCAAATGTAACTTGCATGTACCAATCCATTTACCTCCACTCTATCATCGTTGTTGACGTATATCCATTTTGTAGCAGGTGAAAATTGACGGAAGTCCACTAAAGCTTCTTGATCTTTGGTTACATGATTGTTTTCCCTGAGTCTACATCCACATACAATAAGATTCAGTTAACATAATAGTGCTTGAAATATAAACATCACTAAAAGAAGCATTTATAAGAACCACTTTCTTTGGCTTAGGGCACTTCCGAGCAAAGTGACCCAGCACCTGACAGTCGAAGCATTTCAACTTGCTATTGTCTTTCTTCTTTCCAAACCATTTACCCTTTCTATTGCGCTCGGGTTTGTTCTATTTAGGCCCTTGTCTAGTTTCTTTTCCCTTCCCTTTCTTGCCTTTGAACCATTTCTTCTTACACTTAAAGCCTGAAACTTTCCTAAAACTACATTTAGCCACAAAAGCATGTCCCGAAGATTTAGCCGCACTAAGGCATTCATCCTCTAGTTCCACATGACGAGCAGCATAAGCAAATGTTTTGATGGTAACATTGTGAGTCATATTGACTTTCAGATGTTCCCAATTATCAAGAAGGGAGCAGATCAATGCTGAAATTGTTGTTCATTAGAGAGTATGTGATTAGCCAACTTCGGTTCTCTAATCATAATAGACATACTCATCACATGCTGTGTGATAGTGTGATTGGGAAGTTTCCTGTAAGTAACAAACTTAATAGTCAATTGTCTAAGTCTAGTCGCAATAGTACTACCATATTTCTCTCTCAAATATGCCCAGATATCATAAGCAGTCAGGAACTGCTCACACTCATGAATGAGATCGTCCACCACGAAACTTACCAAAATTGCACCAACAGTGAAATCTTTCTTTTTCCATGTTTGGTAACTTTCTAGATCCCTTCTCTGTTAAGTAGATTAACCTACTACTGGTTCTTCCATCACATGGTTATTGCTCTCAAGGCAATCCTATTCCTCTAGCACATACCAATTTTTTTTCGCCAAGTGTTATAGTTATCGCCATTCAATTTGCCACTCTTATTAAAGTCAGCTATGATATTCTTAGATGCATGGTTTGTCAAAATCTTGGAGATAATCATATAAATATTCATTTATGCACACATATCATTTTGTGCTCATGCAAATTAAGTTTTATGATAATTTCACACTAGACACAAAGTCGAAAGTTCACTAAGTTTCCAAACATCATCCATTATCCTAATGTTATATTATCAAAAAATTAACTTCATAGTGCAAAATTGTAGGTTCTAGGTCAGAATTACTTAAGCTCTTTCAACCTTATAACTCCCACTAAGTTAAACAATTAATTATGTACAAAATAAGCAAAACATTTGACTATATCTGATAAATATGAAATATATATATAAATCTAAAAATGTTAAATATGTACATGTGATTATATTAAGCTTCTTTAAAAAACTACTACATGGAAAAATAAAATCTCACATAGATATTGTTCCACAATTCGAATAAACCATACATATCTAAATTAATGATGAAATTCTCATTTCCTGAATTCCATTTCCTCATCAAGATCTTGATCAAATAGCTGTAGGGTAAAGTTGTTGAATTATCTAGAATTTCAATAGTAACATCTTGCCAATGTTTAGGAAGTGTCCTCATTAGATGATACATACTTTCCACCTCATATATAGGCTATCCCAAATGTATTACTTTTTGACGCATTGCTTCGAGATATTTTATGTGTTGTACTAGGCTATATTGTAGATCCATTGCATAATTTCTATAAGCACATAATTTTTCAACATGTTCCACGGCTCGTGATCTACTAGCTTCCCCTCTAAAGATGCTAAAAACGTACGTTGATCCAACCATATCTAATCAAGTGCAAGATTTGAAAACTAGTCACAATAGACCGCATAATCTAATCGAGATCTAAACCACTCATGAATGTAAAGAACATAATGGTATATCAAACACTTTCAGAGTATTTTTCATTTAAAAAAATGAGAGCACTAAAAAAATAACTCCCATTAGGTAAATACTACTTAACAAATATTCTTGATATTTATAATAGACATAATCCTCACATGCTGTGTGATAGTGTTATTGGAAAGTTTCCTATAAGTATCGAACTTAGTAGTCAATTGTCTGAGTCTAGTCACAATAGTACCACCATATTTCTCTCTCAAATATGCCCAGATGTCATGAGCAGTCGGGAACTACTCACACTCATGAATGAGATCGTCCACCACGAAACTTACCAAAATTGCACCAACAGCGAAATCTTTCTTTTTCCATGTTTGGTAACTTTCTAGATCCCTTCTCTGTTAAGCAGTTTAACCTACTATTGGTTGAATGAAATAAAGCACTTCGATAAGACCCCATTCCTAGAGCTCATAGCAAAAATGATTAAAATATTTATAGCTCCCACATCAATAAGGAGCTGCGCACAGGTTTCTTGGTCCTTAGCGGGTATTTGTGGATTTTGGGCGCCTCGAAAATACTGTGAGGTGCTCGGGTCCTGAAGCACAAGGATATTTTTCGTCGAATTGGCCTACAATTAGGTCAAATAAGCCCCTCTAGAATAAATATTCAGCCACTCTTCCATCACATGGTTAATGCCCTCAAGGCAATCCCGTTCCTCAGCATATACCAAATTTTTTGTCGCCAAGTGTTATAGTTATTGCCATTCAATTTGTCACTCTTATTAAAATCAGTTATGATATTCTTAGATGCATGGTTTTTCACAATTTTGGAGATAATCATATAAATATCCATTTATGCACACATATCATTTTGTGCTCATGCAAATTAAGTTTTATGATAATTTCACACTAGACACAGAGTTGAAAGTTTACAAAGTTCCCAAACATCATCCGTTATCCTAACATTATATTATCACAAAATTAATTACATAATGCAAAATTGTAGGTTCTTGGTCAGAATTACATAAGATCTTTCAACCTTAGAACTCCTACCAAATTAAACAATTAATTATGTACAAAATAAGCAAAACATTTGGCTATATTTCATAAATATGAAACATATATATAAATCTGATAATGTTAAATATGTACATGTGATCATATTAAGCTTCTTTAAACAACTACTACATGGAAGAATAAAATTTCACATAGATATTGTTCCACAATTTGAACTAACCATACATATCTAAATTAATTATCTCATTTTCTGAATTCCATTTCCTCATCAAGATCTTGATCAAATAGCTGTAGGGTAAAGGTGGTGAATTATCCAGAATTTCAGTAGTAACACTATGTCAATGTTTAGGAAGTGACCTCATTAGATGATACATACTTTCCACCTCACATATAGGCTGTCCCAAATGTATAACTTTTTGACGCGTTGCTTCAACATATTTTATGTTGTACTAGGTTATGTTGTAGATCCATTTCATAATTTCTATAAGCACATAATTTTTCAACACGTTCCACAGCCTATGATCTACTAGCTTCCCCTCTAAAGAGGCTAAAAACGTACGTTGATCCAACCATATCTAATCAAGTAAAAGATTAGAAAACTAGTCACAATAGATCGCATAACCTAATCAAGATCTACACCACTCATGAATGTATAGAAAATAATGGTATATCAAACACTTTCAGAGTATTTTTCATTTAAAAAAAGGAGAGCACTAAAAAAATAACTCCCATTAGGCAAATACTACTTAACTAATATTCTTAATTTTTATAAAACTTTTCAAAATTTAATCAAGTCCCCAAAAATATATTTTTAATGTTTTTATAAATTTATTTCAATAATAAAGTAAAAATATATTTTTGATTGTCTGAAAATTGTTTTAATTGCATAAAAAGAATCAAGAATATTTGAGGGACGAATTTGCAATCTTTTAGATTGAATTAGCATAATCAACTTCCAAAAAAAAAATTTTGGGACCAACATACAACTTTTCAAATTGGTATTGGAATGAACAACATCAAAAAATAGTTTTGGGACCAGCATGCAATTTTTCAAATTGCATTTGTATTCAGAATAATCAACATTCAAAATGTTGGGACTAACATTCAATTTTCCAAGTTGCATTTGCAATATTTGAGGGACCAACATGCAATTTTTCAACATTACATTTGAAATAATCAACATTCAAAAGTGTGGGGATCAATATGCAATTTTTCAAATTACATTTGGAATAATTAACATTCAAAAGTATAGGGACCAATATGCAATTTTTCAAATTACATTTGGAATAATTAACATTCAAAAGTATAGGGACCAATATGCAATTTTTCAAATTACATTTGGAATAATTAACATTCAAAAGTATAGGGACCAATATGCAATTTTTCAAATTACATTTGAAATAATTAACATTCAAAAGTGTGGGGACCAACATGCCTTTTTTCAAATTGTATTTGGAATAATCAATATTCAAAAGTGTGGGGATCAACATGCAATTTAAATGGAAAATTTATCATCTCCACGTGTGACACATTTTTTTTTTTGGATTATTTTTCAACGTTTTAAAAATGGTAGATTTTTCAAATTTCATCCAAAACTTTGGGAGGTCATAACTTCTTAAATTCAAGGCCCAAATTTATGTTCTTTATATTGTTGGAAAGATCTTAAGAAGATCCATCTAACCATATCAAATGGGCAATGTGAAAGTTATCGTACAAGAAGTTATCATGCGATGAAGTTTTAATTTTCTCAATTAGGGTTCGATTTTTCTTCCAAAATATGAAACCAAATAAAGTGAAATTTTTCTGATATGTTATCCATAATATCATTAACAAACAGTATAAATTTCAAGAAAACAACATACATGCATTTTAACTATTTCTACCCATTTTCAGCATGAATTTAAGCAAGAAAACAGCGTGCTTAGGCTCTGACATCAATGTAAAATGTGTTTGCATGCTTATAACCGAGTTTAAAGTATTTAAACTAACTTGAAATCCCAAGAAAACAAGATGTTAAATTACTTGCCTTCTTATTGCTTGTTAGCTCACCAAGAATCCTCTTCTGATAAAAAACTCGATTAATATGAAAAGAGTTTAATGTCCACAATTCAAGAACCTAATTTGATATGATATACGTCCAAAATCAATCCTTTCCTCTCATGTATTTTCCTTCTCCTCACTATACTCAAATTTTGATTGTGTTTACTTTCCATAATCATTGAATAATGGAAATCATGTGAGTTATTGATGATGGGGAGGTTAATTTTCAAATTCAAAAGCTCAATTCCTCCCTCCACTTGTTTTCATGCAATTTGGGTCAGGTCTGTCCACATTGGCGACTCGTTTTCTTCCAACATGTACCAACAAAAATAAAATATTTAAGGCATGCATTTTCTACAAATACACAGACACAAAGCACCATGTGACCCTAGTAATGAAATTAATTTTGGACATATTGGTTTCACAATAAATATAAAAATTAAAAAAGCAGCACAAACAACTTAAAATCATTTATAAATTTGATTAGGACCACTTAATCAATTTAAGCCTTGCATGGAGCTAGAATCTCATCTGTTGACCCCAAAAAGTGCGCCAATAGATGCTGGTCCCACCCGCGCTTGAGTGGATGAATTTCCAACACGTTAAGACACGTGGACGGTCTAAAACGAGCGGTGCAAAGGGCGTGGAAGTAGCCCAACGATGCAGGACAGTGACGTTCGGAATCCGGCGGGTTGTTCGTAATCCGATTGTACAATAATTACTAATCGGTGTTCATAAATGTATATGTAAATGTGTATAAACTCGATTTGTATATTGCAAGTAAAATGAGAGAGAGTTGAGTAAATGTAGTTCTTTGTATTGATTCTTGCATTAGCCTTTTGATATTACACAAGGAAGTATTTATAGTAGTACATATGAAATGGGAGCCCTTGGATGAAGTAGCACATGGCCTCATCTCTTTAGTTCAAACATCTTTTCCTAGGTATAGGGCTTGACTTGCTAGCTTACAGTACATTTATTGCTTGTGCAGGGCCTCCATGCTAGTGACAAGACTTGACCTTTATGCTTATGACAAACGTTCCATCAATCATTCGAATAAGATCTGTGCAGGCGTTCTCTTGGGAGAAGTGACCATGGAGGATGTTTCTTGTGGTTCAGAGGCTCGCGCATCAGCTTCGGGACTTCGACCATTTGTCATGATACTTCCACTTGAGGGCCTCAACTCCTCTTAACAGGTTCCAGCAGCTTGGCTTCGGTTCGTAGGCCTCGGTCAATGGGCCTCGGACAAAAAGGAGCCTCGACAGATGGATTTCGCTCGAAGCAGTTCGGATGTAGACCACCTCGGCATTGTGTGCCACCTCGGCAAGAATGCCACGTGGATCGCCATGAGTGGGCCATTGTCCCAGGTAGGTTGGCCAGGTGTGACAACACGCAACAATAGTCCCCCAAGTCCAAGTATATTCATTTATGTAATGCGTGGACTTTAATGGAATAAAAATTGAAAGAATTTTTGAACCCCAAATAATAGTCCCCCAAGTCCAAGTATAGATATTTATATCATGGTTGGAGTTAGAGAAGTGTTGCTGTGGGTGAGCGATGAAGTGGGTGAGCGAGGTGTTGAATTTTTGAAGATGAAGCCGAAGTGGTTGAGGAACCGAACTTGCTAGGCTTGTTACTGAATGATGAGGAGGAAGCCGAGGTGGTTGAGGAACCGAACCTGCGAGGCTTGTTACTGAATGATGAGGAGGAAGTCGAGGTGGTTGAGGAACCGAACCTGCGAGGCTTGTTGCTGAATGATGAGGAGGAAGCCGAGGTGGTTGAGGAACCGAACCTGCGAGGTTTGTTGCTGAATGATGAGGAAAAAGTCGAGGTGGTTGAGGAACCGAACCTGTGAGGCTTGTTGGCTGAATGTAGAGATGAACCGAGGTCTAATGGTAATGATTGTGCCTTGATAGCTGAGCCAATGATTTGATGTCTTGTGCTTGTTTTCAAGTAAAAGTGGCTGAACCGTTACGACTTCCAAGGCGCTTGCTGCCGTCGTATTAAAAACGCAATTATGAGGGCAGCTAGTGCTTCTAGAAGCAGACGTGTTGGAAGAAGTGTGTGGGCGGCACGTATGAATCTGAGGCGTAGGATTGAAAAACCTTTTGATTTCAACGCCTCGGATTGGATCTGAAATTGAGGGCTCAGATTGAGTGAGATTCGATCTAACGGCCGGGTTTCGTCCTGGACCCCTATAAAAGGTGAGGAAATCTAATTTTTCAGGATTTTCAAACACTTGCACTCTGATATTCTCTTAAATCTTCAAATTTTTTCCGGCGTCGAGGTTGACTATAATTTCAATTTCCGGCCAATCTCCATTTGTGTCGAATTCCCTTAGGTATTTTTTGCAGAAAATAACATTTTACTGTCTTTTTATTAAAAAAATGGAGTCCACTTCGGGTAGGGAGCTAGTGATAGTGGCGTCTTTAGACTATGGGGTCGGTCAGATGGGGGAGTCCGAGGTGGATAGGTATGCCATGACCGAGGACCCTGTAGATTATACCCAAGAGTGAGGGGCATCTAGGGTACCTTTAAACATGACGTGGAAGAGGTTGGGGGAACTTAGGGAGAGGTATAGTGTACCCCACTCCATAGAAATGTTAGTCCCCGAGCCAAACGAGCGGGCCTGCTATCCGAGGCCCGGCTGCATGGCCGTCAGTGAATACCTGTTCAAGGCAGGTATGCGTCTACCTCTGCACCCCTTCTTCAGGGCGGTGCTTAGGAACTTTATGTTGTAGCCGACCCAGGTTCTGTCGAATGGGTGGAGCCAGCTGGTCGGCTCGTACTTCCTGTGAAAGGAAGTGTCACTTGGGGAGGACATGCCTCTCCATGTATTTATGACCCTGTTCCAGCCTCGGGTGATTGGGAAGGAGTCTAAGGGGTGGTACTACCTCACGCCTTGGGGGGCTCATGCATCTTTTGTGGTGGGACTTCCTTCCTCTATCAAGGGGTGAAAGGAGTCTTGGTTCTGGGTGCGAGGTAACTGGCAAGCAGTAGAGGGGGACAAAGCCCTTACTTGCACCGTGCCGATCCAGTACTACGAAGCTCGTGAGTCTCCCAGACCCTACTTGTTTTCTGAAGCCAAGGTTTGAATTTGTCTAACTGTTGGGACTTCCTTTGCACATAGTAATACGAGGTTCGAGCTCAGCCGCGAGGAGTTTGAGGTAATAGAGGATATCTACGGGAGGCCTCTAAAGCTTTGCCACTTCAACCACTTGATTGACAGGAGTCGTTATTTGCTGTACTTTGAGCTGATGGCATCCAGAGGTACGAAGCTCCCATAGTTACAATTTTCTTGTCCTTTTGTTCTGATACTGATGCTGACCTAATGTATTGTGCAGATAAATTCAAGAAGAGAGAGTACCCAGCTCCAGATATGGCTTCCATTCTGAAGGCCACTTCTACTGTGAAGGCGAGGCCTCTGAAGTCGGGCTCCAGTGGGGCGAAGTAAGTCCGAGGTAGGGTTGAACGCCTGTTCAAGGACTGTATTCCTCGGGCCTCGGAGGAGGCAACACCTCAGAGGCAGGAGAAATCGAAGGAGCCTCGGGAAAAGGAGAAGGTCCCTGAGGAGACAAAAAAGAAGAAGCTGGTGCATATCTCCAGCTCGGCTGGGAAATTCGGGACCTCTGTGTCCCATGAGGCAAAGCAAACTGGCTAGCCAAAGTTACTTACAGCCGCCTCAAAGGCCATCAAAATTGAGATGGTTAGAGAGGCAGAGGCCGAGGAGGCTAGAGCAGAGGCTGCTAGGCGCGCTTCGGAGGCTGTCGAGGAGGAGGCTGCGAAGCAAAAGCCGGTCTGTGAGAAGGGAAAGTCTCCGAGCTTCTTAGCTGGGAGGGAGGAGGCACTAGCCCCGGCCTTGGTGGAGGCTCTCCCTGAAGAGATCCGAAGCGCCACTGAGAACTTCTACAAGTTCTGGACAGAGAGGTGGCAGCTACACACCTCCACTTGTGATGCCACTGATCTGACAAGGGCATTGGTGAGCCAGAGCATCAGGATTTTCAGCCTCGCGCTTGAATGCAAGGAGGCCCTTAGTGAATTTCAAACAAGGACCCAGGCCTTGGAGGAGAAGATGGCCTCCCTCGCAGAGGAGCTGAAAGCTGCTAAGGCCGAGGCTGAGGAAGCCAAGGCCCAAAAAGTTGAAGAATCGACGAAGCTTGAGTCTGTACTGGCCCAGATCGAGGCCTTAAGAAAAGCAGTATACGAGTTACAGTGCGAGGTGGCCTCCTTAACAAAGAAGATGGATGTCTCCAATGAGCACCAAAAGGTGACTGCTGAGGCTCTAGAGAAGGCAAATCTCTCCTTGACAGGTGCTCAAGAGGCTTATAAGCATTTGGAGGGCCAAATGAAGTGGTACGTGGACGACGCCTCTCATGCACAGGAAGAGGCCCAAACTGCAGGGGAGGAGGCGGTGAAGGAATACATCGCCAACTTCCATACAACCGAGGAATATAAGAGCTTCAATGCATACTGGAGGAACTTTGCCTATGTCGAAGTGATAGAGCGGGCGGAGGAGCTGTATCCCAACTTGGATCTGACTCAACTCAGGTCTAAATTTGTGGATGAGGTTCCTCAGACCCCAGCTGAGGAGGTGCAGGGTAATGAGGCAGCTGATGCCGAAGCTCCAATTGCTGAGGCAGAGGAACCAACTACTGATGCCCAAGTTGCCGAAGCCCCTAGTGCTGAGATGCCTCCACCATCTAGCCAGGCTTAGACTAGGTTTTCCTTTTCAATACTTTGAATGTAATGGCCAGAGGCCCTCCTTTGTAATCCCTTTTGAATATTAATATAATATTTTTCTTCATTCATTGTTGTTCTTTATCCAAGTTTTTGTGCCTCGTTAAACAAACGAACTGGAAGTTGATAAGAGCACGAACTAAATAACTTTAACTTGGTACCTTGACTTCAATCAGTCAACTGTATGAGCCTCGGACTAAAATAAGCGAACATAACTTAAGGATCTGTATGGGCCTTGGATTTAAGCAAATGAACATAACCTAAGGAAATGAACTGTGTGAGCCTCGGACTTAAGAAAATGAACATAACTTAAGGAGATGAACTGTTGGAGCCTCAGACTGTAGCGGTGGTGGCTTCTTCCCTTGGCATTCAGCGAGGCCAAAGGGAGACATGTGCTAGCGCCTCGAAATTCAAGCGAAGTGACCCAGAGGTGGGTCCTGAGCCTTTCCTCCGAGGTGACGACACATTCCAGACATGGTGGATGGTACAGCCATGTTGAGACTTCTTCCCTTGGCGTTCAATAGGGCTAAAGGAAGACATGTGCTAGCGCCTCGAAGTTCAAGCGAGGTGGCCCAGAGGTGGGTCCCGAGCCTCTCCTCCGAGGTGACGACGCATCCCAGACATGGTGGATGGTGCAGCCATGTTGAGGCTTCTCCCCTTGGCGTTCAGCAAGGCCAAAGGGAAGGTATGTGCTAGAGCCTCGGAGTTCAAGCGAGGTGGCCCAGAGGTGGGTCCCGAGCCTCTCCTCCGAGGTGACGACGCATCCCAGACATGGTGGATGGTACAGCCATGTTGAGGCTTCTCCCCTTGGCGTTCAGCAAGGCCAAAGGGAAGGTATGTGCTAGAGCCTCGGAGTTCAAGCGAGGTGGCCCAGATGTGGCACTCGAGCCTCTCCTCCGAGGTGACGACGCAGTACGACACGTTGATTTAACCAATGCATTTTATTGAACCATAGAAATATTACAAAGGCTGGGAAAAGTCATCCAGCATGTTAGTACAATTTATTGATAATAGATCATGAGGTGCTCAATGTTCCATGGACGGGGTTGTGCCTTGCCGTCCATGTCTTCAATCCAGTAGGTGCCAGGTCGAACTTCCTCTCTGATTTTGTATGGGCCTTCCCAATTCGGGCCTAGGGAACCGGAACCAGGTTCTTTTGAACATAGGAAGACCCTTCCGAGTACAAGGTCGTTGATTCGGAATGACTTCTTCTTGACTTTGGAGTTGAAGTACCTTGTCATTTTTCTTTGATAGGTGCCGAGCTTTAGCTGGGAGTCATCCCTTCTCTCTTCAATGAAATCGAGGTCGAGCCTCCGAAGCTCATCGTTAGTTACTTCGCTGAAGTGCAGACATCGTGGAGATGAAAGTCCGACCTCCACGTGCTCATCGCCTCAGTCCCATATGCCATGAAAAAAGGGGTCTCCCCGATTGGGGTCCTGGTGGTGGTTCGGATCACCCAAAGTACTTGGGGTAACTCATCAACCCAAGCTCCTTTGGATACATCAAGCTTCCTTTTTAGGACGTGCTTGAT
>NC_036252.1:15359140-15360953 GCF_002742605.1 Olea europaea var. sylvestris
CGACCTCCTCCTTAGCTTATAAGCCTCATTCTTGTTGGTGGGCAGCACCTGGTCCTTCAGATATGCTATGATCAGTTGCATCCAGGTGGGGGTTCCTGCGACCCACATGACATTAGGGGCCTCGGTAGAAGGCAGGAGGAGGTGCTCAATAGGCACTACTGTGAATAGCTCTGAGTCTTTGCTACTAGCAAGCTTCGAGAGTGCATCCGCATGTGTGTTTTCGATGCGGGGAATCTGGATTAACTCGAACTTTTCAAAGGACGGGATGAGGTTTATCACCGTTTTCAGATAAGAGGCCATCGTTTTGTCTTTGGCTGAGAAGTTACCATTGACCTGGCTAACAACTAGCTGGGAGTCACTACTGATGAGTAGCCTCTTTACTGGCATTTCCTTGGCCAGTCTGAGGCCCGCAAGGAGTGCCTCATACTCCGCTACATTATTGGTGGCTTTGAATCTGAACCTCACCGCCGAGGTGAGCTTGTGACCCTCGGAGCTGATGAGGACAACATCGACGCCTGAGCCGAGCTCCCCAGCTGAACCATCGACGAAGAGGCTCCACATGGGGGGCTCAATGGGTTCCATAATTGCATCCACTTCAAGTAGGTTGGCGAATTCAGCCACAAAGTCAGCTAAGGCTTGCCCCTTGATGGTTGCCCTAGCCTTGAACACAAGGTCGAATTCACTTAGTTCCACTGCCCATTTCAATAGTCTTCCTGAGGCATCGGGCTTTTAGAGTACCTGCCTCAGGGGAAAATTTGTAAGTACATGGATGGTATGAGCTTGGAAGTAGGGTCTCAATTTCCTGGAGGCCGTGATTAAGGCTAGAGCGAGCTTCTCCATATCGGGGTGACGGGTTTCCGACGATAGGAGCGCTTTACTCGTATAGTAGACGGGGAGTTAGGTGGACCCTTCTTCTCGAATTCGAACCGAACTGATGGCCTCATTGGAGAGGAGGGGGGCCTGTCCCAGGTGCCTTTTCAGGCCTTGGAAGGCTTCTTTACATTCCTCAGTCCATTGGAATTTCTTCCCAGCCTTGAGCACTTTGAAAAATGGGAGGCACTTGTCAGTCACTTTGGAGACGAAGCGACTAAGTGCTGCCACTCGTCTAGTTAAGCTTTGCACTACCTTTGGCTTTTGAGGGGACCTCATCTGGCACAAAGCCTCAATCTTCTCGGGGTTGGCCTCGATTCCTCGTTGGTTGACCATGTACCCCAAGAACTTGCCGGAAGCCACCCCAAAGGCACATTTAAGCAGGTTGAGCCTCATTCTGTACCTTCTGAGGATTTGGAAGGTATTGTTGAGGTGCGCTATGTTGTCCTCTACTTCTAAACTCTTCACCAGCATGTCATCCACGTAGACCTCCATTGTCTTGCCAATGAGGTCCGTAAACATTTTGTTCACGAGTCTTTGGTAGGTTGCTCCGGCGTTTTTCAACCCGAAGGGCATCATTCTATAGCAATAGAGACCTCGATCCGTGATGAAAGAGGTGTGCTCTTCATCGGCCGGATACATGGGGATTTGATTGTAGCCGGAGTATGCATCCATGAAGCTCAACAACTCGTGCCCGGCCGTGGAGTCTACCAATTGGTCAATCCTTGGAAGCGGAAAGCTGTCTTTCGGGCAAGCTCTATTGAGGTTGGTAAAGTCGATGCATACCCTCCATTTGCCATTGTGTTTCTTAACCAGGATTGGATTGGAAACCCACCTTGGATAGATGGCCTCCCTGATGAAGCCATTTTGGATGAGCTTCTGAACCTCTTCCTTCAGGGCCTCATACCTCTCAGGGTTGAGGGCTCTCCTTTTTTGTCTATGC
>NC_036252.1:15362158-15397012 GCF_002742605.1 Olea europaea var. sylvestris
CTGCCTTTGAGGAGGTGGGAGGCCTCTGCTTGCCCTGTTCCTATGCTCAATCAATTTTTCATTGATTATCTCCGTTCTCATCATCTCTAGTAGGGCGTCATAGGTGGTGGGGTCTTGATTCTGCACATCCCTCCAGAATAGGGTGTTCATGTTCAGGTCTCCCCTCAATGCAGATAGTGCTTCTCTGTCGGTGACCTGTACGCAGTAAGTCATCTCGTCGATGAAGCGTGATAGGAAGCTCTTTAGGGACTCCCCATGTGCCTGTCTGATGTCTTGGAGACGCTGGATGGGGGCCTCCCCTTCCTTGCTCACTGCGAATCGCTTCAAGAATGTTGTCTTGAACTCGGGCTAGCTTCGGATGCTCCCAGGTAGCAACCTGCTATACCAGATTTCAGCCGCTCCACTGAGGGTTAAGTGGAAAGCCCTGCACTTCACGGCTGGGGTGGCACCCCTCAGGCTCATATGAGTTTTGTAAGCGTTGAGGTGCTTCTCCGAGTCACCTCTCCCGTCATACTTTGGTATCTTTGGCATGACGTAGTGACTCGAGACCTGGGCATTCCTTAGTTTTCTTGAGAATGGCAGGTTCTCATCATCATCGTCCAAGTCACAGGACCTCTGCTGCTCATCAGAATCGTAATCATCGGTCTCGTACCTTGGTTGTTGGTTAGAGGATCCGGGCCGGTTCCTAGCCTCTTTCTCCCTCCTTTGTGGCCTACTTCTAGGCGGGGTAGCACGGGGGGCATTTTCATGCCTTCTCTCCGGCTGCTAGGGCATTGGAGGTGGAGGCTGTGGCCTCCTCCGCGGCTGCTGAGCCTACTGTTGACTGAGCATCGGTTCGGCGGGGTTGATTCTGTCAAAAACACTGCCAGCTCTCCTATGTCTTGGATCTTGCTCATATGGAGGTGGAAAATCATCGTGGCTCATTTGGGCCTCGGTGGGTCGGCCAGAAGCATAGTTGGAGGAAATGTCGACTCCCACTTCCCTCTCGAACGGGCTTCCACCTCGGCCATCGTCTGGCAAGGCAGCCCTATGACTCTGAACCTCGTCCTCTTGCTGATAATGCCCGTGGAGAGCGTATGGAGGAATGGAGAAGCCTCCCTGGCCTTGCATTTGGGCCATGAGCTCCCTCATGGCCAAATTTTGGTTGGCAATATCCCTCATGTTGGCTGTCATGGTAGCCATTTCTCTTGACAGTCGTGCTGTCGCACGCATTCCACCTCTCCTTTGGTGGTGGTGGAGCCTCGGCCGAGCTGGGGCAGTAGGCTGGGGAGGCACATTCATGCTTTCTCTTACCCTCCTGGGAGGAGTATCTTCGTTAGAACTCATTTTCCTTTTATCAAACTTAGATTTGTCCAAGTGATGGGGGTTCCTCCTGTTCTTTTTCAAGAACAAATCCTTTTTCAAAGGGGGTTGCCCCAATGTTTTTCAGTAAGCTTTTACGATTTTACCACAAGGTTGCTCGTGGTTATGGTATGGTTTCCCATAAACGGCGCCAATCTGTTGACCCCAAAAAGTACGCCAACAGATGCTGGTCCCACCCGCGCTTGAGTGGGTAAATGTCCAACACACTAAGACACGTGGATGGTCTAAAACGAGCAGTGCAAAGGGCGTGGGAGTAGCCCAACGACGCGGGACGGTGATGTTCGGAATCCGACGGGTTGTTTGTAATTCGATTGTACAATAATTACCAACCGGTGTTCATAAATGTATATGTAATGTGTATAAACTCGATTTGTGTATTGCAAGTAAAATGAGAGAGAGTTGAGTAAATGTAGTTCTTTGTATTGATTCTTGCATTAGCCTTTTGATATTACACAAGAAAGTATTTATAGTAGTACATATGAAATGGGAGCCCTTGGATGAAGTGGCACGTGACCTCATCTCTTTAGTTCAAACATCTTTTCCTAGGTATGGGGCTTGACTTGCTAGCTTACGGCGCATTTATTGCTTGTGCAGGGCCTCCATGCTAGTGACAAGACTTGACCATTATGCTTATGACAAACGTTCCATCAATAATTCAAATAAGATCTGTGCAAGCGATCTCTTGGGAGAAGTGACCATGGAGGATGTTTCCTTGTGGTTCAGAGGCTCGCGCATCAATTTCGGGGCTTCGGCCATTTGTCATGATACTTCCACTTGAGGGCCTCAGCTGCTCTCAACAGGTTCCAGCAGCCTGGCTTCGATTCGTAGGCCTCGGTCAATGGGCCTCGGACAAAAAGGAGCCTCAGCAGATGGATTTCGTTCGAAGCAATTCGGATGTAGCCCACCTCGACATTGTGTACCACCTCGGCAGGAATGCCACGTGGATCGCCATGAGTGGGCCATTGGCCCAGGTAGGTTGGCCAGGTGTGACAACACGCATCATCATCCATTATTGGAAATCATACCAGATCAAAGTCCTAACTCAAGTAGTAAGAGCGAAGCAAGCATTCCCCCATAAATTTCAACCATCCCACCAGCAATCTCTTCACAGGTACAAGCCTTTTTCTTCTACCTTAATAGTCACAAAATTCTTAGGAGCAAATGGGCAAATGCTCAAATTGCTAGATTTATGACGGAAGTTGCACCACCATAGTTTGTGAGCATCTGAGATGCTAGACACAATTTTTGAAGAGGAAAAAGAAGCCGACACAAATTATTCTCTATCTCTATTACAAAAGAAACTATCGATATCCATTTTTTGTACTTTTTCTACTTTATCATCTACAATAGCCAACTCTATGCATATTCTCCATGAGGTTTAGAGGTCTTTATCTGTATTTCAAGATTAAAATCTTACTTTTTACTCTTATCCATGGTCCTATTGAAGTTATAGACAAATGACTAGTCCGCGTATTTTTGTTTTGTTATTCTGATATAGGAGTCTCCATATCTTGGATTGAGTATCAATACTTGTAACTGCACTATAGATATTTAATTCATGAAGTTCATGTTTGGTATATGATAGTAGACAAGATAATGAAGTATTTCAGCTTATTTTTCTTCTTAATAAGTCTGGTGATATCACTTCTCTTATCAAATGTGGCAAAAATATTTTAGTGTGAGGACGATCATATTGCAAATCTGCTGTTTTGATATTTAAGCTTATTGCTCATGTTGATGTACTACTTAATCTTTTCTTCTAGATTGCAACTCTTCCACTAAAGTGTTTTCAAGTTTAATTTCCACAAAGATGCGTTGTAGACATATTTCCAATTGTTAAGGATGAAATTTCCTAAAAACTTTTTCTTGACGATGTTTTGTTGAGAATTACAAGCCCCAATTCTATTGAACAAGAGTAATCAATCCGTAACCAGCTTTGTGGAGTGACAATAAGTAGGATTGATAATAATTAAACTTCACAACTTAATGATTTTTAGACGTCAGTTTGTACTATTTAAAATAGATTGCTCAAAAACGTTATTTTAACATCATACTTCCATAAATTTCATTATATGCATCACTTAAAATAGTAAGGTCGATGATTATCACATTTTATATATGTGAGTGTATTCAATTGGGACTTTTGAAAACTTGATGAACTTTTTAAGTAATGACCGCTGTGGATTTCGTAAATTTTTTTATATATTTGTATGAATTTAGTGGAAATCTTTCTTAGACTTCTATATATTTTCATTTTAAAATTTTTATAGACTTTTGTAGAATTTAAAAGATTTTTGAAAACTTTCAATTGATATGGAATTCAAGTGGATCTAATTCAATAATATGAAATTTTCACCTAGGAGGTAGTGGTTCCTACAATTTCCCTTCCTATTGCTCTTCCCATATAATAAAAAAATATTTTAAAAAAATGAAAATTTAGGACCTTAATTAAATAAATAATAATCAAATTTACACATATATATATGATAAAAAATAAATTTAATATTCAATATTATTAATATAATATACCTTTAAAAATAAATAACAAATTAATATAATTTAATATAATTATAAATTTGTCATAAAATTTTATTATTTTATAAAAGTCGATATTACTCACAAAAAAATGAATGGAAAAAGAAAAAAAAAGTTGTAAGAATCTAGTTTAATATTTTTTTTATAGAATGATAAATACTAACAAATAAATAATTGAAAAAATAAATTTTAATTATAACTTTAATGTTTGTAGAAGGAAAAATAAAAGATAAATATTGAAAAAAATATATACATATTGATTTATTTATTTTTTTGTAGAAATCTTCCAAAATCTTGTGATTAATGAAAAACGAATTTTGAGATTTTGTCTGAGTACTTTTTAGTTAAAAATTAGTACCCTAGAGATTTTTGTAAAAGCTCTAGAAATCATTGAAATTTAAATATCTCAAGACTTATAGATACTTCTAAAAAGTCTTGACTGAATACACCATGACTTTTAGAATTTTTTAAAAATTCTATAAAAGTCTCAATTGAATACTATAATACTTTTCGAGAAACTCAAAAAGTTTGCATTGAATACCCCTTGTTATGCCTAATATCTAAAGCTCTCAGTAGAGGCCACGTGGAGGCACTACATGTAGACATTTGACAGTTAACAAGAGCAAAAATAAAGAAAGGGAACAAAGCTGCTCTTTAATCGATGCATTGTCTTCATTCGTAGTTCTTTGTCGAAGTGCTATCTCTTCTGGCCGAACCTCTTCACATCCAAAGCTCCTCAATTAAAGTTGATACGCTTGCTACCTTTAAAAAGGATCTAAAGAGTAAATATAGGATGATTGATGTAACGTTTGTATTAGTAAGTGTCAAAAATGTCAGACTAGAATGTAGGGCGACTGACCCCTTATCAATGTAATTAATGGATGACAGAAAGTGATGAGAGGCTTTGGTTAATGAGATGAGGCAACATGGTTTTGATCCAACGGTGACTATGTCGGCCTTAACTCTATAGATAGCAACTTTTAGGACATATTAACGGATGGAAAAAATATATAAGAACTTTATATACTTGAAATTATGACTCTTTGCTCGTCTCCTGATGTTTGAGTTCGGATTCATTTTATTTTGAGATTTAACCATGAGAATCCTATGGGAGAAAGCCATCTAGTGGATCTTAGTCTGGGAGGATTTCTTGCATCTGGAAAAAATGAGGTATTCTTGAAGAAAGAATCACCAGGAGAAATCATTTTTCTAAAACACCATTATATCCCTTGAAAAAATGGAGTATTAGTTGAACAATGTAAAACACTATCATGGTTCTAGAAATGACGAGTCCGCACATCAGAGGGCCAGGAAACACTCTGAAGAAGGGGAATCCTCGCAAGTTTGCCCGACAACTTACCACCAATTCTATCAGCCACATAGGAGAGGTAGATCAGGATTTAGGTCTAGGATTGCTGCTAGGCTCACCAGGAAAGTGGCAACCATGGCCCTAAACATGAGAAACATGGTCACGCATGAGATACTGAGGAGCATGCAAGGCCAGGGAGAATATCTAGTTCTCCCCCATGCAGCTTAATGAAATGTATTCCACGACTCCTCGCAAGAAAACTACTATCTAGTTAAAGAAAGGGACCATAGTTAAATGGTCGGACACCGGCAATACACTAGGGATGAAGTCCCAGGGGAGAGGAAAGTTCGGGTGGATACATTTACCAACTATGCTATTGATAATCTCCATGAGGTCCCATTCAATTTTCCTCTAAATTATGATCCGAAAGACATGTCTCATAGGTCAATAAATGTATTCGATAGGCTGAGCTTAAGGCTGCCTAGGAATAGGCTGAGAAGATTAAGATTCGGATGAATCGCAAAGCTCCTGCAATCTTGATGATGATGATGACAATCTCCTACTCTCACAAGGGATTAGAGCGTTCATGACCTAAATCACTTCATGTTCCCCAAAGTCCCGAACTATGACAGGAGGGGCGATTCTACAAAGCACCTCTACAGCTTCAGAACTCAAATGAACCTTAGAGGAGACACCCATCATAAAATGCAGAGCCTTCCATTTAATCATAAGTGGAACAACTGATCTATGGTACATTAGGCTCCCAGAAGGAACCATCCGAAGTTGGCCAGACTTTAAGAAGGCTTTTTTAAATGCTTCGCCACAAGTAAAGATGGCGAAGGGGTCTTCAGGACATGAGGTAGAAACAAAAAGAGTCATTGAAGAATTTTCTATCTCGTTTTACTGATGAGATGACTTACTACATGCAAGTCATAGATAGGGAAGCCCTAACAACCCTAAGGAGAGGACTCGATGTGAACTTTCTCTTCTAGAGGGATGTGCAAAATAAAGAACTTACAAGTTATGAAGCATTATTGGAAATGATAAGACATGAGATCATCAATGAAAAATTCAAAGATCATCGTAATAAGGCAAATCAAAGCCTTCTGCTTCGACAAATACAAAGAGAAAGAGGACCTACCTTCTACTTGATGGACCATCAGGTTGGACAATCGACCTCCTCCAGTCTAGGACAAACATTGGCTACAGCAACATTAAGTGCAGTGCCTACTTTGACTTATGAGGAAATGAATTCCAATATAGAAACATACCAAGGCAGACTTTACCAATGTTTTCCTAATATGGGAAGGGAAAAGAGATGAGTTGCTGAACCTAGAGATAGGGATGAAGTACCCTTCTGCTATACATATCACCACTCCTACAGCCCTAGCACTGTTGGTTGTAGAGATATCGCTAAACACCCTAACAATCAAAGAAGAAATAGTCACCGGCAAAGAGACGAGTCTTATAGGCAAGGTTGACAACTTAGGAACCATGTAGCAAGACTCCCCAATGAGAGTTGTTGTAGCCCGAAACGATCTCAAAGAATGTTAGCAGACAATGGAAGCTCGATTAATGTCATATTTTGATCTATATTTGATAAAATGGAAGTTGATCATGAGTTAATTCCAATGACTTCCTCTTTGTACGGGATCATAGGCAATATCATTTTTCCAAGAGAAAATCACTCTAGCAATAGAGATGGAGACGACACCAAACATGGCTCACCATTTTATGGAATTGTTTGTTATCGAATATTGCTCTACTTACCACGGAGTACTCAGGAAGCCGATGTTAAAAGAAATATGGTCCATCCCATCCATCCACCATCTGTGCGTGAATTTTCCAATGGAGCACGGTATCGTTACAGTCAAGAGGGATCAAAGATGTGCTAGGGAGTGCTACTCCAACTCTCTCAGAAAAGCTGAATCTAGGGATATTAATGTCATTTTAATGGACATTGACAAAGAAAACCACCCTAAGCAAGGGCAAAACCCTAAACAAAGGGATGACATCGAAATGATAGATGCCTCTGAAGAAGAGGTTGTTTTTGAAGTACAATACATCCCTAAAAAAAGTAGAGCTGCTGAAGAAGTGGCTAATCCTGATGAACTGGACCTCGTATAATTAACTGCGAACCACAAACAGCTCCAGTTAAGGAACTGAAAGCTTTACCATGGATCCTCGGGATCCCTGCAAATCCATGCAGATTGGGAAAAAAACTACCAAAGACAACCAAGGAAAACCTAAAATATTTCTTACATATCAACTTGGATGTTCTTGCATGGAAGCACAAGGAATTGGTAGGCATCGATCCAAAGGTTAGTTGCCATCATTTGAAGATCGACCTAAAAGCTACCCCTTATCAGCAGAAAATGAGAGCCATTGACCCAGAAAGATATGAGGCCTTGAAAGATGAGGTAAACAAGCTAATTGACAATCGCTTCATTCCGATTGGCAATCGCTTCATTTCGAGTATTGATTTATCTGAAATAGGTACCAAACCCCGTCCTAGTAAAGAAGCACAATGGAAAATGGAAGGTATGTGTAAATTTTTCTAATCTTAATCAAGCATGCCTTAAAGGTAGCTTTACACTTCTATGAGTTGACCAACTGATTAATTCCACTGTGGGGCATGAATTGTCGAGCTTTATGGATGCCTACTCAGGTTACAATCAATTCCAATGCATCCAACGGATGAGGAGGGTACGAAATTCATAACTGACAGAGGTCTCTATTGCTACAAAGTAATGCCCTTTGTGTTGAAAAACATAAGAGCCACGTATCAAAAATTGGTCAATAAAATATATGTAGATCTCATTGGAAAGACTATGGAGGTATACGTGGATGATATTCTGGTAAAAAGCTTGAAAACAAAGGACCACATCAAGCACTACTGTCAAGCCTTCCAAATAATTCGAAGGTATAGAATGAAGCCGAATTCTCTCAAATGAACTTTGAGAGTCACCTCAGTAAAGTTTCTGCGCTACATGGTAGATCAGAAAATCATTGAGGCCAACCCTAAGAGAATCAAAGCTTCAATCGAAATAAGGTCACCCAGAAACCTAAGGAGGTACAAAGTTTAACAGGATGCGTAATAACCTTAAGTCGCTTCGTCTCAAAGTCAACAGACAAATGTCTTTCCTTCTTTAAAGTTTTGAAAAAGAGAAACAGGTCTCAGTGGACGGAGAAGTGTGAAGAAGCTTTACAAGTGCTAAAGAAGCACTTGGGACAGGCTTCCTCTCCTCTCCTCTCCGAACTCAAAGTTGAAAAACATTTACCACTATATCTAGTAGTGACCACCAAGGCTATCGACTCAGTGCTTATAAAGAAAGAAGGGGGTCACTAATTACCTGTGTATTGTGTAAGTAAAGCACTACTCACCGTAGAAACCCGCTATTCAGACATGGAGAAGCTGGCTCTCTCCCTCGTCACAACTTCTTGAAAATTGAGTCTACAATTCCAAGCACATACCATAAAGTGCTAACTAATTTCCCATTCAAACAAGTGTTGCAGAAGCCTGATGCTTCAAGAAGATTGTTGAAATGAGCCGTGGAGTTCAGTGTATTCAATATTATCTTCAAAGCAAGGATTACTGTTAAAGGACAAACTTTAGCAGATTTACCGAACCTTCCAATTGGATTCTTTTTGTTGATGGTTCCTCGAAAGACACTAGATCTAGAGTAGGAATGGTCATGATTAGTCCAAAAAGACATAAACTCAATTGTATCATATGGTTCAACTTCAAGACCATCAATAATGTAGCAGAGTACGAGGCCATCTTAGTGGGCCTCAGATTAGCCAAGGAGATACAAGTAAAAAGGCTGGTCATCAACAGCAATTTCCAGCTAGTAGTTAGCCAGACTAATGACAATTTCTTAGTCAAAGACAAGAGCATGACCACCTATCTAAAATTAGTCCTAGAATTTATTCCAACCTTTAAAAGATTTGAGTTGACACAAATTTTGCATTCTGAGAATGCTTATACCAATGCTCTTTCAAGACTAGCAAGTGACAAGGATTCTGAACTACTCATGATGGTGCCTATAGAGCACTTTCCTAAACGCTCTACCTCTAAAGACGAAGAGGTGATGTGGGTCGAAGACACTTCTCCATGGATGAAGCCAATTATAGCGTACCTCAAAGACCAAGCCTTGCCCTCTAGCAAAGAGAAAGCATGGAGGCTCAGAAGACAAGCCTCTCACTTTGTTTTCCAAGACAAGGTACTATACAAGCAGGGTTTCTCCTTGTCTTTACTCCAATCTATTGGTGGTGAGCAGGCCAACTATGTACTTCAAGATATTCATGAGAGGGTATGTAGCATGCACATGAGATGATGGTCTCTAGCACAAAAGGTGTTAAAATGGGGATATTATTGGCCTACACTGAAAAGGATGTATAGCTATTTAGAAAAAGGTGTGATAAGTGTAAAGTTTTGCAATAATTTAGAGGCAACATTCTCAAGAGCTAAATATCGTTTCTAGTCCATGGCCAGTTGCTAAGTTGGGGATTGATCTTACAGGACCCCTACCTAAAGGAAGTGGTAGTGTTAGCTTTGCAATTGTCGCTATTAATTGCTTGACAAAATGGGTTGAAGTTGAACTCCTAGCCAAAATTACTAAAGCTAATACTTCCAAGTTTTGTTGGAAAACTATTATATGTCGGTTTGAAATTTTTCATTCAATTTGTCTTGGATAATGGGTGACAGTTTAATAATAAGAAAGTCAGAGACTTATGCGAAGAGTTAGGAATCAAAAACACTTCTCTTCTCCATATCATCCTCAAGCTAACGGACATGTAGAAGCTATAAATAAGACCATCGAATACACGATTAAAACGTAGTTAGATACTTCAAAAAGGGCTTGAGTTGATGAATTGCCTCGATCTTATGGGCTATCGAAATACTAGCAGTACAACTACAAGAGAAAACTCATTTCTCTATAACTTATGGAGCCAAGACTATGAGTCCAATCGAGATGGGTCTGCCATCTCCTCGTCGTATACATTTTAACTAAATATCCAATGATGAGTTGAGGAGATGCAAATTCGATTTCCTTAAAGAAGTAATGAATGATTCCTAAGAAAAATGGGTTTTTTTACCAACAAAAGATGACTAGATATTACAATTCCAAAGTTAAGAAGAAGTCATTTTGTTTTAATGACCTTGTGCTATAGAGGGTGTTCCTATCTTCTAAAGAGCCAGGAGTAGAAACTATTGTCCTCAATTATGAGGGTCTTTATTGCATCAGGGAAGAAGTTCGACGAGGGACTTATAGAACTAAAAGCATGGATGGAAAAGAAAAGCTTCATCCATAGAACGCAAAGCATCTATGGAATTACTACAAGTGAAAGTTAATGAATTTCATGTATGATATGTTTCAATTAAATAAAAGTTTGTATTGTTGAAAATCTTTGTTGAGAAGAAAAGTACCTCCCATTAACTAAAGTTAAGGGAGAAGCCTCTGCATAGACGAACCGTCCCTATACAGGGAAGTATGGGCACTTTGACGATGAGGCAGAATGGACCACCTCCTAAGTCGCGAAGTGGACAGCACTATTTTTAAGGGGGCCTCAAGAAATTAACAAAAGGCATGAACTTCTAATACTTGTACAAATAGCAAATAGAAACAAGCCTTAAATAACAAAATAAAATGCAACAAAGCAATGAAATAAAAAGTACAGTAAAGACAATAAATAATAAAAATCTTTTTCATTCATTAAGAAAAAAATTTTAAGGGCTTCAAGGTCATTTGCAAAATGAAGAAAAGGAAAATTATTACAAAAGTCCTATCTTTTAAGTGGAAGGGAAGGAATGAAGGGCACTATAGCATTAGGAGCCACGGTTTCTAAGGTCACCTCATCTTCAATAGCATCATCTTCAATTTCGATCACATGGCTACTCTTTGTAGAAGTTTTTGGCTTCTCATCTCTCTCTCTCTTCCAAAAATTTGGACCTAAACTTTGAGGTGTCGAAGGTTTGGTAGTTCACCTCAATCCACTCTGCCACCACGATAAAAGCATACTCCACCAGTATATTGCAAAACTTTGGTATACCTATTAGATGGAAGTTAGCAATGTAATACTTTTGAGCTTTACTATCAATAGATTGAGCTTCTTTCATCATCATCTTCTCCTCTTCTGTCAAGCTGGAAACCCTTAAGCTCAACTCCCCCATCTCATACTCCAAAGAAGCAGTCTCTTTATTGGCCTTTTCCAAGGCCTTGGCCACCAATTTTTGGTAGGCATCAGAAGTCTCCACTCACTTTGAGACAAGCAGAACTCTTCTTTCAAATTTTCAATTTCCACTAAAGAAGAAGCGAGCTTCACAGACTCTTCAATTTGTTGTTTTTTTCAAGGCCTCTACCTCAACTATTCTCTTCTTCGCTACTTCTTCGACCTTGGAGGCCTTATTAGCATAATCTTTATTTTTGCTTTGAAGGTTTTTAAAGAGGGTTTTAGCTTCTATAGCCAAACTGAAGTCCTTCGACGTTTAGCTCGCGATTGTGGTGAAGATGTCGATCGCGTCATTAGTCTCCACAAAGTTCTGCCAACGATCCATCTACAATTTATAACAACTAGACTTGTAGTTTAGACCTCTGGAGCTAGCTCATCACTTCGTTACGGAGAGTTTAGGATGAAGAGTTGCAGTGGACTTGTAGTGGACCCACTTGGAGTCATCGCCCTCTTCAAAGAATCCTACCCTTTAGCTATAGCTATAGAGGCTGCCATCAACTTCTCTCTAGCTGGGGCTTCGGACTGAGGCGATGGACTAGCCATTGATCCATTCTCTTCGATGGCAGAGAACTTTTGATTTTTCTTAAGGACCTCCTCAACCTTATTTTTTTCTTCTATCCTTAATAGAAGGTCATCCATCTCCTTCATGACCAACAACATCTTTGCTAATCTTCTCCACTTTGTCCCTCACCTATTTAGCCCCAGTAAATGAGGCTCCAATCCATTCCTCCCAGCAGTAGAGGTGGCAGCTAGAATATGTATGAAGTTTAATTTATACTGGGTTAAAATTTCAGATTCTGTTCTCCTATTTGAAAATGGTATAACTTGGGCTATCTTGCATCAGTGGGGTTTGAAAGGTCTATGAATCTTTTAATAGTGGCCTTTGGAATTTCTCAAAAATATTATCCTAAAAAAATTATGCCCGTTTTAGTAAACTGCGTCGAGTTGAATCCGAGTTTTCTGTCCAGCATATTCGACCAATATTTTCATGCTTCAAACGTTATCGTCGAGATCCCAAATTTTTAAATGTGGTACATATATTAATGCTTTAGTCCCTATAAAAATTTCATAATTTTTAATAGACGTTTGCTCGGCCAAATAAATTTTTCTTCTACTGTTGTTAAATTCGTAATTACCGAATTGCCTTCAAATCTTTTCCAAAATCAAATTTTGCTATATTTGCCTAAGTTTACCTTCCATTATATTTTTATATGTTTCCAAAGAAAATTTCAAATTTATAAAATACTTTGGCTAACATCAAAGGGGTAGAACCAAACAAAGAAATGATTATTTTTTTTAACATTTCAGGTTCTGAAAATTCGGGGTGTTACAACTTGGTATTAGAGCATGGTTTATTTTTCTGTAGACTTGCAATAGGAACCATATCTTAGGAGTGTTGTGTCACATATAAAGTTGATCAAATTCTTTTAATAAGGATCCTGAGCACTATGCCCACCGTAGTCGCCCCATGCCGATTTCGAGGTAAAGAAAGTTCTATGAATACTTTTGTATCTATGTGATAATTATGAGAAAGTTTATTTTAGATACAACATTTGAAATGTATGTATGAATATCAATATATTTTTGAGTTGAATACCTTTTGTGGATAATCATTATTTTGCAAAGTATTTTGAGAACGTGACCATATTAAATATTTATTTAAGTCCTCAAAAATTAACTAAAACTTATTAGATACCCACTAATTGGACTTTGAATAACTGGTAGGAAGACGAGTTCATTGACGCCTCCTCAATGTGAGATCATGAGACAGTATGAAGAGTACCGGTGGCCAGCGCACAATATGTGTGAGCACATTTTGGAGATGCTTGTAAGGTGGAGAGAGGTGAGACAACTAGGTTATATGGTCACTGGTCATCGAGCCACCCACCTTCTTATTGATACCTTGCCAGAAGAGTGGTTGGAGACTGCCGAATCAATTTATGATTAGTTATGGGGAATTCTTGTGCCTACGTTGCCTCGAGAGATTAACTATGAGGCCTTTTGCACAGAGTTGATTGATCAATGGAAGTTGGCTCGACTTGCAATCCCTAAGGATGATAGTGTACCTACTAAGATGTACATTCATGATGATGCACCTCCACCTGTTTCAGACGATGAGGCATAGTCTTCTAAGAAACTTAGGATTTATGGAGGCTGGATTAGTGACGACGATGAATATAAAGTCAAAATTTTAGTAGATTTTATTAGGTTTAATTGTTATTGATGTCTAGTAGGATTCTTTTTGTTTTCATGTTAATTAGCGTCAGACACTCTGTTATTGCTTTGTATTCCTCTAGAAGGATTCTATTTATATAATAATAAAAGATTGTGAGCTATAAATCTTTTCCCTATATTGTGCAAGTACTGTCAAATTCTCTGAATGTGATTACATTTATAATGGTATATAGGACTATGGCGCAAGTAGGGACAATTAGGGAATTAAGACAAGAGATTGATGAGTTGAAACAGGCCTTGACTGCCCAGGCTATACCTCCAGGTCCACCAATTCCACCAGCACCGCCAGTATCATTAGCATATCTATATATATCGTCTATTTCGACGATAGAACAGTTTCGTACATATCAACCCCTACCTTTGATGGTGGGAAGGACCCTCTGGTAGTTGAAGAGTGGTTGCATACTATTGAGAAGGTCTTTTGGCACATCTCTTGTATGAAAAATCAAAAAGTATTATGTGCTGAGTTTTTGCAAGTTGGAAGAGCAAGCCATTGGTAGGAATCCTCATCATGTACTTACACCGAGGAGGAACAATGTAATTTAACTTGGGACCAGTCCAAAATGGAGCTAATAGAACAGTTTTTCCCACAAGCTCTACAAGACTATAAGGAGGCAGAATTCTTAAGACTGGTACAAGGAGATATGAAAATTTTCAAGTATGAGAACAAGTTTGAGGAATTGTTTCGATATGCCCCACATCTTGTAAGTAATAAGCTCATGAAGGCAAAACATTACGAGAGGGGCCTGCATCTAGAGATCAGGTAGATTGTGAGTTCACATGATCTCACCACTTTTCAGGCAATTGTGAAAAAAGCTCAAATAGTAACATATTCAGGGGCAACATAATGGCTTTGGAAAAAGGAAGTGGCAGGGTAAGAATAAGAATTCTGGACAGTTAAGAAGCAGACACTTGTGGGCCAATCAAGTAATCCTCCATCCCAATGTCCTATGTGTAAAAAGTTTAACAGAGGGGAATGTCTCTATGGAAAGTATGCTTGCTATATATATATGGTACGTCCATTGTAACCTTCAATTTTAACCAACCCTCTCTTAGCATATTAATATCCATTTTGTTAACTGCCAAAACTTAGCATTTTAAATCCCCACTAACCATTTTTAATTCCCAACATCAGTCGTTGCCGACCCACTTTCATATGGATATTGATAGATATTAATTATTCCAAATACTTCTTTAATTTATATATATATATATATATAACATTCTTTAGCCTCATTTTCCCTCCTACTTATTTTGCCCATTTTTCCATAAACTAAAGTAACTTGAATCTGAAAATTTATTTGAAGAAGAAGCAAAGAATACGCTGCATTTTAGTTCAATATATTGAACGCAAAAATGGTATTCAAACTCTAAGCATTAAGGTAGGGGTGTTTCGACGCTTTTGTAAGTGGTGTGAGATTTATATGCTTTCGTTTGTGTTGAACTTGTTATTGTGTTACTCATGATGGAATCACCATTCAGTGGTTTACACGAGATATGATGAGATGATTATGATAAATGAAATGGGTTATCAAAACCTACAAGTGGCTGACTGATCACCAATTCGCTTGAAATTGATGGTGACACAATCGAATAAAATTTGCATTTCTGAAAATATATATTTTTACCATTTACTTAAGTGTTTTCCTACTGAGTATTATTTATAGTACTCATCCCAACAAACAATTTTGCAGGTTAAGATCGAGGAATGGCAGTGGTTGGCATAATGGCAAGAGTTCGGCGATCTGAAATGCTTTCAACTTCTAGTAAAAATTTCTATTTATGTAAACATTTTATGGATACTTAGATGACATGTTTTTTAGAAATTCTTTTAATGTTTATTTTGTCTAGTTTGATAGACAATGCATGTTAACTAGAATTTAGAACTGTTGGATTGAATATGTATGAAGTTTAATTTGTGCTGGGTTAAAATTTCAGATTCTGTCCTCCTATTTGAAAATGGTATAACTTGGGTTACAGTACATTTTTTAAAGTGAAATCAGTGGGGTCTATGAGTCTTCTAATAGTGGCCTTTGGAATTTCTCAAAAATATTATCCAAACAAAAAAATTATGCCTATTTTAGTAAACTGCATTGGGTCAAATCCGAATTTTCTGTTCAGCATATTCGAGAAATATTTTCATGCTTCAAATGTTATCATCGAGACTCCAAATTTTTATATATGGTACATATATGAATGCTTTAGTCTCTATAAAAATTTCATAATTTTTAATAGACATTTACTAGGCCAAATAAATTTTTCTTCCGCTGTTGTTAAATCTGTAATTGCCAAATTGCCTCCAAATTTTTTCCAAAATCAAATTTTGCTATATTTGCCTAAGTTTATATGGATAACTACCTTCCATTATATTTTTATATGTTTAAAAAATATTGGATTTATAAAATACTTTGGCTAACATCAAAGGGGTCGAACTAAAGAAGAAATTATTATTATTTTTAACGCTTCAGGTTCCGAGAATTCGAGACGTTACATCTACTTTGCCCCACTCAACTTTGGATAGCTTAAATTGATCAGTCATGGGAAAGGTTCAAAATCATAGTTGAAATCAGTTAAAAAAAGTCAAAATCGATTAAGGGATGAACTCACAAGTTTCTGAGTATGAGGTAAGAAATGTCACATGGGGAATAGTGTCACCCTCATACACTGCCACTTCCCCTTCAACTAGAACTACGTCTCCTTTCACCCTTTGATGGAGAAAGGAAGTCCTATGATGAAAGAATAGAGTAATCCCCATGAACAGAGGAAATACCAACCCTTGTATTCCCCTTTCCCCAAAACCCTGGTTGAAAGATGGTTTGGAAAATGTGAAAGGGCATGTCCTTACCTAAGGAGGTCTCCTTCCACAAGAAACAGGTTTTCACTAATTGGGGATTAACTGGTGGAAGCTAGCCCATACAACCTCAAAACGGCTCTAAAAAAGGGATGAACAACTAGATGAAGCCTTACCTTAAAAAAACTCACTAATGGCGACACGGTCCTACTTAGGAAAATAGGCTTGCTCATCAGGAAAGAGGGCTAGAAGTTCAATGTCATAAGGTATGCAATTTTTTTTTTCAAGCTGACCATGTGGGATGCATTTACGATGGATTGGACTTTGGTAGCCCCTTAACCAACATCCTCACTTACCCTCCCCTCCTTTGGAGTTAAAATACTTTGCTCATTCCTAATGGCTCTAATAAGGTCAACTGTATTTCATAGGGTAACACTCATCTCAGAGGCCACCTGACTAATGTCTAAATCCACCCTAGAAGGTGAAAAAGCCATTAGACTAACAATTGTAAAAGGTTTTGGATACTTACGAGATTTAACAAAAAGACACCGAACGAAAGTAACTAGAAATCGAGAAAAAAGGTTGAAGAAGACAAGGTGAAGAGAATATGAATTTAGTGATTAGCAAAGGCAAAAGTGAGTTTTGCCCTAGGTTCTTGTCTTTTATAGTTAAAGGCACTTAATCCTAACCATTGGATGTAGATCCTGATCATCCAACTATTTGTTTGAAATTTAGTCTGAACCACCCAACACCTTTCTCTGAAATACGAAAGACTCACCTACGATAGCCATCGTTACTCATTAAATGGATGGTGGTTGAGTGTATGGAAAACTAAACCGCTTCAACTGCCTTTCTTAGAAAAACGTAAAAGATAGCAAATCATTTGTACCGAATGATTAAGTATGCCTCGTATTCCTAAACACATTAATTAGCATGCCTCTTCAAAATTGTTGCCAACAACTTCGCTCAAATTGATGAAGCACACCACTTAAGCCTCGACATAGACAACTTAGCCAAAAATTCAACAATATATTAATAAGCAAACCTTATCAGTCAAATAAACACCAGCTTTGATTGAACTCCTAACAAACAAAAAATCTCAAACTCAACTTCTTGGATGACTATCTTGGATGGTTAAAAATAATCACCCACAACAAAATTTTTAAATAACATAAGTTCATGCATTACATAAATGATCATAAATAGACTGGGAGACTATTGTTATGCCTCATACCCGAAGCTCCCAATAGAGGCCACGTCAAAGCCATGTAGAGGTACTGCATGTCGACATCTGGTAATCAACAAGAGCAAAAATAAAGAGAGAAAACAAAGCTACACTTTCGCCGAATACTGTCTTCATCCATAGTTCTTTGCCGAAGTATTATCTCTTCTGGTTGACCTCTTATCAATGTAATTAATGGATAATAGAAAGTGATGGAAGGCTCCAGTTAATGAGATGAGGCCATGTTGTTCTAATCCAACGATGATCACATTGGCCTTAACGCTATAAATAGCAACTTTTGGAACATGTTAAAGGATAGAAAAAATATATAAGAACTTTATATACTTGAAATTATAACTCTTTCCTTGTCCCTTAGTGTTTAAGTTTGGATTCATTTAAATTTGAGATTTATTTGCAATTTATCTTTAATTTTGCGATTACCCTTGATCATATTGTCGGTACCCGAAAGTTTTCATCTCGTGTCATAAAACATCTCTCACATTCATAATCACTATGATTTTTTGACTGTATTTCCGATGAAAACGTGCCGAAATTTATTTGCGTGGACACGAGTGAGCCCAACATCAAAAAGTCATTAAAAGTCTCAGTTGAATACATCCCCCTAAGAGTAACAATATTATCAATGTAAATCACGTGTTCCACGTTATTCTCTTGTTAAAACGACATGTTATGGGTTCCACCGCTAGTCCACCATTGTCGTTCGTATGTAAAATGAAGAACCATACTTTATGAGAAAGATTAAGGTAGTGTGAAAGAAAATCAAAGATAGAACCCGTAATAATTCAAATTCTTATATATTGATTATTATTGTTTTCATATACTGTGACTTTGGATTTTATCTTTAACAGTACTCCAAAACTCCTAATTAGCAGTTAGTTAACAAGATTATCAATGTAGTAAGTTCAAGTAAATGAATGTCCAGGTATGATATACATTGAAAAAAGAAATGTTATAAAAGAATTTGTCGCTGAAGAATGTTGCATCATTGAAATTGAGATGTTCAAAGCTGCTGTGTAGTTTTTCCAAAACCGATGTTCTAAACGGTGAGAAAATGTGAGGTTAGATCTGAGGCCGGGAGAAGGCTCTCCATATATGGGTAAGCCATAAATAATACAGTAAAGTCTATTTTGACTGCATATAGTGCGAGATTAACCAGAAGAAAAGGTGTGACTAATACAAGCCTAGATGTCGGAAGCACCGCTAATGCGAGACTAGCACCAATAGGCACGCACCTTTTATATTTAAATTTTTTCAAATTAAATAAACTAATTGAATAAAATGAATTATCATTAATAATTTTTAATAATTAAAATAACATTATATATAAGAAAACATATTAATACACTTAGACTTCGTCTATGCATATACTTCGTCTATGCATTCCTAAGTTCGTAAGACTTGAGGCTTAGTTTTGCCTTACACCTTTTAGAACTTTGCCATAAACTATAATTTATTGTTTGGAATTTATTTCTCCTCACTCTTAAAGTAAAATGGATGCAAGCAATTTATAATTGATTATTAATTCATTCGAAGTTAAATACGAATTCAATTACACATTCATAAATACTGCACACTAGTATTCACAAATTTCATAAGATTCACTACTATTCCTCTTACAATTCCTATTTATAAACCATTTATAAATTGCTTGCTAATTGGAGGTAAACTAAAGCGCTCTAGGTAAAGTTGAATTTTATCATTAATTTATTTGATCACAAACTGAATTATTTGCAAGGAGGCGGGAAATTTCAACTTTCCAATTCACTGGCCTTCTTTAAAGGTTTTATTTAAACGTGTATAGTGCTCATGATATTCTAGTGTATGATAAAATAATGCATATTTTTGTGTAAATGTATTTTTCAAAAAGGTCAACAGTATTACTATCAAAAGAAATTACTCACTTATTTTTATCTTGACCAATAAAAAAGATTATTTCCTTAAAAATTGCTTATTTCTTTATAAACAAGCTTTTTATATTATCAAACATGTAACAACTTCGTCTAGTACTCCTATAACATTTGTGAATGAAAATGGTAAAATTTGGAGAACTAGACTATACCAGCTACTTTCCAGTAATGAAGGCAGCCATTTGTGTTTACAATTTGAGAATATACTGGAGAATTAAAATAGAAGACATATTAGAAAATGAATGGTATATTAATTGATGTCATTAATTAGCTTTGTTTGGAATTATCGGATGTATTTCTTGCTGGATTGTATGCTCATATAGTATAATTTTGCATAGTTTTGCAGATGTAAAAATTATAATATTCTTACATCAAATAAAATTGTTTTTATTTTATTTATTGCATTTATTTGTTATTGAGTATGCGAATTAAAGTGTCTATGATAATTTGTGATAATATAAATTGGGTACTTGCGTTGAGAAGTATAGTATGACACAACTTATAATTTGATCATAAATAATTTGTTCACAATCAATGTATAAGGGTTGGCACCTAGTACTGGAAGGTTGTAATATTGACTGAATCACTGTTCAGATTTGTGATTTGTCCTTATCAAATAAATAGTTAAAGATGATACTAATACACTTGGAATGTATTGAAAGGACCACGCGTTGAGTTTAATTTTATAGCATGATCATGCGGAGAATTAAATTCCACTATACCGCTGTGTAATTCATCTAAATCCTTTGGCTGGATTATGTATATATTTTCGTGATTTTAATGGTTCTTTGATTCATTAATGGGTGAGATCATTTTGATTGGTCAAATATTTTAATGAATTGGGAACTTGAGAACGAGCAAAGCATAGAACATGAATTCGTATCAGGAATTGTCACCCTTAAAATAGGTAGAGTGACTATTTAAATATTTTCTATTGAACGATTAAAATCTGAACTCAGTGTTTAACGACGGTTAAACTTTTACATCTATGATTAGTTCATATGATCGTTGAAGAAAATGATACTTAAGTTAGTGAAAATAATTAGAAGAACAAAACAGTCATTTATACTCGTACCTAATTATCGGATTTCGAACGAGAATAAAATACATATATGGCAATTCAGAGAAAAGTATTACAGATTTATTGGCTTCTACGATCTTATATATTCAAAGAGTCCAGTCTTTTGCCTTTAGTAAAAAAAGTAAAGATTAATAATTAGATTGGATGGTTTAGAGTTGACTAGACAAGATCTAATTATTGGAGTTTGGGTAATATATGTCTGATCAGTCCCCGTGGTAGCTTCATAAAGTATTGAAACTTAATTATGGTAATTATAATAGTTTTGGAATTAATTATAATTATAATAAAGTTTTGTACTTAGTTTAATTATTATGAAAGTTGTAAACTTAATTATAATTGTAATTGAAATTATAGGACTACACAAGAAATTAAATGTAAACTAATGGGATATGGACTTTAATTAAAATTCCTACTTGGATTTTTAATTAGAATTCTTATTTAAATGTGAAATTATTATTATACAAGGATTGTAACTATTGTATCTCTATAAATAGAGATTAGATAGAAACTAGACATTCTATGGAGCTGTACAACAATCATAATACATAGTTACATGGTGTTCAAATTTGGAGAGAGAGAAATATTTTTCTTGCTTTTATCAATTGTGTGGTTCAAGAATTAGTTTCTTGATTTAATTAGAAGAAGGTGTCCACCCACTGGTATAGTCTTGACTTTGGAGAATTCCATACGAGGCTTGGAGATTTGAAGCAACATTAAAAGTTGTAGGTTCGTGATCCGAAAAATTGAAAGTTTATGATTCGGAATTAATTCAAGAATTGACCATCGAATTTATGTAAAAATTCGAATAATTTATATTTGATATAACATACACGTAAACATCTAGACGATATTGTTTGTTGAATTAAATAATTTTTTTATTTTTGAGTAATTCCACTTCTGCATTCCAACATCTCTTTGCCATGCAATGTGTCTAAACCTTTCGAGAACTAATCAAATTATCACCTTTTCTTGGGAATAGTTATGAGTCCTAAGTCTTTCCGTCAAGCCTTCCCTTTCCAGTATTTACCCTAGTGAACATGGCACATTGTGCGTACGCGTTTTGGATTTGACAATAGTTTTTAAATGAAGTAGTCAACGTATTAGAAAAATAGATAAGATTCGTAAATCAATCGTTATTGGTTTCGTTTGTCTATCTGCTTTGCAGATTTTGCTAAACTTCTCAGCAAATTGCCTAAAGGTACGACTTGCCATGAATACAAGGGTTTAGATAGAGTGCAAATGCAAGAGAGGTTGGAATAGTGGAGGATTCAAGAATTCAGATGATCATGGGGAGCTTTGGATAAGCTAAAAAGAAAGGTGAACAAATTGATATCATGTCCGAACAATATGTCAATGTCTATTAACATCATGTATTTCAAATGTGCATGTGATCCCTAAAGAAATTTTGGGTTAACTTTTATTGAGTTTAAGTCTTGTAGTTACTCATTTACGAAAAATATGCACGGGACAACTCTTGATAAATAGACGATTTTAATTTGATTGTGATTAATCGTGTAAAAAATTTAGACAAATTAAACCTTTAGACAAGAGTAGGTTCAATGGTTATAACCTATTCAAGGAGCTTTTATGCTTACCCCGTAGTAGAAGTTGGAAAAAAGTTAGTTTATTGTTGTTGCCTACTTCGAGTTGATTAAACTGCACATCATACTTGTGTTAATTTTTCCACTATCCTTTTGTGAATGACAAAAATACCAAAACTAAGGGCAAGTGAACCAAATCAAACAATATAATATACGGATTATCCACCTCTAACCAAATAATTGTAATAAAAACCGAAGAATGTAAACGTTATGAGGATACAAACCCCAACATTTTCAAAGGAAAATCCATTGTATTTCCTCTGGCCAACTATAAACCTTTTTCGTACAAACTGAAAGATGACATTTAAAGGTAGCTTCCTGTCAAGCTCTTGGACAGTGCAAAATTGGAAGCTTTGGTGCCAACAAAATGCAAACATTCAAGGCATATGCAATTTTCTACAATTACAGTGACACATAGCACCATATGACCCCAGTAATGAAATTAATTCTGGACATATTGTTTTCACAATAAATAAGAAAAGTAAGAGGCGGCACAAACAGCTTAAAATTATTTAAACATTTGATTAGGACCACTCGTCAATTTAAGCATAAGCATGAAGCTATCAAGTTAATGAGAATCAGGTCAAGCATTCTAAATTGAATTAAGCTAAACTGACAGAAAATTAATGAGAGAAATCATGACAGCCTCTCATATGCGTGGAACCCGAGTGAATAAAAAATTCTAAAAAAAAAAGTGGGGCCGACCCCCTTCTCACCTCCTCTCTGTCAGTGTAGCATGTCCCTTCTAAATTTCAACCAGCCCATATTTTTATTTCTTGGCAATTCCAACAATATTTTCAGGTACTTCAGCATTTTTCCTTCCAATTATCATTTTATTTCACCACATACTAAATTATTTGCAAGGGTCAACTTTCCAATTAAGGGTCTGTTTGATAGTGATTATGGGAATTGATTTTTTGACCATTAGAGATAAAAAGTGGGTCCTATTTGTGAGTGAAAAAGTCAAAAATGACAGATGGAATAGTGAAATAACAATCAAAAAATCAATATTTTTGGGCGAAAAATTACTTTCAAATGGAGCTTAAATGGCCAACTTTAAAAGTTACTTAAAAAATTGTAATTAGTATTTAACTTAATATTTCCATCTTTGACATATTTTTAGACTTGCTTATCACTTTCAAGTAAAAAATTGAACTCATTAGCCAAACATGCTATGAAGATGTCATAACTCGGTTTGGTCCTATAATATTTATTTGTTAATGAAAATGTTAAAATTAGGAGAACTAAACACTAACTGCCCACTTTCCATTAATGTAATTTGGAGAAAACAGTCATTCGTCTGTACAATTTGCTGTATTAAATTTTAAGACAGAATAGAAAGTGACTGGAATAAGAATTTTCGTCATGAATTAAATGCCATTTTTGGAGTTATTGGATGCTGTCTCTTTACACAGCAATGAGTTTAGACCTTTTTAGAACTGATCAATTATCACTTTTCTTGGGGATCTCTTTTGATCCTAATCCGTTCGGGACTTAGCTTTCCAATTTACCGTAATGGACACGGCACACGTGGTGCGTACGCATAGATAGCAATAGGATAATAATTTATAAACAATATGGTTCGACATAGTATCTAATACGGATCAATCAAAAATGAAAATCCTAAACCAATTAGAGAAGAACATAAATAAGAAGGATTTATGAAAATGTGCATAACTTTTAGTTCGGATATTGAATTTCCATTCATGGATACAATCCGAAAACGTTTTCTTAGTCTACACAATTTTGCCCGTGTGACAAGTATGGCCTTTGTTGTCAAAGTTTCAGGGTCAAATTCCATCATTTAATGGTTCATTTTAGCATTTTTCTATTTTAGTTAATATAAGGGTATTTTCATCTTTTGCAATTTTTAGTGTTATTATCTAGGATCTTAACATGATCAGGATTTGTTTTGAGTTAGTAAATACATGTTAAGATTGTAAAAACGTTATTCATTTCTTGATTAATAATATTTCAATTCTTTCTCGTTAATTGGTGGATTTCAATGTCTCCCACATCTATACAAGTGAAATAAGAGTGATACTTGTACGTGTGCTACGAACGAGAATCTTTCACTACAACAAAAACAGTATTTTGCAACGTTAAAAAAGGTTGCTGAAGACCTTTTGCAACGTTTGGACGTATGTTGCAAATTTCAGTGTTGTTATAGAGTAGAAGGATACAACAACGTTTTTAAAACATTGCGTAGGTGTCAACCTTTTTTAAATGTTGCCGTAGACACCTACTGCAACGTTTAAAAAGTTCACTTCGCAGCGTTTATCAAATGTTACAAAAAATGGAACTTTTCTTAATGTTTGATAAATGTTGCAAAAAGTGAAAAATGTTGCGATCGTTTATTAAATGTTGCGAAAAATGGAACTTTTCGTAACACTCAATTAACGTTGCGAAAGGCGACATTAGCAACATCTATTTAAAAAATGTTGTCAAAACTCAATTATGTTAACCGATGGCAACATTCACTTATTAAAATGTTGCGGTAAACCCCTTTACCAACACTTAACTACTGAATGCTGACTTTTATGTGTTGCAAATGACCATTTTTACTGTAGTGTTTTATTATTGTTCACATTTTCATCCCACGTCAGTATTGATAAAGATTTCGAAGTCAACTATATTTTGTCTCTTTTGTCTTTCTGCACTCAATATTTTGCTAAATTGTGCTGCGAATTGCCCATAGGTACGACTTGCCATGGATATAAGTGTATTAGATAGAGATCCAACAGCAGGAAGCATGGAATGGTTGTGCGGGGGATAGGAGATCCATGACAAAATTAAATTTCGGATAAGATGATGGAAAGGTTACAGCAAACTTATATCACGTTCGATTCCAAAATCTATTAAGATCACATATTTACGTGATCCATAAAGGAATTCAAAGTTAACATTTAGATAAGATAGTTCGAGATGGTATTAGAGTATATGCATGTCTTGAGTTCAAGCCTTGTAATTACTTTTTTATGGAAAAATATGAGAGAAATCTAATTATGGTAAACGAAAAATTATATTTATAGATGATGAATCGTGTTTATAATTGAACTTAAGTAAATAAATGTGTCGACCTTCTAAACCTAGATAAGATGGTTCAAAAGTTTTAACCTATTCATGGAGCTTTTATTATTTTTGTCTGCTATATTCTTCGAAGTGTACATCACACTTCACTTTTGAGTTGGCTTTTCCCTTTTTTATTTCTTAGGTTGCCCTTTCTTTTTTTTTTTTTTTTTTTTTTTTTTTTGTTTCCCCTTTTTAAAAAAAAACTATTTAAAAAAAAAAAAAAAAAAAAAAAAATTAATGCCCCGTTTGGCCCCTTTTTTGAAATGAAAATGGATGAAATAATATTTTTTTTGAAAAATGAGTGATTGAAAAAAAAGAAAATAGTTTTTAGTTGACATGTAATATTATTTTATGGGAAATTGTATAATTAAAAATATGAGAAAAAAAAATAGAATGTGATTTAATGGGGGGCCAAACGGGGCTAAGTACCAAAATTAATTGCAAAATGAATCAAATCAAACAATGCAATGTATGGATTGTCCACCTCTAATTACGTAGGATGCATATATAGCTACAATGACAAATGAAATGTTATTCCTAGTAAGTTCATGTTTGCTTTAGCAAAAAAAGTTATAAAAACTTAAGTTAAAATTAACAATTAATTTAATTCATTTCATGAAATCCACAATATTTATCAACCTTTAAACCATATATTTTATCAACTTTTACCAAAATCTGCAAAAAAATTATTTTTTGGCTAAACCAAAGAGTGGCTAAATATGAGATCAACTTCATGGCTACTTCGTCGTTCTAATAAAAACTATCGCGCCGAAACCTCATGCAGATACAAGCCCCAGCATTTTTTAAGGGAAGTTCATTTTATTTCCTCTAACCAATCAGACATTTTCACGGATAATTATCAGCTGAAACTGAAAGATGGGCACTTGGAGAGGCGATTTCCAGTCAAACTCTGGAAAGTGCAAAGTTTGGTACAAAAAGCAAAAATTTTGGAGGCATATGACCCCATTAATGAAAATAATTTTGGACATATTGTTTTCATAATAAATACGAAAAGTAAAAGTCGGCACAAACAACTTAAAGTCATTTATACATTTGATTAGGACCACTCAATTAATTTGGGCCCAAGCATGACTCTATCATCTCATCCAGTTGCTGGAAATCAGGCCAAGCATCCCTATAAATTTCAACCTGACCATATTCTTGTTCTCAATCCCAGCAATCTCTTCACACACACCTTAGCCTTTTTTCCACGTTAATAGTCTCAAAAATGGCAAATGCTCGAATCGCTAGATTTATAACTGAAGTAGCACCGCCACAGTTTGTCAGCGTCATGAGGCACCAACCATCAAAGATGTTAGACACAATTCACGAAGAGGAAAAAGAAGTCCGTACAAATGATTCTCTAGCTCCGTCACCAAAGAAGCTATCGACATCCTCATTTTGTACTGGTTCTGCTTCATCTTCTATAACAGCCAAGTCTAAGCATTTTTTCCGTGACGTTCAGAAGTCTTTATCTGTATTTCGCTATTAAAATCCTAGTGTTTGTGCTTATCCACAATCCTACTGAACTTTCAGTCATCTGTCTAGTCCACAAATTTTGGTTGTGTTGTTCAAATATTGGAGTCTGCATAACTTGGATGATCGAGGATTCAGACATGTGACTGCACTACAAATCTTTCATGTAGTGCGTGTTTGGTACAGCAGTAGTAGACAACATGCTATCCAATTCTGTTACCAAACAAGGCAGAAATGTTTTTATGTGTGGAAGACCATATATCTACTTGGATATGTAACCTGATGTAGTAGTTCTTTTTTCTTCTGCTACATAGTTGTTAGAGATAAAGAGATAAGTAAAAAAAAAAAAAATGATAACGTTTATCACCTTTAAAATATTATATTAGATAGCATCTATCAGCTTGTAAATATTGTCCCCGTTTTAACCCATTAAATTTATAATCTATTTTTCTCTCTCTTTTTTTTAAGCATAGCTTCTCCAATAAAATAATATTATACATAAATAAAAAACTTTTCATTCTTTTCCAACAACACATTTTCCATAAAAGCACTGCTCCAAAAATTATAACATCAAATAATAGGGGCCAAACGGGACGTTATAACTATAGGTAAGATAGATTTTTGTAACTCAGCAGAAGTTAACATAGAATTAAACAGTTGTATACCTATACAATATATGCCTATAAATACACCACTCAAAAGATCAATAGAAGTGTGGTTATTTCTCATTTAACTTCATTCTTCTTTAGATTTTACGTGGTATCAGGACCTCAATCCAACAAGAACTCTATGACCAACGAGTCACCACTACTGCTCCATCAATGACTGGCCACACCCCTCTCGGTCACTACCACCGCCGCCGCCACCGCCACTTAATCATCTTCTTCTTCTACTATTTTGTCATTCATCTCTATCAATGTCACAGCTCAAACACCCCTTAAGCTTACCACTTCAAATTACACCTGTTGGAGAATCCAATTTCATACCCTTCTTGTCGGTTATGTTTCTGTGAGCTGTAAACCATGTCCACTGATATGTGTAATTCATACACTTATTAGGCCTTTAAAATATTGATATTTCATTGTTCTTTTGATAAATTATATCCTAATTTAGTTTATAGTTCATTTATTAGGAGAAACTCGATAATTAGACATGAAATTAGAAGAAATGAGCGAAAAACGGCAAAGTTCAAAGTTTGAGAACCAAATTGCAAATATTCAATAGTTCTTTATATTGAAATACGGAAGCGGAATTATCCAGAACTAAAAAAAAAAAATTCAACAAATTAGATCGTTTAGATATTCACATGTATGTTATATTAAGAATAAAGTATTTGAATTTTTATCTAAATTCGATAATCAATTCTTTAATTAATTCTGAATCACGAATTACAAACTTTTTAGATCATGTACTTCCAACTTTTTAATTCCAATAACTTGATACATCAAACTTCCAAATTATCTAGAATATTCTCTAAAATCAAAACTATACTGATAGGTGGGCATCCTCTTTTAATTAAATCAAGAAATCAATTCTTGAATGGACAATTGAAGAAGATAAGAAAATAATTTTCTCTCCATTTTTCTCCATCCAAACTTGAACAGAGTAGAATTATGTATTATGATTGTTGTAAGAATTCTAGATTTTATCTAGTCGCTATTTATAGAGATAGAATAGTTTCAATCCTTATAAAATAATAATTTCATATTTAAATAGGAGTTTTAATTAAAATTCAAGCAGTAGTTTTTATTTCTTAGGTTGCCCTTTCCTAGGCAACAAGCTACTTTTCAGAAAAAAATTAAGTACCAAAATTAAGTGCAAATGAATCAAATCAAACAATGCAATGTATGGATTGTCCACGCCTAATTACGTAGGATGCATATATAGCTACAATGAAAAATGAAATCTTATTCCTAATAAGTTCATGTTTGGTTTAATAAAAAAAAAAATTATAAAAATCTAAGTTAAAATTAACAATTAATTTAATTCATTTCATGATACCCCCAATATTTATTAACTTTTAAACCATACATTTCATCAACTTTTACCAAAATCTACTAAAAAATTATTTTTTGGCTAAACCAAAGAGCGGCTAAATATGAGTGTTAAGGGATATAATCTCACATCATTTATAAAGGTTGGCCTTTTAAGATGAAACCTCAAATCTTAACAAGTATTAGAGTCCATCAAATTCTAACAAACAATTCAATTAGATTAAGACTCAAAAAATAAGTACACGAATTTCAAGATTAGTCTGCTCAAAAGAACCACTATCTTGCTGGGCACGTTAAGAAATATAATCCCACATCATTTGTAAAGGTTTGGACTACTCCTTTTAATAAGGTTAACATTTAATATAGAACCTCAAGTTTTAACAACGAGATCGACTTCATGGCTACTTCCTCGTTTTAGTAAATTAATTGCTAGAACCATTGAAATAAAAACTATCGCACGGAAACCTTATGCAGATACAAACCCCAGCATTTTCAAAGGGAAATTCATTTTATTTCCTCTAACCAATCAGACTTTTTCACAGATAATTATCAACTGAAACTGAAAGATGGGCATTTGGAGAGGCGATTCCCTGTCAAACTCTGGAAAGTGCAAAATTCGTACAAAAAGCAAAAATTTTGAAGGCATATGAAAATGCATATGACCCCATTAATGAAAATAATTTTGGACATATTGTTTTCATAATAAATACGAAAAGTAAAAGGCGGCACAAACAGCTTAAAGTCATTTATACATTTGATTAGGACCACTCAATTAATTTGAGCCCAAGCATGACTCTATCATCTCATCCAGTTGCTGGAAATCAGGCCAAGCATCCCTATAAATTTCAACCTGACCATATTCTTGTTCTCAATCCCAGCAATCACTTCACACACACCTTAGCCTTTTTTCCACGTTAATAGTCTCAAAAATGGCAAATGCTTGAATCGCTAGATTTATAACTGAAGTAGCACCGCCACAGTTTGTCAGCGTGATGAGGCACCAACCATCAAAGATGTTAGACACAATTCACGAAGAGGAAAAAGAAGCCCGTACAAATGATTCTCTAGCTCCATCACCAAAGAAGCTATCGACATCCTCATTTTGTACTGGTTCTGCTTCATCTTCTATAACAGCCAAGTCAAAGCATTTTTTCCATGACGTTCAGAAGTCTTTATCTGTATTTCGATTTTAAAATCCTAGTGTTTGAGCTTATCCACAATCCTACTGAACTTTCAGTCATCTGTCTAGCCCACAAATTTTGGTCATGTTGTTCGAGTATTGGAGTCTGCATAACTTGGATGATCGAGGATTCAGACATGTGCCTGCACTACAAATCTTTCATGAAGTGCGTGTTTGGTACAGCAGTAGTAGACAACATAGGAAAGTAATTTTAGCTTCTTTTCTTCTTTATTGCAGTCCACTGCTATCCTATTCTGTTACCAAACAAGGCACAAATGTTTTTATGTGTGGAAGACCATATTGTAAATCTACTTGGATATGTAAACTGATGTAGTAGTTCTTTTTCCTTCTGTTGGGAATCTACTTAACTTGCATTGTGGAAAATTAAAACAAATTTCAATTCCGACCAGGAATCGCCTTTGTGTTTAGATAAAAATTGTGATAAAAGTGATACTTTTTCACGATCTGCAAACTCCTTTGTCTTATCTTTGTTCCAGCAACTTGGATCTGTCTCCCACAGCTATCCAATTGTCCAACCTCCAACGGTGATCCACACATAGAACAAGATTGTAGTATTAGGATTTTTCTTGTATTAGCAAAAATAATGAAAAATCTCTACAAATTTGAAAACCCTAATCATATTTATATAAGCCCGAATGGGCTTGGCCTAACCAGATCCAACATTTAATTAACCCATTTAATCAAATTTTGTCCGTGAATTAATTAATCAAATTAATTAATTCAGGCCTATAAATAAACAATCCAATTAATTAAGTGTGACGGAAAATGTCACGTGGTATGACAAAACCAAACTCGTTCGTTTACTGTGAAACTATAATCCCTTCGTCAATATGATCCGATCAATTATGAGATATGGAAGTGTTTCAATCCCGATTATCGATCATATCTTTCACTCCACTATTAAGTCAATATAAGTCTAAAACTTCTTTTCGACTTATGAGTACACATTAGCCAAGGATTTCGTTATCGACTTAATCGAATGAAATATGGATCATAATCTCTTACTATCTAAGAGTGATGAATCATATATTAGTCATTCACAAGTTTCATACGATTCTTGACATACTCGAACGATACCGTATTAGCGGCCCTTAGCAGAGCAATATCCAACACCGTCAAAGCATGCACTACAACAAAATGAACTTTTTATGGTATTCGTTTACGGTTTGCAAAAAATGCATGCTGTAAAAATAGACTATTTACGACATGCCGTAAATGCATGCCGTAATTGATAAATTACTTATAATATTTATGGCATACATTTTTTGCACGCCGTAAAGATCGAATATTTACGGCATACATTCTTTGCATGCCGTAAAAGATGTCGTGTACTGGAATTTTGGGCCAGCCCAACACTTTCATTTTCTTTGGTAAAATTGAAAATTGGGCTTTTCAATTATCCAGCCCAAAGAGAAAAATTGATGCAAAAATTGACCCACCCCAAAACCTTACATGTTGGTGTTAAAATTGAACCACGACATTAATTACCAAATCCATTCTCTCCCGACTTCTCAGTCTCCCTCTCTACTCGGCGCTTTGTTCTCTTGAATGGAGTCCTAACTGAGTTTACATCGGCTTCAAATCTGCCTCTGCTTGGTGCGAAAAAATCTCTCAGGTGGTCATCCCTGAACGTAATTGCTTCCAGCCTCTTGTCTTGTAAGTTCGGTCAATATATATTTTTATGCAAAATAAATTTGTTCTTCCTCTGCTTATGCAATATTTGAGCATGGGTTTAAATGTGTGGGCAATGTGTTTGACTTAATGACATTGAGAAGAGTTGTTTATTATATATGGTTTGAATGTGATTTAAATGTATGGTAATGGTATTGAGTTTGATTTTAGTGATTATAGGTTTGTGTTTTGATTGCTTGTAATGTGAGAACCTTTGTTGCCATTTCTCTGCTATCTCTTTCCTAGAGAACCTTTGTTGTTGCTTAGAATAATATAGGTAGAACCTTTGCCTTTCAATTCATTTCAAGACAGGAAAGAGAAGTGTCAATGGTTATATATTGTTTTTAAGATCTTTATAATTGAATGATGTTTTCTGTAGGATTAGAACAACACGATAGCAGGGTCTGTTGAACAAAATTATGCAATTGGGATTCAAGACTGTTTTTATTTTGACTTAGTCATGTTGAGATTCTTAGATGCTTGATTTCTTGTGAAGATCCAAGAGCATTTGTGACTAATATCAAGTGTGAGAGCTAAAAAGTGTAAAGCATTGATCTAGAAGTCTACAAGTCGAATTGAAGGAAGGTTCTATAGCTTAGTTTCTCGGATAATTAATGGGAAGTAGAGGATGGAATTAAAGTTATTTAAAAGCTAAATTTTTCTTTCTTTCTTTCTTTCTTTTTTAACTTGGCACCAGACTAAAATGATTCATGTTGCAACGCCCTTGTGAATTTCATTTTGGTATATGTTTGTCTTAATTGTTTGTGAGGAGGCCTTTTTTTTCCCTCCATTATTTACTGATGCAAAGTCACTATATTTGAAGGGGTCCTAGCTCTTTGTGCAACTACTTCGATCCCCTTTCTTATTTGGTTTTCTGAATTAAGAGAGAGTTTATCTATTATCGGTTTGATGTTGGGAGATATAACTATTGTTACAATAAACATGGGGAGAAAAAGTTCGATCCTTATGTTGCAAAATTGGGCATATTCCAAAACGAGAAGTTTTTGGATCCTTATGTTGATGCAGGCTGCACAGTGAGGTATAATTAGGACAGCCACATAAAAGCACCATTCGAAGAGAAATCATGTCCCGGACCCCAAATTTATTGAGAAAATGGCTTTGTTTTTGCTGCAATAATGAATCGGCTATTAAATAGAACATATTTACCACAATCTGCTAAATTAAGGTTCAGGTACTTGTCATGTACTGACTGCACTAGGAAACAAATAAATGTCTCAATCCCACTTGTAAGAGAATGAAATGTAAGGAATCAAAAGCTGCATGTCTAAATCCAATGCCAATGTTGGAGAAACTGGACAAAACTCTTCTTTTCAATTGAAATTTCCAAGCCTTAATTAATCCAGTTTATAATTGTTAATGTATGATTAATTTGTGATAATGGCATTTTTTAATCAAAGCGAAACGAACGCTAGAAACGATATGGCACTTTGCTTTGGAGCCTCCACATATCATTCTATCTCCAATAGCAAAAATCAATTTGGTAAACCCCACTATCAATATATTACTGATTTTTTTCTCTTTAATTATAAATATCTGAAAACCAACGTTCCAAAATCTTTTGATTCTCAAAATTGATTAAAATAAGGTGCCATTATTTTGTCTCTTCCTCTATTTCCTTATGATTGTATCATTTGTCGAAGTTGTTGCTCATAATTTATACGTACACAAACGTGGTTTTTTATAAATGGCATGGCAACATGACCACCTTATGCCCTAGTGGAATATGTAGGGCCGTTTTAGAGGTGTGACTAAATTGTATTGGCTCGTTTTGTAAGTGGATTGGATGATGTCCTTCATATGTCATGATACAAAATTTATTAAGTGATCAATTGGGCCTTTTAGAAATCTTTAAAGGTCTCATTGTACAAAAGTTGATGTTCTTTTCAGTTTTGAACTATTAAGCAAGTCTTTCTTACTGTAATACTTCTCCAATTTTCTTCTAAATCATATTATAACAGGTTATATCTTAATAGTGTTGGTATAGCATCATGGATAAAGATTGGGTACACCTATCAAGGCTATCTTATCCCCTTAAGTTTAGAAATTTTTTAAATATGTTCATATACACTTTTAGATCATTTGCTTAGTGTTTTATTATAGAGTTTCAAAGGCATATCAACACGGTGCAAGAAAGTTTGCAAATATGGTGCAAACCAATGCAGGGAATCCAGAGAAGGTCATATGCCCTTGCAAATGTTGCAAAAACCTATTTTACCAACATTTTGATACAATGTATGGGCATTTGATCATTCATGGGATGGATCCTACTTATACTACATGGGTGTTTCATGGCGAAAAATTGAATGCATCATTGCCTCCTCAAGATGTAGAAAATTTTGAGACATATAGGATGTATAGAGATGCATTTCTTTAAGATGACAATAACTTAGAACCTGAGAATAAAGGTCGAAAGAAAGAATTTTCTAATTTATATAAGGGAGTTGAAATTCCTTTATATCCCGGTTGTACAAAGTACACAAGAATATCTGCAATCGTTGTCTTATACAAGCTTAAAACTACCTCAAGATGTAGAAAATTTTGAGACATATAGGATGTATAGAGATGCATTTCTTTAAGATGACAATAACTTAGAACCTGAGAATAAAGGTCGAAAGAAAGAATTTTCTAATTTATATAAGGGAGTTGAAATTCCTTTATATCCCGGTTGTACAAAGTACACAAGAATATCTGCAATCGTTGTCTTATACAAGCTTAAAACTACGCATGGTATATCTGAGAATGGTTTCAATGAACTTCTTGAAATAATTCAAGACATGCTACCACATGGGAACACTCTTCCCGATTCCTGTAATTCAACGAAAAGGTTATTGAAAACCTTTGATTTAGGATATGAGAAGATACATGCATGCGTAAATGATTGTTGTTTGTTTAGAAAGGATCTCGAGGATTTGGAGACATGTCCAAAATGTGCATCTTCACGTTGGAAGTTAATGAGCGGACTAAGAAGATTCAAAAGGGGATACCTGCAAAAGTTTTATGATATTTTCCAATTATACCATGATTTAGAAGAATGTTTAGGTCACCTGATAAGGCAGAACAACTAATATGGCACTTAACTCACAAAAGTCAAGATGGAAAAATGCGTCATCCAGTTGATTCA
>NC_036252.1:15398126-15417795 GCF_002742605.1 Olea europaea var. sylvestris
GCTTGCACGATGACCTAAATCTGATGTGATGTCACATTCTGGTTATGTTATCAATGGACATCGATTTCACACAACCGATGTTAGCAGAAGTACACAGAATAGTGGTGTTTCTATTGAGGCGCAAACTATTTGCCGATCTAGTGTGAAGGATACAAGTCACGTAGTTGATAAAATTTCTTATTATGGGGTTACAAAAGATATAATTCTACTAGACTATCATAGTTTTAAAGTTCCTATGTTTCATTGTGATTGGGAAAATATAGATAGCGGAATCAAGATTGAAGAAGGGTTTACGCTGGTTAATCTTCATAGAGGACAACATCAATTTGAAAGAGATCCATTTACTTTAGCATCACAAGCAAAACAGGTTTTTTATTCTAGAGAAAGTGATACTTCTATTTGGTATATTGTATTGAAGGCACCTCCTAGAGGATTTTATGAGTCAGAAAATTTTGATGAAGATGCTTATACTCCATCCACATTAAATGCATCATTAAGAATTGATATGACTACTGAAGATGACGGCTATGTGAGATATGACTGTGAGGGCATTGATATTGAATAAGGTAACTGTATAGATTTAAGATTCTTTCTTTCTTGCGTTATTTTTATTGATATTACATTAATGTTAATGTCTCTAATTCCATTATTTCTTAATTTATGTATATAGATGCAAATGATGAAAGCTGAATTTTGTGGAAACTGATGTACAAATGTCCGGACATAATATGTCAGATCTTGGTAAAGTAAGTTATGAGGTTGTATATAAGGGTTTAAAATGTTTTTATGTTAAATTTAAGCAAAAAAATGTGTTTTTCTTATTTCTGCAATGCAGTCATCTAATCAAGGATACAACAAATCAAAATGAGCTAAAAAAGCTTTAGTTGTTGCTGCCACAAGAGAAGGAAATGAAGGCATAAGAGTATCAGAGAGAGGTTCTAATTCCATGCGACATGATGCAGAAGTCTTGCCTAATAGCGTCAATACTACTGAAAAAGGAAAGAAAGGAAGGGGTCGAGCAAAGCTAAACTATCTCAATAAGGGAAAATGTGCAAAGTTAACTGTAGAATTTAATGAAAGAGGTCAACCAATTTGTAAAGAGTCAAATAAGTTATCATCATTCCTTGCAACCACAGCTAGGGAACTTATATCTATTACAAAGAAAAATTTGAAAGATTTCAGCGAAAGTTTTCTTGATGACATATGGGAGCTTGTGCAGGTGATATAAACTTCACATCATATATAGTTTAAATTAAATTAATATTAATCTTACATATTTTGATGCAGCAATGGTTTGATATTGACATTTGTCATAGAAAGTACATTATACGAAAATTGGGAAAGAGTTGGAGAGATCATCGATCTAATGTGCTGAAAACAATCAGCGACAAAGGAAGAACAATTGGCATGAAACGAGCTGTTGCTCTCCTCAAGCCAGATAACATTGACTCAATGGAAGAATGGCATGTATTTGTCAAAGAACGCAATTCTCAACCATATAAGGTACGTTCCATTGCTTTTATATACTAAATGTGCCATAATGTTGTGCTTGTACTATAATTGTTTGATTTTGCAGGAAAAGAATGATAGATTCAAAAAGATGAGAGCTAGTCAAACTATGTTGCACACAACGAGTAGAAAAGGCTTTGCTCGCTTAGAAGCTGAAATGGTAAAATTTATGTTACATTATAAGTTAAATTTGTTAAAAAATTTGTAAATATGTACAAACTAACATATATACTTCTTGGTCAAAACAAATCGCAGCGTATTGAAAGTGAAGACCCTGATTCCATTAAGAGAAATGATATTTATATTCGAGGACATACGCGAAAAAATGGTGGATCAATTAATGAATCAGTTGGGGAAACATTGGTAACGATATTGGTTTTTGAATTTCTTTTTTGGTTATTTATCAGTTTATATTTGCATTACTTTAAACCATTAATGTATTTCTCGATATCAGAAAAAAAATAAATGCTTGTTCAGAAACAGTTACCTCTCCAAGTAAACATTCTCTCAAGGATGATAGTGTTGCAAGAACACATGGTCCAGAACGTCGAGGATGGGTAAGAGGGCTTGGCTTCGGTGCAACTCCTTCAAAGTTGAATGCTTTGGTACATAGTCAGAACATGCAAACTCAAGTACAAGAGTTAAGAGATGAAATTAAAGAATTAAAAGCTTTGTTTCAACAGAAGAGTAAAAGTGTTGAACAAGAAAATGTAAGTTTGAAACTCTCGTTACTAAATGATATTATATATTTCATATTCTTTTCTATATTCAAATTAACAAATTGTACTTTCATATGAATTTTACAGCATAGTGATAGAAGCTCGAATGGTTTAGATAGCCTTCAGAGTAAAAAATGCAAATTGTTATGTTGGTTTGGGGAAGCTGATGTAGTTGCGAATGGTGAAATCGAATCAAAAAATCCTTGTGATCTAGTGCATCATGTACCTCTTGGCAATGAATGTTGGAGAGTTTGGGTTAATGAAGTGATTGACAATGTTACCTTATATCATCCCACACGTGAGCTATTTATTCTTGAAGATGCATTAGGAAGTACAATTGCATGGTCAATCAGGTTCATCAAAATGGATTTGCTGTAAGCACAATAAATGTATGCTTTACTTTTTTTTTATATCATTTTTCATTTGCGTACTTACTTTAATATATTAACTATACCCTCATTTATTTTTGTGATGTGCAGGGAGTTGATTATTTTTTGGATAACAAAATTATTGATCAAATTAATCAAAATCAATGTGGATTAATTATTTTGTACTATTTTGATTACTTGTTTTTGGAGTAGTAGTTCATACTTTTGGATGTTGATATAAACTATTTTGAGTAGGCTACTGATGTTCTTAGTTCATTTCTAAATTAACTCGACATTTGTATTGGTTTTATTTTCTAAAATTATGGGAGAAGTTATTATATTTGTGTTTATATTGGGAATTATGTTCTTTAATTATTATAGGTTTAATGGTTATCAAAAAATAAATATTTAAAAAGAAATGAATCTTTATAGCGTACAAAATGTGAAAGTCATATACAATTTCATTATTTTTACGGCATGCTAGTGCATGTCATAAACAAAATGAGACAACCATTTACAACATACAAAAATGTTTGCCTTAAAAAATAGTATCTTATTTACGGCATGCAGAGTCATGCCATAAAAGGTTAAGCATTTATAGCATGCAAAGAATGTCGAAAATAGTTTATTAACGGCGTGCTTCTTGTTTTTTACGGCATGCAATGCATGCCGTAAAAAGATATGCATATTTACGGCATGGCTTTATACGGCATGCGACTGTATGCCGTAAAGTACTTTTTAAGGCATGCAATGCATGCCGTAAAAAGCAAAATCTGTTATAGTGATGACTCTCCTCATATAAGGTACTATGACGACCTCAAGTCAAAAAATCAATCCCACTACTGAACGTTAGATATTAACCACTGACACTCAGATAGTTATCCATGTGGAATCTCTAGACGGGTCTCCAATGTTTTGTTCCATAACAAAACATTCACGTGTTCATTCAAGTGTCATCATACTTTAACTTGTGAGATCAGCTACTTACTTCACAAGTAAGAAATGCCACACGTGATGGTCTATCTGTAATCACGATATCCGTATCTCATTATTACTTACGACCACGAACGATTTAAGATTCAATCATATGTAATTTGTACACACAATCACAATTCCTTGTGATTAACAAATTACGAAAATTTGAATCTACGGACTCTATTATTTAATTTAATATATAGTTAATTAAATAATAGATCTGCCATTAAATCATATTAATTATATATTAAAAGTATTTATGTCCAAAGTTGATTGGATCTAGGGCATAACACTTACACATTCTACTACATATTAAAAATGATAACATTTATCACCTTTTAAATATTATATTAGATAGCATCTATCGGCTATTAAATATTGTCCCCGTTTGAGCCCCATTAAATTTATAATACATTTTTTCTCTTTTCTTTTTAATCATAAGTTCTCCAATAAAATAATATTACACATAAATTAATAACTTTTCATTTTTTTCAACACCACATTCTCCAAAAAAACACTATTTCAAAAATTATAACATCAAATAAAATCTGTATGATTGATTGTTGTAACTCAGCAGAAGTTGACATAGAATTAAACACTTGTATGCCTTTACATTATATGCCTATAAATACACCACTCAAAAGATCAATAGAAGTGTGATTATTTCTCAATTAACTTCATTCTTCTTTAGATTTTACGTGGTATCAGGACCTCAATCCAACAAGAACTCTATGACCAACGAGTCACCACTACTACTCCATCAATGACTAGCCACACCCCTCTCAGTCACTAACACTGCCGCCACCGCTTCATCATCTTCTTCTTCTACTATTTGTCATTCATCTCTATCAATATCACTGCTCAAACACCCCTTAAGCTTACCACTTCAAATTACACCTGTTGGAGAATCCAATTTCATGCCCTTCTTGTTAGTTATGTTTCTGTGGGCTGTAACCCATGTCCACTGATATGTGTATTTAATACACTTATTAGGGCTTTGAAATATTAATATTTCATTGTTCTTTTGATAAATTATATCCTAATTTAGCTTATAGTTCATTTATTAGGAGAAACTCGATAAATGGATGTGAAATTAGAAGAAATGAGCAAAAAAGGAAAAGTCCAAAGTTTGAGGACCAAATTACAAATATTCAATAGTTCTTTATATTGAAATACAGAAGTAGAATTATCCAGAAATTAAAAAAAATCGATAAATTAGATCGTCTAGATGTTCACGTGTATGTTATATTAAGAATAAAGTATTTGAATTTTTACCTAAATTCAATAATCAATTTTTTAATTAATTCTGAATCACAAACTACAAACTTTTTAGATCACGTACTTACAACTTTTTAATTCCAATAACTTAATACGTCAAACTTCCAAGTTTTCTATGATATTCTTCAAAGTTAAAACTACACTGATAGGTGAGCATCTTCTTTTAATTAAATCAAGAAATCAATTCTTGAATGGACAATTGAAGAAGATAAGAGAATAATTTTCTCTCTATTTTTCTCCATCCAAACTTGAACTGTGTAGAATTATGTATTATGATTGTTGTAGGAATTCTAAGTTTTATCTAGTCGCTATTTATAGAGATAGAATAGTTTCAATCCTTATAAAATAATAATTCCATATTCAAATAGGAGTTTTAATTAAAATCCAAGTAGTAGTTTTAATTGAAGTCTAAATCCAATTATTTTACATTTAACTACATGTGTAATCCTAGAACTTCAATTATAATTATAATTAAGTTTACAACTTTCATAGTAATTATAACTAAATACAAAAATTTATTGTAATTATAATTAAGTCCAAAACTATTATAATTATCGTAATTAAGTTTCAATACTTCATAGAGCTACCGCAGGGTCTAATCGAACATATATTATCTAAATTTCAATAATTAGATCCTTTATAGCCTACCCTCGACCACTTAACCTAGGCAAAATACTAAACTCTTGGAATATACAAGATCACATAAACCAATTAATCTATAATACTTTCCTCAGACCTATTGTATATGTATTTTATTCTCGTTCGGGATCCGATAGTTAGGAACGAGCAAAAATGACAGTTTTGTCCTTCTAATCATTCTCACTAATTTAAGTATCATTTTTTTTACGACCCTGTGAACTAATATGTCAAAGTTTAATCGTCGCTATTTAGTGAGCTCAAATTTTAATTGTTCAACAGAAAATACTTAAGTAGTCATTCTCCCCATTTTTAGGGTGATGGTTCTCGATACGAATTCATGTTCTCTACTTTGCTCATTCTCAAATTTTCAACTCATCAAGATATTTGACCAATCAAATTGATCTCAGTCATTGATGAATCAAAGCACCATTAAAATCAAGAAAAGATATACATAATCCTGTCAATGGATTTAAATGAAATACACAACGGTCAAGTGGAATTTAATTTTTCACACGGTCATACTATAAAATTAAACTCGACAAGTGTTTCGCGCAATACTCTCCAAATGTACTATTGTCATCTTTAATTATTTCTGTGATAAGAAAAAGTCACAAACTTGAATAATGAATGAGTTAACATTACAATCTTTCAGTACAAGATGTCAACCCTTATACGTAGATCGTGAACAAATTATTTATTATCAATATATAAATTATGCCACAGCGTTCTTCTCAACACAAGTACCCAACTTATATTATCACAAATGATCGTAGGTACTTCAAATTCACATGCTCAATAATAAATAATTGCAATAAATAAAGTAAAAACAATTTTATTTGATATAAGAATATTGTCATTTTTACATTAGCAAAACCATACTATATAGGCACACAACCCAACAATTTCGAACCACAAAACAATAATTGAAGGTTGTTAGGGGGTCAATTGGACACAATTAGAAGTCAAAAACAAATGAAATATGATCAAAGTATTTTCACAAATAAATTTCAAATCGCAAGTTATATTCTAATTTTTTAGTCAAAAATTGAGACCTATTTTTGGCATAGTAAATGTTTGAATTGGAAAATTCTAAATCCAGAAAAATTGTAGCCCTTTGAGTTATATTTTCAACGTACTTTAAATCACCTCAATCAAATATTGAAAGATAAAGTTATGGCAAAAAATACTGACGGTTGTGCAGAGATGAAAACATACACCAAGAATGCAACTTTTCTTATTCGATTGGAACTCTTTTGAAGATCAATTTGGATGTAATTTCAATCAATTTTCAACTCCTACAAATACCTATCAGCGAAATACATTAGATACACTTTTCATACTTCAAATATACATCAATTATATCATCGTCAAATGGAGGTAAATTCATAGTTTTTCTGAGATAATTAAAGGTAGCTCCAAGATTTCATTAATCTGAAAATTCAACCTTGATTTTTGGGCAAGAAAAAAGGCTCAATTAAAGATTAATCAATAAATTATTGAAGAGATTCAAGATTCATCTTCGTTTTCTTCCATTAATCAAAATCTGGTGATGTTTTACAAATTAGTTATGATTTCTTGTAATTTTGCAATGCTGGACTAGAAATCTTGTTACTAAAGCATTGATGAACCCTTATTATGAAGTTAACGTAAATTTTTTATTTTGATGTCCAATATCTGTTATTTCTTATTTGGTTATTGTTTTAATGCTTTCAATTACTTGATTACCAATTGAATTGAATTGTGAATTTTATTGATTTCGAGAGAAACAATAGGAATGATAATTACTTTAGAACAATCATTGTAAAGTTCAATGGGAGAAAGAGATATACCGCTATACTTTGTATGATATTTATGGATTTTCTTGCATTTTAATGCATTCTTTCATGTTCGCATCTTTTGTAAAGAAATGAGAAGGTCACATGAAGGGATAGATTCAATCAACATTGAAAGATGCTTTTAATTAACTTAAGAACATTAATCAACAAGAATAAATACATGTTGTCATGATATTGATTTGCATTAAAAATTGATTAATAAGGGAGATTCGAAGTTTTAGTAATCATCTCACACAGTATTATAAAAATCTACATAAAGTTGCTCAATAGAATAGTTGGTTAATTAGTAATTTAGCATTAGCATTAATTTATAAAACAAAATTTGCTATTCGATTAAAGTTAAGATTACATGATCCTAGATTAGATATGCCTCGTAGGAATGGTTCGTTTTAATTTATTTTTATTTTAATCTGAATTTTTATTACTTTATTGGTTTTAATTTCATATTAGAAAAATATTGCAGTGCTTTATCTTCTTATTTTCAGATCTTGTATGTAAAGTTCGAGGTATGATGATATTGGTTAATTTAATTGAAAAATCAAACTAACATTCAGATTAAGAAGAAATGAATAGCTAGAAGCATGATAAAAACAACAAGTTGATCTAATGGCAGAAAGTATAAAAAATCAAATTGTCGTTAGGATAAATGAAATTACAGCACATATGGTTGTAGCTACGAGAGATGAGAATGAGAGATTTATAGCATAATATGTCGTTCCACAGTAGTAGAAAGAAAATCTAGTAACCTAGCATTTGGGCAAGTAATTTTCACTTCAGAACGACGTAATTAATATATTTCATAATGCATTGCAATTCTTTGGGAGATCCACTGAAAATCCGAATGCTCATATCTCCAGGTTTCTAGACATAAGTGCAACAATTGAATATTCAGGGATTTCCTGCGATACAATTTAGTTGAGAGTCTTTCCTTACAATTTGAGAGATTTAGCTAACGAATGGTTGGACACATTCCCACCTCATAGCATCACCAGTTAGAAAAGGCTGAGTCTAAATTTGTAGAGTAAATATTTCCCACAAAAAAAGATCGCCAAGTTGAGGGACGAGATCACTACATTCTCCTAATTTGATTTAGAATGTTATTTAAAGGCTTAGGAAAGATACGAAAGTTTGCTTTGACAATGTCCACACAACATGGGTTGTAAAAATGGGTCCAAGTTCAGTATTTTTAAATTCGATAAGCAGGGCTAACATTGACTCCTCCTGTGATGGGTCAATTACAAAAAGGACTACAAATCAATTTATTAGATAATGGAGGATTTGGCATACACCAGTGCATTATGATCGACTAAGAGATCAAGTGGAAAACGAGCTAGAGGGATACATGAGGTTGGACACATTGATAGCTATTTCAGCATGGCTAGCAACACTAACTAAAAAGGTATATAGTTGGGAATCAATTAAATATTGAATGCAGGTCAAGCAGGTAGGCCGAGATGCAACCATTGCAGTGGAAATTATAAAAGTATGGACTGTAATGTGGGAAGCCCATTTGTTAAATTAGTCGAAGAGGTAAATTACATGCAGAATTATCCAAGGCAAGAGAATAATCCACATTCCAACATATACAATCCTAGCTGGAAAAATCATTCTAACTTGTCGTAGAGCAATAATCAGTCTTTTCAACGTGAGCCATATCAGAATGTACCACCAGGATTTCAACAGCTAGAAAAGAAACCTTCTTTGAAAGAAGTGTTGAGTAAACTGGTAGCATCATCAACTAAAGCATTAAGTAAAATAGCAAAAGCATCAAACAAATTCATGCAACAGACTCGAAAAATTTCAGATTCAAGGGATAGATATATAGAATTTGGAAAATCATGTGGGACAAATTGCAAAGGTACTTTTAGAAAGACAACATGAAACTCTAACAAGTGATACTGAGACAAATCTCAACAAGTAATGATAGTGAGTGTTGTAGAGAACAAGCAAATTGAGACAAGTACTACTCGTAGCGAGGTTCAAATTTCAAAAATCACAGCTAAGAAACACATTGTAGTAAATGAAAATGTACCTTCCATAGATGAGAAGCACGAGGATCAATCTAAAAAATTAGCAAAAAAATTTCAAATCAGAATTCAGATAGTCTACAGATTAAGGCAACAGTTCCTATCAAAATGAATTTACCTCGTATCCCCTTTCTTTAAAGACTGCAAAATAAGAAAAAAAAATTGTAAAGTTCTTGGAAATATTTAGAAAGCTTCATGTCAACATTGCGTTAATAGAAGTCATATCGTAAATACCAAACTATGCAAAATTTTAAAGGAGAACTTGTCAAAGAAGAGGAAGCTCATTGAATTTGAGATCATCAACTTAAGTGAGAAGTTTAGTGCCATCTTGCAAAACAAATTAACCCCTAAAATAAAAGATCCAGTGAGTTTCAAAATACCTTGCTCGATAAGAAACGAATCTACTTTTAGTTGTTTATGTGATTTCGGAGCAAGTATGAATTCAACGTCTTTTTCTATCTACGGGAATTTAGGTTTGGAAGAGCTAAAGATACAAATATCTCACTTCAGTTGGCAAATAGATCAATCAAGTACCCTTGAGAAGTGGTTGAAAATGTGTTCATTAAAGTGGGCAACTTCATATTCTCAGTAGACTTTGCTGTCTTGAACATAGAAATATCATGAGATGCATCACTACTGATCTTAGGTCGATCATTCCTATCAACAAATCAGGCTATCATGGACTTTGAAGCACATGAGCTAACCTTGAGAGTGGATGATGAGCAAGAGAAGTTCAAAATTTATGCTACTATTGAGAAACCATTCCATAAAGAGAATAGTAGAAAGGTTAAGTAGTCACCACTTCTATTCCATCAATGATCGACCGCATTCCTATTGGTCAACACCACCACCACCACTTTATCATATTCTTCCTCTACTATTTTGTCCATCTCTATTAATGTTGAGACACACAACCCCTTCCCTCCCTAAAACTTACCATTTCAAATTAAGCTTCTTAGAAAATTTAATTTCATACTCTTCTCATCGATTATGTTTCTATGATTTTTGTTGACCTCATTTTCCGTTAGGGCCATGCAGATAATAGAAGTCGGACCCTCTCGCGTACACGTAAGCTGGTTACAACATGCAAAGGCAAATCAATGATCAAGAACACTCCAAAATGAGGCATAGGAGCAGCTCTTAGATGCGAAATAATGATATTCGAATTTAGGTAATGTATGTTAGGAACAATCCCGTAATAATTAACGATCACAAGTGACTATATAAAAGAGAAGACAAATGATAGATAATAGTATTGAGGGTTGAATTAAGACAACTATTTTTGTACTCAAAATTACATTAGTCTTCAAATGTTACATGAGAAAGTATCTATAGTAGTGCAAATAAAATGGTGGCCGTCGGATGGACATACACTTGACCTTATTTCCTTGATTCAAAAATCCAATCCTAGCCATTACTTTGACTTTCCTAGCTTGTTGTGCATTTAATGCTCTTACACATGACAGACATCTTATTAACAAGACAAAACATATACACTCATTACAAATGTCACATCAATAATTCCAAAGAGATCTCAAGCATGAATTCAAAATCTCGTTGATCTATAGAGCCTCAGATTTGACATTGTGAAGCTCCTCGAACTTCAATTTGTGAGGCCTCTTCTCTTTAGCAACTCTACTTTGGTGGAATAATGCAAAGCCGGACCTCGGCATTGGCCTCAGGGCCTTGCCCTCCATGCAAGGTGCTTCAGTGGTGGTAGGTCCACAGCTACAGTGGGTCGGCAACATGGAGCCACATGTGGCAAGGCGTAACAGTTTTGTCGATGGTCGTAACACCGTATCCACCTCAAACTTTTTACCAACAATGGCCTAACCATTGTAAATCGAGTATTCATTTTGTATTCATCAAGATCAACTCATTCTCAATGTCATGATCGATCTTTCTGCGTAATATCATTCCTTTTATTGCTTTCTACACCTCATTTTGGGATGCTTGGATTACCCTAGCCACTATTTATGTCAAACCATCTCGTGGTCAAATAATGCAAATCAAATCCTAGATTTCCAATACACGATAAATGGAACTCAGTCCATTACTGAATATATTCAGCATCTCGAAAGGAAAAATTGATGAAGTAGCTTTCTTGATTTCCTATGCACTCTAAAGACTAAACCACCACGATTCTTGACAGTTCACCATCAAAATATAAAGATTGTGTCATGCAGAACACAATCTAACAATAGCAAGATTGGAAAAAAAAAATGGGATAGATAGAGAAAGAGAAGAAGATGGAGAGAATGAATAGAATTTAGAGGAAGAAAATATTAGTTAATTCAATATCAAAGTTTAATTATTACTCCTCGAACACTAATGGACCAAGTCGTGTGACGTGCACTGTCGACCGATATCAACAAGAAGTTGGACCCACCCCAAGGCTATTAGAATACAAAACTTATTATGACTTATTTTTTAAGAGAATTTCAGCTATCTCCCCAGTAATATATATATATATATATACACACACACACACACACACACACACACCAAAAATTTCTCTATTTTCATAAATTTATGTTCTTCTATCTCCATCCCTGCTCCCCTGGGCCTCATATGGTATCAGAGCCATAAGTTAATTAGTGAGATTAATTTAATCTTACACGATAGGCACTGTTCAAAATAGGTGATATTGGTCTATTTCCTGGATGTCTGCTGAATAGACGTTGGTCAACCTGTGTTAGGTGGTCCCGTTTGTAGGCTTGGTAAGAACCCAGTTTATCCTATTTTACTATTTTTATTGTGTTTAATTATTTTGATTTCATTTTTTAAATATGTCTTCGGTTTCAAGTTGGCTTAGGAGATCTAGGTCTAGAAATAAACAACAAAATCAAAATGAAAATAGTTCAATTTATGTAATAATTTAAAACTCAAAGCTAAATTGAAAACAAAAAAATCTCAAACTCGAAATGAGTTAGGATCATTTTGTGAGCAATATGGATTTGAGAAAGTCTTACCTCCTTCTTCAAAATCAGAAAAACTTTTCCATAAGAAAAGATTTTCAAAGAAAAGATATTTTAATAATTCTCCTGAAGAAAATTTTTACAAAAAGAAATTTTCAAGAAATAAAAACTTTTCAAAAAGAAAGTTTTCAAAAAATTATTTGAAAAAGGATTCAAATATTACTTGTTGGAAATGCAACAAGACTGGTCATTATTCCAATAGATGTCCTCTCAAAGATAAAATTAGTACTCTTCAAATTGATGAAGATACTAAAACTCAGCTTCTCAATCTTATTCAAACTAGTTCTGATAATGAGTCTAACTCTGAATTAGAACAAGTTTTTCTCAATCAAGAAGATTCTGATTATGAATCTACTCAAAATTCTTATTCTTGTACTTCTTCAAATGATAAAGAAATTTGTGGTTGTAAAACTATAAATGTCTTAACAGGAGAAGAAGAAATTATTCAAAATATCATTGGTAGGATTGATAATCCTAAACTCAAAAACAAATTTTCATCTCTTTTATCTTCCTCTACATCAAAAGAAAATTTTGATGACATCAATATTACAAATATTCTTCGTCGTGCTCAAAAGGAACTTTCAAAAGGTTCTAAACCTTCAATTCCAGATCTTCAAGGTGAAGTTAAGGATATGAAAAATCAAATCTCAAAACTTGAAAAACAAGTTCAAGATATTCGTATGAAAGTAGTTTGCCTTAAAGCAAAAGACTTAACCAATGAATATTATTCTCAAAATAAAGTTAAGTCAAAATCATCTTCAAAACTACCCTCTCATAACTCTGAATCATCTTCATCCGATTTCTCTTCTACTTCCAAATTTCCTCAAACTGAAGAAGAAAAAATTAATGTTATTAATCGAATTCAACTTCAGAAATGGTACTGCAATATGACCATTGTAGTCAACAAAGAATTCCAATTATCAACTCGTGTTCTGATTGATTCAAGAGCAGATCAAAATTGTATCAAAGAAGGCTTAATCCCTACAAACTATTTTGAGAAAACTACTGAACGCCTTTATGGTGCTAGTGGTAAAAAATTAAATATTAATTACAAAATTTCAAAAGCTCATGTCTGCAATTCAAATATTTGTTTTAAAAATATTTTTTATTTGGTAAAAGATTTAGATCAAGATGTTATTCTTGGTACACCTTTCATTGTTCAAATTATCCTTTTAAAGTTGACTATAAAGGATTAACTACAAAGATTTTTGGAAAGAAAATCTCCTTTGAATTTTCAAATCCTCCTTCTTATAAAGATGTAAACTCTTTAAAAGAAACTGCAATTTCAAAAATTATTCATAACATTAATTTGAAAAGAAATCATATTCAACATCTCAAGAAGAAATTTCATTTCAAAAAACTGAGAAAAGATTACAAGATTCTTTTATCAAAAACCAAATTATTGATTTACAAAAGAAAATTGAACAAGAAATTTGTTCAACTATTCCAAATGCCTTCTAGGATAGAAAGAAACATATTGTTTCACTCCCATACAATTCTGATTTTCATGAATCAAATATTCCTACAAAATCTCGTCCTATTCAAATGAAAAAAGAATTGCTTGATTTTTGCATCAAAGAAGTCAATGATTTACTTGAAAAATGTTTGATTCGTCCAAGTAAATCTCAATGGAGTTGTTCTGCATTTTATGTTAATAATTCTGCAGAAATTGAAAGAGGTGTTCATTGACTTGTTATCAATTACAAACCACTCAATATAGCTCTTCAATGGATTCGTTATCCAATTCCTCAAAAGAAAGATCTTTTGAATCGTCTTTCTAAAGCCATTATTTTCTCAAAATTTGATATGAAGTCAGGATTCTGACAAGTTCAAATTAAAGAAGAAGATAGGTACAAAACCGCATTTAATGTTCCTTTTGAACAATACGAATGGAATATTATGCCTTTCGGTCTTAAAAATGCCCCTTCTGAATTTCAAAAAATTATGAATGATATTTTCAATCCCTTTTCCAATTTCATTTTGGTTTATATTGATGATGTTCTTATTTTTTCACAAAATATAGAACAACATTTTAAACATATTCATACATTCATACATGTTATCAAGAAAAATGGTTTAGCAGTTTCTGCTAAAAAGATTGTTTTATGTCAAACAAAAATTCGTTTTCTTGGTCATTTTATTCAAAATTCTACAATTACACCAATTCAAAGAAGTCTAGATTTCACTGACAACATTTTCAGATAAAATTTTAGATAAAACAAGTTTGCAACGCTTTTTAGGTTGTGTCAATTATGTGGCCGATTTTGTCAAAAATATACGTCAAGTCTGTGCCCCATTATTTAAAAGATTACAAAATAATCCTGACCCATGGAATCATGAGTGTACGCATGCAGTCCAAAAAATAAAAAAGATGGTCAAAAATATTCCCTGTCTTTCAATACTTGACCCCACAGCCTCAATTATTGTCAAGACAGATGCATCAAACATTGGATTCGGTGGTGTGTTAAAACAAATCTCACTAGAGTCATCTCGTGAACAGTTAGTCAGATTTCATAGTGGAGTCTGGTCTGGTCCTCAAAAGAATTATTCCACTATCAAAAAAGAGATACTCTCAATAGTTCTTTGTATCTCAAAATTTCAAGATGATTTGATAAATAAAAAATTTATTTTGAAAACTGATTGCAAAATCTCAAAAGATGTTTTACAAAAAGATGTAAAAAATCTTGTTTCAAAACAAATCTTTACAAGATGGCAGACTATTTTGTCCTGTTTTGATTTCGAAATTCTTTATATTCAAGGAAAATCAAATTTCTTGGCAGACTTCCTCACTAGAGAGTTCATTCAAAAGAGTGAAAATGAGTTGGGCGAAGCAAATTGAAGAAGAGGATCAAAATCCTTTTCAAACAAAAACTTCAAGAAAGAAGAAAAGCTCTATTCCCTTCTTTCAAGATCTCTCAAAAGATCAAAAAGAAGCTTCATCTTCTTCATATACTCTTTCAACCTTTGTCAAAAAACCAAATCAAAAACTCAAACAAAAGGCTGAATCATCAAACCCTTCAAACTACAAAAAAGCCATCCAAAGCACTGGAAAACTCCCTCAAATCAATCCTCCAAATACCTTCAAATAATTTACCAAGAATATTTCTGAAACTGTCCTTGACATGGAAACCTCTTGGCTCAATAGATATAAATGTCTTGATGAATGTCTATCAAGCATCATTCCTCAAATTTTTTGGTTCATGCCTTCCAATATTCAAAAATCCAGAGAATATTGTGAGACTATCCTTCTTTTGACTGGATTAGCCATAATTTCTCATACTCCTGAACCAAAAGACAAATCAAAAATCATGTTTTCAAAAATCAGTATTAGAAGAGTTTTGTCTTACGAAGACTGGGGACAAAATTCTTGGGAGGAAAGGAGACTTCGTCTCTCAAAAACATTTTTCACAACTCAAGAAAATTTCAATTATTTTGATTACCAAAATGTGTGGTAGGAAGTCTTTCTTTTTAGACCTATTACCCATTCTTGGTTCATTCTTTTTAATCAAAATTGTAATCCTCATTTTCCAAGTTGGTTTCAAACTTGGTTCCTGTATCATGGACTTGAAAAGCAAATTTTGCCCAGTCTATCTGTTCAAGGATATGAATACTTCAAAAATGAAGCAAAACCTTTTTTGAAACTTCAAGAAAATCTTTTATTTCAGTTTGCATTCAATATGAAAGTTTCCTGGATTTTTTGCTGGGATTTCTTTCAATATCAAAATCTGAAAGATGATTTCACTTGTCTAAAGATCACAAGACGTTTCAAGATCAAATGGTGGTCAAAGTTCAAAGAAACAAATTGCTGTCCCAAAACAGTTCAATCATGGATTCAAGAACAAAGAAATTTAGGTGTACCTAAATTCTCAAAAAAGAAACAAGAAAGTCAAGCTGATTTCTTGACTGAAAAACAAAGGATTATCTCAATGTTATCAAAATGTAAGGATCCTAAAGAACTCTTAGAAATTTACGAACAAATTTCTGATTAAGGATCTTCAAAATCAAAAGAATCAGATGACGAACAAGAAGAATCTCAATTTTCTCAAGAAATTGATAATGGGGATGACTTAATCGATTTAGGTGATGACTATGCAGAGTTTCTTGCTCAAGAAAAAGCTTCAAAAAAATGACTACATAGACCCAGTTTTCTTGATGATTTGAGAAATTCAAGGATCTACAAATCAAGGGAAATTCTTCTCAATATTTGTCAAGTCCAAAAACAATGGTGCCTGATTTGTCAAGATTCCAATCAAGTCTGTGGACAACATCAATCACTACTTTAATAAAGAAAAGATGATCTTTATTAAAGAAAGTCAAAAGTTGGCTCTACTTTTCAAGATATTTCATGATAATGTCGTCCACGCCTCTTTTCAAGATTATTTCTCTCAAATGAAAGAAATTTCAAATTCGGACTACATTATAAGAAGAGCTCAAGAGTTCACTTGAAGGCAGATCGAATTCAGCAAGAAGAAGTTTATGTTTTCTTTGTAATTTGTCTCTCAAATATTTTCATTTTCAAGTATCTTTGTAATAATTTTCTTCTTCAATAAAATTTCTCTATTTTCATAAATTTCTGTTCTTCTATATATATCTGCAAATGATACAAAAATCATATATCCACAAAAAACAAAGATAGCATTTTAACATTTTTATATTGTTCAATAATGTTTGATCCACACATTCTTTACATGCGTACTTAGTAAATTACCTTTGTTATCGCATTAACAATTACAAATATTTTATTCTAATATTTCCTTTGGTCGACCTTTTCATTGAAGGTGTTAGCAAAATCAGAAGAACAAGAGGCTTCAATTAGTTAAGAAAACTGTAATCCGAATTTTAAGTAGTTTCCATGTGTTTCAAAACTATTTGTACTTTCATTGACTTAAATCTGATATTCAATTTCAAAAGGGAAATTACTGTATAATAATTTTTTAAACTTGCCTTGGATACAAGGTTATTATATAGAGATCCGAAGGCAGGGGGCGTGGAATGGTTGTGTGGAAATTTGAGGTTAAAGTTTAGATAAGATAATTCGAGATGGTATTAGAGCTTACACATGTCTTAAGTTTAAGTCTTGTAATTACTTATTTACGAAAAATATATTTATGAGAGAGCAAACAATTTTGACCTTTTTGTGTCTTCTTAAATTGCCTTTTGTGTACCAACAAGATACTTCTCCCAAAAAAATTAAGTACCGAAATTAAGTGCAAATGAACCAAATCGAACAATGTAATATATGATTTGACCACCTCCAACTACGTAGGCATATATAGCTACAATGACAAATGAAATCTTAAAATTATTCCACTCGTACAGATAATCTATACAAGTAGTTTGACATTGCCCGTTGATTTGAATTTTAGAGATGAATGCCACGAATTCATCTCTAAAACTACCTGTACAGATTATCTGTACATGTAGCAAAGCTCAAAATCTTATTCCTAATAAGCTCATATTTGACTTAACTAAAAAAGTTATAAAAATCTAAATCAACGTTGACAATTAATTTTGATAACTTATTCCATGATATCCACAACTTTTCAACAACATATCTCACCAACTTTTATCAAAATCTACTTTAAAATTATTTTTTTGGCTAAACCAAGCAGTAGCCAAGTATGAGATCGACCTCGTGACTTCTTCTTCCTCGTTTTACTAAATTGATTGCTAGATTCACTTGAATATGTAAAGAACCGCATGTTCATTATTGAAATAAAAACTATCGCATGGAAACCTTATGCATGATAAAAACCCCAGCATTTTCGAAGGAAATTTTATTTTATTTCTTCTAACTAATCAAACTTTTTCATGGGTTATCAATTGAAAGATGGTATTTGGGGAGACAGCTTCTTTTAAAACTCTAAAAAGTGCAAAATTGGAAGCTTTGGGCAATCAAAAAGCAAATATTCGAGGCATATGCATTTTCAACACAGACAAATAGCAACATGTCCATATGACCCCAATAATGAAATTAATTTTGGACATATCATTTTCGCAATAAATACGAAAAGTAAGAGGCGGCACTAACAGCTTAAAAGTCATTTAAACATTTGATTAGGACCACTCTATCAATTTGAGCCCAAGCGTGAAACTATGATCTCATCCAGTTGCTGGAAAGCAGGCCAAGCATCCCTATAAGTTTTAACTGAGCATATTCTTAGTTGTTCACAATCTGACCAATCTCTTTGCAAACAATTTATCCCCTTTTTTGGACATTTCATTTTCGCAATAAATACGAAAAGTAAGAGGCGGCACTAACAGCTTAAAAGTCATTTAAACATTTGATTAGGACCACTCTATCAATTTGAGCCCAAGCGTGAAACTATGATCTCATCCAGTTGCTGGAAAGCAGGCCAAGCATCCCTATAAGTTTTAACTGAGCATATTCTTAGTTGTTCACAATCTGACCAATCTCTTTGCAAACAATTTATCCCCTTTTTCAGTATTAATTGTAATGTCAAATTATAACTATCAATTTTCAAATTTGTAACTTACAATTTCCTAAGTCAAAATCAAGTCCTAGTTGAATTGTATTAGGAGTCTATTGAGTTAAAATCAAAGTCAAAATAGTTAAGGATTTGTAGTATAGGTCTTGAAGGAGTTCAAGATGTCCAAAAAAATCACATATAATCAAGGAAATACAATTAGAAGTCTAAATGGTATCAAAGAGCCGTACAAGTTATGGTCCAAATTCTTATTTGCAACTTTCAATGCATTTTTCACAAAGAAAACATTCAAATTTGAATGCTATTTTTGAAAACATTGTAGCACTTTGAGTTAGCTTTCCAACACATTTTGAATCACCTAAATCCAATATCGGGAGAGAAAATTATGATAAAAATACTGACCACTACTCAGCTGCTGCTAGCCTAGTGCTAGCCTAGCACTTGAACAATGAGTCAACGTCCAAAATTCTATTTTTCTTCAAATACTAATTTTTCAATTCATTTTCATCCTAAATATTTCTCCTATATATATCCTATCCTATAAACATCTCAAAGTGTGTTGAATCATATTATTCCATAGAAATAATTCCTTGAAGATTCAAATCATCATTCATTGATCTCTAGATTCAACCACCATATCATTATGTTCATAAATTCTTTCGAAGCTAAGATATTTCTTTGAACCATAAATCAGTCCATCAATTGAGATATACATTGAGCCATATATTTCCATATTTTTAAATATTAAACCATTGGTCAAGACATAAAGATCGTTTGATCAAACACTAACCCAAAAAATGAGGAATTCTTCATTTACTCCACCGAAAATAATTCAAATACCAAAGATCGGAAGTTATTGCAAAAGCACAAATTCCAGAGGACTAAGATAGGG
>NC_036252.1:15434998-15443701 GCF_002742605.1 Olea europaea var. sylvestris
GGTCCCCCCCCCCCCCCCCCTTTTTGTGTCTTCTTAAATTGCCTTTTGTGTACCAACAAGATACTTCTCCCAAAAAAATTAAGTACCGAAATTAAGTGCAAATGAACCAAATCGAACAATGTAATATATGATTTGACCACCTCCAACTACGTAGGCATATATAGCTACAATGACAAATGAAATCTTAAAATTATTCTACTCGTACAGATAATCTATACAAGTAGTTTGACATTGCCCGTTGATTTGAATTTTAGAGATGAATGCCACGAATTCATCTCTAAAACTACCTGTACAGATTATCTGTACATGTAGCAAAGCTCAAAATCTTATTCCTAATAAGCTCATATTTGACTTAACTAAAAAAGTTATAAAAATCTAAATCAACGTTGACAATTAATTTTGATAACTTATTCCATGATATCCACAACTTTTCAACAACATATCTCACCAACTTTTATCAAAATCTACTTTAAAATTATTTTTTTGGCTAAACCAAGCAGTAGCCAAGTATGAGATCGACCTCGTGACTTCTTCTTCCTCGTTTTACTAAATTGATTGCTAGATTCACTTGAATATGTAAAGAACCGCATGTTCATTATTGAAATAAAAACTATCGCATGGAAACCTTATGCATGATAAAAACCCCAGCATTTTCGAAGGAAATTTTATTTTATTTCTTCTAACTAATCAAACTTTTTCATGGGTTATCAATTGAAAGATGGTATTTGGGGAGACAGCTTCTTTTAAAACTCTAAAAAGTGCAAAATTGGAAGCTTTGGGCAATCAAAAAGCAAATATTCGAGGCATATGCATTTTCAACACAGACAAATAGCAACATGTCCATATGACCCCAATAATGAAATTAATTTTGGACATATCATTTTCGCAATAAATACGAAAAGTAAGAGGCGGCACTAACAGCTTAAAAGTCATTTAAACATTTGATTAGGACCACTCTATCAATTTGAGCCCAAGCGTGAAACTATGATCTCATCCAGTTGCTGGAAAGCAGGCCAAGCATCCCTATAAGTTTTAACTGAGCATATTCTTAGTTGTTCACAATCTGACCAATCTCTTTGCAAACAATTTATCCCCTTTTCAGTATTAATTGTAATGTCAAATTATAACTATCAATTTTCAAATTTGTAACTTACAATTTCCTAAGTCAAAATCAAGTCCTAGTTGAATTGTATTAGGAGTCTATTGAGTTAAAATCAAAGTCAAAATAGTTAAGGATTTGTAGTATAGGTCTTGAAGGAGTTCAAGATGTCCAAAAAAATCACATATAATCAAGGAAATACAATTAGAAGTCTAAATGGTATCAAAGAGCCGTACAAGTTATGGTCCAAATTCTTATTTGCAACTTTCAATGCATTTTTCACAAAGAAAACATTCAAATTTGAATGCTATTTTTGAAAACATTGTAGCACTTTGAGTTAGCTTTCCAACACATTTTGAATCACCTAAATCCAATATCGGGAGAGAAAATTATGATAAAAATACTGACCACTACTCAGCTGCTGCTAGCCTAGTGCTAGCCTAGCACTTGAACAATGAGTCAACGTCCAAAATTCTATTTTTCTTCAAATACTAATTTTTCAATTCATTTTCATCCTAAATATTTCTCCTATATATATCCTATCCTATAAACATCTCAAAGTGTGTTGAATCATATTATTCCATAGAAATAATTCCTTGAAGATTCAAATCATCATTCATTGATCTCTAGATTCAACCACCATATCATTATGTTCATAAATTCTTTCGAAGCTAGGATATTTCTTTGAACCATAAATCAGTCCATCAATTGAGATATACATTGAGCCATATATTTCCATATTTTTAAATACTAAACCATTGGTCAAGACATAAAGATCGTTTGATCAAACACTAACCCAAAAAATGAGGAATTCTTCATTTACTCCACCGAAAATAATTCAAATACCAAAGATCGGAAGTTATTGCAAAAGCACAAATTCCAGAGGACTAAGATAGGGCACCAAGAGTTGGGATCCGATGTCTGAAAGCTATGATATAAACTAGGAGTCGAAATTTGTTTTGAAAGAATGTGCCTCCAATATGATCGAGGGAGACTATGAGACTTGAGGTCAGAAGTTCCACTGGGTAAATGAGTCTGGACCACTATATGTTTGCTTCGATTTATAGTAGATTACTGACTGACAAAGTGCCCGAAATTTTTACCCAGTTAGGGTTTCTTCATGATCATCTTTGATGTTATTTACTGCTTTAGTTATTGATTGTGGCATTCAAGCAATAGGGTAATTGAACTTGATTGACTAATCGCCTAGAATCTACTAAAAGTGACTTGTTGTTTGTTAATTGCTTATTTCCACACGTTGGGCCTAAATAAATTGGCTAATTAGAACTTTCAAGTGATATCAGAGCCTAAATTTGATCCTTGACCCTATTAGTCTAGATGGGTCAGTTATTATTCATTGTTCCTAATTTTGATAGCAGTAATTATGCCTATTAGAATGTTAGAATGAGAGCTTTTTGTAAGTCGATGGATGAGATAGTTTGGATGAGCATTCATAATGGTTGGACTACCTATTACCATCGTTAATAATATAGTTACCCTTACCCCTATTTCCGATTAGACTAAGATTAATTTAGAAAAGTGTAACTAGATAGTAAAGCCCTCCATTCTTTATTTATGGTTGTGTCACCTGAAGAGTTTAGAGGTGTATCGATGTGTGAGACCGCTAAAAAAGTTTGGAACATTCTAAAAATCACATGAAGAACCTAAAAACATTAAGAATTCAAAATTGCAAATGTTGACAAATAACTTTAAGGAAATTAGAATGAAGGATAATGAGTCTTTTGATGATTTCTATGCTAAACTGAATGATATAGTCAACTCTAGCTTTAATTTAGGTGAGTGAATTCCATAGGCCTTTTGAGAAAAGTAACGAGATCCCTGCCCGAGAAATTCAGATCTAAGATGATTGCTACTAAAGAGGTAAAGGACGTGGATTCAATTAAAAGTTTATCCCTATGTGTCACAATTGTGTAGGTTTAGGCATATAAGACCTAGGTGTCGCAAACTTTTGAATAGTAATAGAAGTCAGAATATATCTAGTTGGGTTGACTTCCTTACTAATCAAGTTAGCCACTTGACCAAGCTGATGACACAATTGACCAGAATTAATTTTGCTTTCAAGAAAGTCTGAGTTAAGAAAAGTGAGTTGGGAGATTATAAATCTGATCACAGTATTCTTGAAGGTAAGAGCGAAGGTGTACCTCAATGAATAGGTTCTTTAGTGCATGCACATATGTTCACTGTATTTTAAGAGTTTTCTTTTGCTTTATTCTTTATTGGAAAAAATATATATATATATGTAAAAATTTAAAAAGGAAAAAGATTTTTTATTTTTTATTGGACAAGTTATTTTTGCAGTATTATTAAGGTTTAGATTGGTAAATTAAATTTCAATTAATTTGTTTAGAACTTGTTTGGAGTACTTTGTATATGTCATTACATGTATCTTATGCACTCCACACATTAGACTCTTGTGAATAGGTTTTGATCGCATGTTTGAGATTTGGGATGGCCATCATTTGTGTAGTGAATTGACTTTAATTATGGAATGATCTTTGACTAGATTGATCTAAAGGTCTATTATATTTCCCTTAGAATAAAAAGATAACTGATATTCAAAAATATTGAAATATATGAAAAAGTGAAATTCACGTTATACTCTTCTCTGGAGTCTATTTGATTCGAGCAATTAGATCTGAGGGATTTCCCACAAGCTAATACCCTATGGTCAACTGACTTGAAGTTATCGGCCCAAAGTTTGTTACAAAGGTCATCTTAGTCACCTAATGGAAAAGAAATTGGACATACGATATAAATAAATGAGAGAAATATGTGGGGGGGCACTCAAGTTTATTGATAGGGGGTGAGAAAATTTATGCATTGAAAAATTAATATGAACTTTTTGTTTAAAAGGTTCTAGTAGCACTGAGTTTGACTTCATACTTTGAGGAGAATATTCATTCATTGGTAATTTTTTTTCATGTCATTTCTCATTGATTTAAGGTTTTAAGATTTCCTTACAAGAGATTAGTCACACTTTTCACACGTGTATGGCTTATACAATTTACTCCATTTAGCTTTAAAATAAGTTATGTGGATGAAATTTACTCTTTTATGAACTATGCATGTATAAATAAGCAAATAACTGTTCATTATTATAAAATTGAAAATATATTTAAAAAATCATTTGGTCTTAAAATTGGAAAAAATTTATTAGCCTATCTCATTCCTCTCTATGCATTACATGATTAGTACTTGCATTTCCTTTGTTATTCGTGACAAAAAAGGAAGAGATGTGTATTTATTTTAGAGAGTAGATTATATGAGTTAGGGGGACAAAAGAATTTGAATTTTATTGATTGATAGATGACTTAGGGGGAGTCATTTAATATATTTGCTAGAATTTTATAATTGATATAGTGTTGTTTTTTTGTCTATATTAATATAAAATTGTATGGTTTATGTCTGAATTTATAATTCACATAATATTGCATGCTTCGATGTTACACGTGTTTTATAATGTTGTTTTATCTAACTTAGTTATATGATTTTTGTTTTGGTAGTTTTCTCTTGCATTTCACATGATATTGTTGTTTCCATGTGTTTCACGAAACAGGTTGACACAAGCTGCTAGTGTAGTTTGGAAAGTGTCCATTAGGTAGATTGTAGTGGACTTTTGATTTTGAAATAAATGACTTTATCAAAGAATACCAAATGGAGAGATTGTTATGTTCAAATTATAATTAGCAATTTTCAAATTTGTAATTGGTAATTTCTTAAGTCAAAACCAAGTCCTAGCTGAATTGTATTAGGAATCTATTAAGTTATGATCAAAGTGTGTTAAAGATTGGTAGTATAGGTTTTGAAAGAGTCCAAGATGTTAAAGATATCCAAGAAGATTACATATGATCAAGGGAATGAGATTATAAGTCTAAAGGGTGTCAAAGAGCAGCACAAGTTATGCTTCAAATTCTTAGTTGCAACTTGCCATGCATTTTTCACATAGAAAGCATCCGAACTTGGAGAATACTATTTAGAAGAATCATAGTCCATTGAGTCAACTTTCCAATGAATTTTGAATCACTTCAATCCAATATCATGAGAGAAAGTTAAAATGAAATTACTGAAAACTTCTCATTTGTCGCTTGCCTAACATTCGAGTGACAGATCGACATCCAAAATTATGTTTTACTTCAAACACTGATTTTCAATTCTTTTTCATCTCACACTTTCCTTTATATATATCATACCCTAAGAACATCCCAAAGTGTGTTGAATCATATTATTCCACAAAAATGGTTCTTTGAATATTCAAATCATTGTCTTTTGATCTCTAGATTCAACCTCCATGTCATTGTGTTCATAAATTCTTTCCAAGCCAAGATATTTCTTTGAACCATAAATCATTCCATTAATTGAGTTATACATTGAGCCATTTACTTTCATATCCTTAGACATTAAACCACTAATCAAGAGACAAAGATCGTTTGATCAAACATCAACCAGAGAATGAGGAATTCTTCTTTTAATCCACTGGAGATAAATCGATACCAGGGATCGAGAGCTACTATAAAACACAAATTCAAGAGAATTAAGGTGAGGTACCAAGAGTCGAGATCTGGTGTCAGGATCACGCAGTCTATAAGGGCTAAGGTATAATCCATAAGTCGAAAATTGTTTTAAATGAGCAAACCTCCAGTAGGAGCAAGGGAGATTGTAGAAATTGAGGTCAGAAATTCTACAATGTACAGGGTCTATTCCTTACTATAAGTTTGCTATGATTTGTAGTGGATTACTAATCGAGAAAGTGGCCGAAGCTCTTACCCAGTTGGGGTTTCTTAGTGATCATCTTTGGTACTCTTTACAGATTTAATTATTGTTTGTAATATTTAAATCATAAGGTAACACCTAGAAATGATTAAAAGTGACTAGTTACTTGATATTGCTTATTTTCACTTATTGGGTAAAAATAAATAAATAAATCAGCTAATTAGAATTTTTATTAATAGTCAAAAAATGGTAAATGTTCGAATTGCAAAATTTATAACTGAAGTAGCACCACCACAATTTAATAGCGTCATGAGGCATCGACCATCAATGTATTACAAACAATTCAGAAAGAGGAAAAAGAAGCCCGTACAAATGAATCCCTTTCTTTGTCACCAAAGAAGCTATTGAAATCCTCATTTTGTACTAGTTTTGCTTCATCTTATACAACAACCAACTCTAAGCATTTCCGTGATGTTTAGAGGTCCTTTGCTGTATTTCAATACTAACATCCTACTGTTTGTGCCTAACCACAATCCTACTGATGTTTCAATCATCTGTCTAGTCCACAAAGTTTAGTTATGGTGTTTGAATATTGGAGTCTACATAACTTGGATCAAGGATCTAGCCATGTGACTACTCAACATATCTTTCATGAAATGCGTGTTTCGTACACCATATTAGACAACAAAGTAAAGTAGATTTTAGCTTCTTTTTCTTCTTTACTGTAGTTTGATACTGTTCAATTCTATTACCAAACAAGGCAGAAATATTATTGTGTGAGGAAAACCATATTGTAAATTTACTTGGACATGTAAACTAATGTACTAGTTCTTTTTTCTTCTGCTACATAGCTGCTAGAGATAAAGAGATAGGTACATTATAATACACATCTTTGATAACATTTATCACCTTTTAAATATTATCTTAGATAGATATATCAGTTTGTAAATATTATTATTATATGTATGATAGATTGTTGTAACTCAGCAAAAGTTTACTTAGTGTCAAACACTTGTATACCTATTAATACATCCCTCAAAAGATCAATAGAATTGTGGTTGTTTATTCTCTCAAACATATCTTTCTTGATTTACATGCTATCAGAACCTTAATCCAACAAGAAGACTATGACCAATGAGTCACCATTGTTTCTCCATCAATGATCGGCCACACCCCCTCTTGGTTACTACCACCACCACTCCATCATCTTCTTCTTCCACTATTTTTGTCCTTTGTCTCTATTAACGTCGCTGCACAAACACACCTAGAGCTTACCGCTTCAAATTACACCTTTTAGAAAATCAAATTTCATAAATTTTACATCAATTATTAGCTTATGTGTAATTTTAAATCTACTGAATATTTATTTAGACCAATGTGTGAAAATAATCAATTAAAAGAAACAAGTCACTTTTAATTGTTTCCAGATGATTAGATCAAGATAAGTTAATTTATCCTATGTTTTGAATACCACAATTTGTAAATTACGTGAAGGCTAATTGGTGAAGGTAGATTTTGGTATTTGATCAATAATCTTGTGTGTTTTGATCTATGGTTTAATGTGAAAGTTTATAGTTCGATCAACAAATCTAAGTTTGAATGAAGTTATTGCTCAAATAATATGGTGGTCGAATTTTTTAATCAATGAAAGTGTTTTGGATCTTCAAGTAAATTATCTCTATTAAAAAAAATAGGACTATGATTCAATATATTTTGGGGCATTCATAAGCTAGGATATATATAGAAGAACGTGTTTGGGATGAAGTATGATCGAAAATCAGCATTAAAACTAAGATAGGATTCTGCATCATCAAATCGCGAGTTAATAACCCAAATGGTCACTGAATTTTCCAAAAAGTTTTCACCAGGTCACTGTACTTTAAAATTCACCCAAGTCATCACTGAACTTTGCAAAAAAAATTCACGGGATCACTGAACTTTATAAAAGGCTTCCACGGGTCACTGAACTTTAAAAATTATCTCATTCATCATTAAACTTTACAAAAACTTTCCCAATGGTCATTGAGTTCGATGACCCCGTGTAAATCTTTTGACAAGTTCACTGATGAGTGGAGTGATTTTTGAAGTTCAATTGCCCTATGTAAACTTTTTACAAAGTTCAGTGATGACTTTGATGATATTTAAAGTTCAGTGACTCGGTGAAATTTTTTTACAAAGTTTAGTGACCATTTGGATTATTAACTCTCAAATCGCAGCTCAAACGACGCTAGCTTGAAGAGAGGGATAGCTTCTTTTCCAATATCGGATTGAGGTGATTCAAAGTACGTTAGAAAGATAACTCAAAGAGTTACAATTTTTCTTAGAGTAGCGCTCTCCAAATTCGAATGTTTTCTATGTGAGAAATGCATTGAAAGTTGCAACAAAGAATTTGAAACATAACTTGTGCAGCTCTTTGACACTCTTTAGAGTTCTAATTGCATTCTATTTATCGTGTGTGATCTTCTTAGACATCTTTGATATCTTAGACTCATTCAAAATCTATACTACCAATTCCAACTCTTTTGACTTTAATTACAACTCAATTTTAACACAACTAAACTAGATTTTGGATACGGATAAACCTAATTATAATTAGGACTCTAACAATCTTTCCATTTGGCATTCCGTAACAAAATCATTTATTTTAAAGTCAAAAGTCCAATACAATCTACCCAACAGACACTTACAAACGTTTCATCGCCCAACTTCCTGCAACACAGAAACGACAATACCATGTAAAAAAGCAAGAGGAAACTAATAATTAAAAAAATCATATAATTAAGTTATATAAAAATATCATAATAAAATATTTGTAACACCGTAACAATCAATATCATGTGAATTACAAACTTAGAAATAACTATAGAATTTAA
>NC_036252.1:15446809-15463649 GCF_002742605.1 Olea europaea var. sylvestris
TAAAAAAAAAAAAAAAAAAAAAAAAAAAAAAAAAAAAAACCCTTACAAGTAGCAAAGTCCTCTAAATAATTGATTCTACTTGTGGCAAAAATGCAGATTTCCAATAAATCAAATGGATTTAGAGCTTTTAGTACGATTTGTAAGAAATCAAATGGAGCTATTGTTTACAGTACTATACATACAATATAGATACACATATCTATAATCTATACTATGTTAAATATCGCCCCTCGGGATACTTCTACACTAGCAAAGGAAGAGTTCTCTCAAGGCTGACAGTTCAGAAATCGTGGGTTCGATTCGTGGGGCTCTTGGAAGGCAAGGCATATACTGGAAGGCATGATTTATCTTGAAAGGCAGGAACGTCTTGGAAGGCAAGGCGCAACGTAAGTTGGCTCACTAGGCACTTTGGCAGTTCAGTTGGAGAGACGCTTGGACCCTGGTCAGTAGGAGGCACATCCCGCGGTTTAATTGATCTATGTGAAGAGGGGTCGGATCACAGACCCAAGGAATAGTCGTCGAAGGCTCCACCTTGATTAAATAAAATAATAATAATAATAATAATATGTTAAATATCACATCAAGTGATAATAATTTTTTGAATGATTGTGACCATACTACAATTCTATTATTTCAATAATACTTTATTTTTCATGTTTCAGTGTGTAATAAATACTATCTATAATATATTAAATATCATAGCAAGTGATAATCATTTTTTCGAAGATTCTAGCACTGCTATAAATTCAGTTATTTTAATAATACTTCACTATTCGTTTTTGAATATATAATAAATACTATAAAGTCCTTGATCCTTTATGAATTTCATGCTATTAATTCTCAATTAATTAATACTCATATTAATCTAAATTCAATAAATCTTGACTTGATGAATCTTGATTTAATAAATCTAGAATTATTATGGATGAATGTATTTCTACTCATATATCTAGAAATTTTAATGGATGTTTAAATTTTTATGTAGCAAATGTTGTATAAAAAGAATGTGCATTTGTAGTATTTCATCATCACAAAAATTTGAATCATAGATGTTGAATTTTGATAGTACAATTTTCTTCTCTTAAATTTCTATCCTAAATTTTATTTTCTTCCATATTTTGTCTATGCCAACAACATTTATAAAATATTTCAGAATAACGTACAATACACTTTCAACTCTAACTAATATATGTGTGTCTATTTATTGCACTTTCAACTCTAACTAGTTTATACATGTCTATCTAAGCACGGGTGGAAAGGGGGTGGGACATTTTTTTTCCTTTGACAATTGTTTATTTCTTGGGGAGAAATGGAGATTAATGATGAAGTTTCATAAACTTAATTAGTAATTTCATTTCTTAAGTACTCCACCATTTCTTGTCTTATAAACTTAGAAGTCACTCGTTAAAAAATGTAAGTTGGGACCTATTTTTCAAGAGATCCACTTGTTAAGTAACTTTTATAATTTAGCCAAATATAAACTTGTCAATTATTATATAGAGTCACATCTAACTTAAAAATACATTTTAAAAATACCCACAAACAACTGAAATAAGCATTCATTTGTCTAATATTGTATAATGTAACACCACTTATCAAAATGTTGGTTTCATCGAAAATTCTAGAGAATCTAGATGTATATTTTCTTTGGTTTTTATTCTCTTGCATCCCATTAAATTCTTTCAAATCCAAGCGAAGATTATGCTAGAGGCTAAAGGTTTCTTACTTAGAGAATCCTTGGCTTAGCTTATTATTGCAAGACAATCTATTGGAGAACCACACCTGGTTGCAAATCTATAAAGCATACCTACAATTCTTAAAAAGACCACTTTTTCTACCCATTTATAAAAGGAAAAATTTTACTCATCTGCTCTACATAACTTATTCAATGCTTTAATTCAAACTTTAAATAGCTCTGTTACGTATTCACTAAAAATTTGATCTGTGTTACGGACCAGTAAATAAACAGGAAAAAGAAACAAAAAAAAGTTAGACAACTTAAGTAATTTTGCTTTTTCAAATTGAAAGGTAACTAGTAGCCGACGTGAGTAACTTATGATTTCGAATTATTACTTTCTTTAACCAAAATTCAAAAGATAGGGAAAAACGAGTTTGGATTACATTTAAGCCCTAATTTGAGCTCCATATTTCAATAAATACATTTTTCTTCTCACAATAAAATAATTTTACACGTAAACCTAAAATTTTTCCTATTTTTCGACCACAAATTCTCCAAAACTCGCTATTCCAAAATCTATTTTTACCAAATAATGGAGCTCAAATAAGGGCATAGTTTGTTTTCATTGAGTTAAATTTATTTGAAATGAGTTTGGAATTATTTATGTTGTTAACAACTTTTTTACATGTTTAATTGCACCTCCTAACTTAAAATGTCTACGTCTATTACCGTGTCTATGTGTGAGTTGTGTTCTATTCAAGTATCTTGTCAAGTGGGGTAATGAAGATTTAAAATTTCTTTCATCTTGTGTATTATAGGACCTAGTGATTAAAATCAAGATTTTAATTTAAATCAAAATTAACAATTAATTTTAACCATTCATTTCATGAGATCCATAACTTTTCAACCACACATTTTATCAATTTTTATATAAATCTATTAAAACTCTAATTTTAATTCCCATTAAATAGAGCTTTTAAGATTCCAGCTAGGAGTTGTGCTTAGGGCTTTTCTATAGTTACAAGAAGGGTGTCCATGTTATGAAAACATTGATGATTGGCTCACGAAAATTGTCACGGGGATTTTCCCTGGTTGTTGCACTTTTGACGTGGAAAAATCAAGGTCATTTGTTTTGAATAAATCTAAGGGTAAAATTGTCATTTTACTTTTTCATTAAAAAAACCCAAAATAAAAAAATAAAAGATTTGAAACTCCAAGTGCTAGAAATTAAGGTTCAGGACTTTGTCATCACAACCTTCGAAAGTTTGAAAATTTGAGTGCAATATATTCCCAGAAAAATAAGAGGGCATTTGAGAGCCATTTTTATTTAAAAATGCATTTTAGAATAATAACTTAATGAGAAGTGTGTGGTTGAAAAATAAGAAGAAAATTTGATTTACGTGTAATATTATTTTAATAAAGAATATGTGGTTGAAAAGAAGAGAGAGAAAAATACATTTTAAAAAAAATGGGTACCAAACGGGGGCTAAATTGCACAACAAATCTTTTTTCCCCCCCTCATTTTAACTAACATGTTTTGAGCTGCATATCAAATCAAAATTCAAGAAAAGAATGTTACTAACTATTTTTATTAATTAATAAATTTAGAGAAAATTATAGATGGAGGGAGTGGAAGAATATGATGTATTTCAATTGAATAAATTTAGAGACGATAACAATGCAAAAATTAACAAATAATAATAACCTTTATTACAATTAAAATATGGTACATCAAATAAAAATCATGGGACAGATATAATTACCCTTAGGCAGAAGGATATCCATCTTTTTTAGATAATTTTACCATTTAGTAAGGCACAATTCATGTTTGCATGGACATTTAACGATTAAATAGATATTTTCTAGCAGGTGGGAAATCAATACTCAATATTAAAAAATTGGAGATATAAGTGTAAGAAATAAAAAGTTAGGGGCGTGTCTGACTTGCCTATGAAAGATTTGGATCGGTGAAGGAATTTACCAAAAATAAATACAACTTTGATTTGTGATGTTACTTTTCCTTCCTTGACCATGTGGAACATACGGTCCATACCTGCCAAAACCGACCAAATCGTGTGTAAACCGTGAAAATTGACTTTTTTGTGGGGATCACCGAATCCGACCAATTGCATAATCTTACCTTTATAATGAATAGTGTATTAATCAAAATTTTACTGCTTGAAATCTCATTAATTTTCGGACATCTTGAAGTTTCCTCGCATAGAAAATCCGATCCCACAATTCCAGAAAGAATACGTAAAGAAAATTAAGAAAATTCCAGGATTCTGCATATCGAATAATTTCCATTTAAAGCCCGGAATTCCGTTTATTTTCTTAAACCATTATTGATGGCCTCTGTGTCAGTTTCTTTCGTCTCAATTTTCGAAAATTTCTGATCTGAATTCCGTGACTTCTCCTTATTTTTACGAACAAAGCAAACAGGAAAGATGAAGGTGCTGAAATCCCAGGTGTGGCAGCCTTGCAAGAAGAAGAGGCTTTAGAACAGAATCTTCCCAAACAAGAAAACCTAGAAAGGGAGAGTTTTTAGCGTAAAGAGTGGAAGGGACACAGGGAAAAAGGCTAGCAGAAAATGGATGGGATTTGTATTGGAAATTTCTTGTAGATAGATAGGGTTATGGCATCGCGAGGGGGTGGAATTGGGAGGACGAGAGTGGGGCGGTATGAACTGGGGAGAACGCTCGGGGAAGGAACGTTTGCAAAGGTAAAATTTGCGAGAAACGTAACAACAGGTGAGGATGTGGCTATCAAGATTCTTGATAAAGAAAAGGTTCTCAAACACAAGATGATCAGCCAGGTAAAACATTTTGATTTGAGTATTTCATTTTGATCTGATTAGCTAAAGTGATTATTGGAACTGGTATTTGGAGTTCATCACATCGACTAGCAGGTGTTCTTTACTTTTTCTTGCTTCTGCACTACTACGACTTTTCTGATTTATCATCTTTTTTTGCCCTTTTTATTGTAGATTAAACGTGAAATCTCAACCATGAAATTAATCAGGCACCCAAATGTCATCCGCATGTACGAGGTTGGTAGTTAACTAGTTTACATGATATTTCAACGGAGCAATAAGATCGGTTTTGATCTCGGGGTAGAAGTTATAATGGCTACTATGGTGTATGGCAACATGTGGTCTTGCCTAGTCATATCTTCATTGCTGACATGGCAGCACATGTTGCCACACCCGCAGTGGGCATTATAACTCGTGCCGAAAGTGGGCAGGAGATCAGGTCCAGCAATAAGATATATACTATTATTTGTTGAGACTGGAGAGTTGTGATTTTCATATGCACTTGATATAACAACTGCCATCTTTAATATTTTATTGAGCACTTGAAGATTCTGTATTGTAGGTTATGGCCAGCAAAACGAAGATATATATTGTTATGGAATTCGTAACGGGAGGCGAACTCTTCGACAAAATTGTGAGTTCACGGTTGTTGCAATTGGATGATGATACAATTAGATAGAACGTAATTTCTACAAAATTTGAACTTCTTTTGTTTTCTTATGGCCAGGCTAGCAGAGGGAGGCTGAAAGAAGATGAAGCAAGAAAATATTTTCAGCAGCTAATTAATGCAGTAGATTACTGCCATAGCAGGGGCGTTTACCATAGGGACCTTAAGGTGACAATGTTACTTTCATTAGTTCCCGGCAAGGATATTTTTGGTATATGATCGCATATGTTTATAATTTCTTTTTCATGATTTTTTAGCCTGAGAATTTATTAATGGATGCCAAGGGAGTTCTTAAAGTTTTAGATTTCGGATTGAGTGCTGTATCTCAGCAAGTCCGGGTTAGTATGATGGCAGACATGTTTTTTAACCATAATTTAGGATTCGTTTATTTACCAAAATAAGACGATTGAGATAATTGACGACCAATTTCTTTATTTGGTTGTATAGGAAGATGGGTTACTTCACACATCATGTGGAACGCCAAATTATGTCGCTCCTGAGGTATGCAATTAGCATTTTAGGAGAAACTTCGTATGATTTCTAACTTGTGCATAACTTTTCTCATTCTCATTCTTTTTGGTTCTCTAATCATTTAGGTGATCAACAATAAGGGTTATGATGGAGCTAAGGCAGATCTCTGGTCATGTGGTGTTATCCTATTTGTCCTTATGGCTGGTTATTTGCCTTTTGAAGAGTCGAACCTCAGTGCATTATACAAAAAGGTTACTCTTCATTAAGCTTTTACTTCAATAAACGTGCACTGTGTTCTTCATTAAGAAACAGAAAAAAAGATCTATATTAAAGCATGACAATTGTGGGATTTGTCTGTGACAATCCCTAATTTTGATTTCTTCATGGCAGATAAATAAAGCCGAGTTTTCATGTGCTCCGTGGTTTTCCTCTGGTGCGAAGAAATTGATCAAAAGAATTCTGGATCCCAACCCATCAACAGTATACTCACTTTTCTTTTGTGCTGCTTATCATATATATGCACCCCCAACCCCAAACCACCACTACCATGATGCCACTGATAAAAAGAAAGGAATTTTACTTTTGTGATTGAAAAAGGGTATTGTCTTACGGCACCTACAATAAAATTGATGATATTTTTCTCGTGTAAATATAACTTTTGAAGCCCTTCTTGGTTTTGTCGTTTGAAACAGCGCATCACAATTTCTGAGGTTCTTGAGAATGATTGGTTCAAGAAAGGATATCAGGCACCTATTTTTGAACAAGAGGATGTTAGTCTTGATGATGTGAATGCCATCTTTAGTGAATCTACCGTTAGTATTCTTGTGCCCGGTTATCTATATTCTAAAGATCTTTCCGATCAATGCACCATTGATTTTTTCATTTTTTATTTTTTAAAAATTAGTACTTGAATGTAATTTGATTATTTTTAGTTGCTTCCAGGACTGTCCAAGCCTTGTTGTGGAGAGGAGGGAGGAAAAGCCAGCTGCCACGCCAGTGACTATGAATGCCTTTGAGCTTATCTCTAAATCCCAGGGTCTCAATCTGAGTTCTCTCTTTGAAAAGCAAATGGTATGTTCACCTTAAAATCGGACTTTGTATAAGAGTTTAATAATCTTTTAATCTTCACAATCTCAATAAGATGTCTTCCATTTATTTGACTATAGGGGCCTGTTAAGCGAGAAACGAGATTCACATCCAAATGTCCTGCAAATGAGATTATCTCAAAAATTGAACAAACTGTGTTGCCTTTGGGGTTCGATGTGAAGAAAAATAATTACAAGGTAATTTATAAACTTTTCATTACCTTCACCCATGATTCTCTCTCATTCGAACCTTAAAATGTTATTTGTAGAAACACTTCTTTTTTACTTTGAGAGAGCATTACTTAGTTCTTAGTATAGACAATAGCTTATGCGTTTGTTTCTAAGTAGTGAGGTATAATGTGGTATTATATTAGAAAGAAAGCTTATTTCAGAGGAAGTTATTTTTTGTAATTATCAGATTATATTCAAGTTTACCACTTCTAAATTATTTTCTTGGTCATCTTTCTCAGTTGAAACTTCTAGGGGAAAAGTTGGGACGTAAAGGTCATCTATCAGTTGCAACGGAGGTATGATGTCTAAGAAGCTCTTTTCGGCAAGCCCTACCTCCTCCATCCTTGAGACCAAGAGCCTCTTATTCTCTAGATTGTTCATAATAAGGTTCTGAATGGGTTTTCAATTAAATTCTTATTGCAGATCCTAGAGGTGGCTCCTTCACTTCATATGGTCGAGCTCCGTAAGGCCGGAGGAGATACCTTGGAATTTCACAAGGTATTGCATTGAACTTTACTGCGGGCAACTAGGAAAAAGTTTAGGATATATATACAAAATATTATATTGTATGTGAGGTTAAAAATGAGTTTTTAGATAATGAGGATCAAACAGAATTATGTTTTACGGCTAGAGGACCTTTTAGAAGATAAACCATGTACTTGGAGATATGAGTAATTTAATGTTAGGATGTGCGAAACTGAATTTCATGACTTTGTTATAGAAGTTACCCCTAATATAGAGAGAGGGGTGATGGACAATACCGTTTATGATAAAATCGTCTACTAAAAAATGAAAACGAAAAGTCCAAAGATCGAGTGACCCTGAAAAGGAAAATATTGTTAGTTCATGTCGTTTATTCTTCAAATGCAGTTCTACAAGAACCTCTCGATTGGATTGAAAGATATTGTTTGGACATATGGTGATGAAGCTAAAGATGAAGTGAACAATGGTGAGTATGTGGATGTTGATGAATTCAGAGAAATGTAATTTGTAGTATAAGATGAACAAGATGAGTAGTTATAATTAACGTTGTTGACCTTAAATTTAGTTGTTAAAAATTATATTGTTTGCTTTAATTTTTTTTTTTTTTTTTTTTTTTTGGTGCAGGTACCGCGGCATCTTGATCCGGGCCTAGAACTCGTAGAAGTTTTAAATAATTGTTCAATTTGTATCATGAAATACTTCATCCCTTTGTTTTATGAAGTGATATGTACTCTGTTGAATTTAAAGGTTCACTGTGAATTAGACTGATATTGTGTTGTTTACCCCTGAATGATTTCCCATATAAAATTGGATGCATCTTTGAAATATATCTTTTGGTGCTCAGGAAGGTCCTATTTGGGCCTTTCAAATTTGTAATTACTTATTGGTTAAAGTAAATTTCAGCATTCTCGACCACATTTTAATTGTACTTGAGGTCCCCAACAAAAAGGGAAGTTTTAGTTGCTTTTAAGGCCTGTTTAGTATCCATTTTTTCGAAATGTATTTTTCTCTCGATTTTGCTTTTTAACGACATATTTTTTATTAAAATAATATTACATGTCAATCAAAAAAATTTCCTTATTTTTCAATCATACACATTTTTGATCAATTTACAATTCTAAAATGTATTTTTACATTAAACTACATGCCGTAAGTAAAACAAAGCACCAAAAAATGAAAGAGAAAAAACAACCTTCCACAACGGCTATATTTCCTTGTTTGGACCCCACACATCTTGCCCCCATAAATAATTCACACGTAATTCTCTTATGTCCTCTCCACGCGACCCACTCCCTCGTCCTCTAGGTCCTACGAGGCGCCAATGATGCACACACAAAACACACCAAACACGTACAGTTTGTTGGAAAGACGGCCACTGCCGACCTTGTAGTTGCGTAGAACAAAAATTTGGAGCCGACGCGATCGTCTTTGATATTTCTCGGTATCGGTTGTTCGAGTGTGGTCCCAGGGGCAGACCCACCTTAAGCTTGGTGCAGGCCGATGTCTGCAGGGGCAGACCCACATGAGGTCATGTGGGGTTAAATGACCTTACAGATTTTTGGATTTTTCTTTTCTTTTCTTTTTTTACTTGCTTAAAATGTAATTTTCTTTCAAAGTAGTGAGTCAACCCAATTAATTTTCCTGTCCAAAAAGTCCAAACCCAAATCCTATTGTAGTAGCATATAGTCTTATTTTCGTTAATGATACGTTGTTAAAAAAAATTCATTTTTAACCCCACAATTCAAATTGTCTGGGTCCGCCCCGGGATGTCTGCACTGTACTTTGGACCCAGCCTTCGCAGTGGAAGGAAATGAACCCATGACTGAGAAACAAAAACAAGCAAGAAGAGCTCAGAAGTTAAAAAATTCAACTTTACACAATCAAATTATTTCCCATAATTCTAGACCAGGAGCACACCAGAATAATGAAAGACAGGTCTTGGAGCACACCAGAATAATTCAACTTTACACAATCAAATTATTTCCCATCTATAGTTCTCTTGGACTGTCAAAGATCCGTGTATTTACTGTCAAATTATGAACTGTATATTCACTTCCATTAGACATTTAATTTGTATAGAAAATTGCACATAATTAGGCTACTGCACATAATCAGGTTGCGTATTGCAAATAATCAGGCTACATATCTTTCTTTCCATAGAGTCTGCCATTATGCTTGTATAAATAGGTGGCTGTACATTACATAATTAATACAGAAAATTCAATTCTTTATCACTTTACATGGTATCAGAGCCTTGTGATTCTTTGTCAGTGCCATCTCCCTTCTTTTTTTGATCCACCATGTCTAACAATTCCAACAACCCTCTAGTCAATAATCCTCATGAAGTTTTTGCTACCCTCCCTACCATAGCTCAACTCATTGGTGATGTATCTTCTCCATATTTCTTACACTCCTCAAATCACCCAGGCTCCCTGCTTGTCTTCACCTTACTAACTGCTGAAAATTATCACACTTGGCGTCGCTCCATGAAGAAAGCCCTCAATGGCAAAAATAAACTTGTCTTTGTGGACAGTTCACTCACCAAACCAACCATCTCCCTTTCCAAATCTCAACTGTGGGATAGGTGCAATGACATGGTGTTCTCCTGGATCCTCAACAGCATTAACAAATCTCTCCACGGCAGCTTGGTTTATTATGACAGCCCCGTGCTATTTGGACAAATCTTGAAGGGCGTTTTTCTCAAAGTAACAATCCTCATCTATTCCGTCTCCGACGAGATCTCTCCACTCTCCAACAAGATGGCTCCACCATTACTGAATACTATCACTGAATCAAGTCTCTTTGGGATGAACTCGAAGCCTTATCTCCTCCTCCATCATGTTCATGTGGTACACTAAAGGACCTTAAAGCCTCACAATCTGCTGAACGTGTTTTCCAGTTTCTAACTGGTTTACATGACTCCTTTGCTGCTCTACGGACTCAAGTCTTAGCGATGGACCCACTTCCTTCTCTAGTGAAGGTTTACTCCATCTTTCACCAAGAAGAAACACAGCGCCTTCTTCACATCTCTGGACCGCCTCCGGAAAGTGTAGCTCTTGCTATATGTCCTTCCTTCTCACAGCATCGTAACCCTTTCGGTCGTGGGCACGATCGTCCCAAATGCACTCATTATGGTAAAGATGGCCATTGGAAGACAACTTGCTTCCGTATTATTGGTTATCCCACCGGTTGGCGTCGCCCTCGTCAAACCAATGCTAACCAGTCCGCTCAAGCCAATGCTACTCCATCCTCCAATGATGTTTTGGCTCTCAGTCTCAATCCTGAACAGGAACAACAATTTCAGTCAACAGTACCATTTACTGCAAATTTTATTGGTAATTCCATTGCTCTCTCCACTCACCTGAATTCTATTACTCGTCCTTGGATCATTGACACAGGTGCCTTCGACCATATGTGTTCCTCACTCGATGCCTTCACCACAATTCATCCTATCACTCATCCACGCTCAGTCACTCTCCCCAGTGGTGACTTAGTAGCTGTCACCCGTGTTGGTTCAGTTTCTTTAGCTTCACATATTACTCTCCATCATGTTCTTTATGTTCGTAACTTTCGTTACAATCTTTTATCTGTTACACAACTTACTCAATCATCATAATGCCTTGCCCTTTTTTCCCTTCCTTTTGTGTTTTTCAGGACATCAAGACGAAGAAGCCGATTGGAGCAAGTAAAGTCCGCCATGGTCTCTATTTCTTTACTCCACCATCCAGTTTATCTTCCGTGTCCACTTCATTTGACCACTTATGGCACCAACGTCTAGGTCATCCGTCTCTTCACACTCCTAATAAATCATTAAATATTTTTCATTCCGTACAATCTTGTGATGTCTGTACTCGAGGCAAATTGTCGCGTTTAAAATTTCACTCTCCTATCAATAAAAGTACTTTTGCATTTAATCGCATATTTTGTGATATATGGGAAGGTTATCCCACTGCCACTTTATCTGGTGCACATTATTTCTTAACAATCGTCGATGACTATTCTCGTTACACTTGGACATATTTAATGAAATTAAAATCAGATACCTACACATGCTTCCGCCATTTTTTTGCTTATGTCTAAACTCAATTCAATTGTATGATCAAACATGTGCGCACTGATAATGGCCAAGAATTTTTAGCCCATAATCTTCAAACATTTTTCAACAATAATGGCATTCTCCATAAACGTACTTGTGTTGAAACATCTCAACAAAATGGTGTTGTAGAACGCAAGTACCGTCATTTACTCAACGTTGCCCGCTGCCTTCGCTTTCAAGCCTACCTTCCCCTCAAATTTTAGGGCAATTGCATCCTCACCGCTACCTACTTAATCAATAGAACGCCTTCCGCTATCTTAATGCACAAAACACCCTATGAACTACTCTATCACACGACTCCTTCCTATGATCATTTATGTGTCCTAGGTTGTCTATGCTATGCATCTACCCTACATCGTGATCACGACAAATTCTCCCCTCGTGCCCGTCGGTGTGTCTTTATTGGCTATCCCTCAAATCATCATGGTTATCTTCTCTATGACTTAGATACTGCCACTACATTTATCTCCTGTGATGTCCAATTTCACGAACACATTTCCTTTCTCCTCCCCTACTTCAACACCCTCATCCACCATTGTCATACCCACTAATATTCTTGACATTCTTCACCCACTATCAGCCGAACCTCCCTCCCATACCACCATCGAACCTATTGCCCCGTTAGCCTCTCCTCCCTGAGATCCATCACCACCACCTCGCCCCACTCGAACTTGACACCCTCCCCCTCACCTCCATGATTACATATGTCCTACGTTTCCACATATAAATGGCTTGGCTTCATCTCAGTTTTGGCCTTCTTCAAGTTTGTCCTACTCTCTCCATTCCTTTTTTAGCTATGATCGATTTTCTCATAAACACTGCTCTTCCTCTCCCATATCACTAACATTGCAGATCCCACCTCATACACTGAAGCCTCACGTCATGCCCATTGGTGACAAGCAATGAACTCCGAAATCATAGCCTTAGAATCTAATGGCGTTTGGTTCCTCGCTGCCCTTCCACCTGGAAAACACCCTATTGTTTGCAAATGGATTTACAAAAAAAAATTGAAAGCAGATGGTACTATTGAACGTTACAAAGCTCGCATTGTGGCTAAGGGTTACACTCAAATTGAGGGATTGGACTATCATGACATATTTGCTCCTGTCGCCAAACTTGTTATAGTCCGCTGTCTTTTGTCCATCGTCGTGGATAAAAATTGGTTCCTATACCAACTTGATGTGCACAATGCTTTTCTTCATGGGGATCTCGACGAAGAAGTCTACATGAAACCCCCTCCTGGATATTGTAAAAAGGGAGAAACTCGTGTCTGTCGACTACACAAATCTATCTATGGCCTTAAACAAGCCTCCCGCAATCGTTTTTATAAACTCTCTTCAGTTTTGCAAGCTGTTGGTTTCAATCCATCCACGGCGGACCACTCATTATTCACTCTTTCACGTGGCTCATCCTTTGCCGTGCTCCTTGTCTATGTAGATGATATTCTTTTAGCCAGTGATGATGACAACTTACTCCTTGATGTCAAGACTTTTCTTGCTAGCAAAGTCAAACTCAAAGATCTTGGTCCACTCAAGTATTTTTTGGGAATCGAAGTCGCTCGCTCACCTCGTGGCATTTTTATTAATCAACGCAAGTACATCCTGGACGTTTTATCTGACAGTGGTTATCTCAGCTCCAAGCCCTTCACCTTACCCATGGAACAGAATCACAAACTTCAAGTTGATGTAGGCGACATTCTAACTGATGCTAGCCTTTATCGCCGATTGATCAGACGTTTACTTTATCTCACAGTCACAAGACCTGACATCACATATGCTGTCAACATTTTGAGTCAATTTATGCACTGCCCACGACAGCCCTATCTTGATGCTGCCATTCGAGCTCTTCTCTTCCTCAAAAATAATCCAGGACAAGGACTCCTATTCCGAGCTACTAATGACTTTCAAGTTCGTGCTTATGCTGATTCAGATTGGGTTAGCTGTCCCACTACTCGTCGCTCCACCACTGGCTATTTCATATCTCTTGGTTCCAGTCCTCTCTGCTGGCGTTCAAAGAAACAGTCTACCATCTCTAGATCTTTTGCTGCCGTGCCATGGCCAGCGTCACTTGTGAACTTATGTGGCTTCGTACACTATTTCATGATCTCCACATCCCACATCCTCAGCCGATGCTCCTCTATTGTGACAATCAGGCAACATTACAAATTGCTCGTAATCCCGTCTTCCATGAACGCACATAGACATTGATTGCCATGTTGTTCGTGAGCAACTTAAGTCCGGCCTCATCACCACCGCTCATGTTTCTAGCTCAGCTAAACTTGTGGACATCCTCATCAAGGCACTTGGCATTGATCTCTTCACACAGCTCATTTGCAAGTTGGGCATTTACAATCTCCATGCTCCAACTTGAGGGGGCGTGTCAAAGATTCGTGTATTTACTGTCAAAATATGAGTTGTATATTTACTTCCATTAGACATTTCATTTGTATAGGAAATTGCACATAATCAGGCTACTGTACATAATCAGGCTACATATCTTTCTTTCCATAGAGTCTACCATTATGCTTGTATAAATAGGTGGATGTACATTACAGAGTTAATACAGAAAATCCAATTCTTTATCACTTTACATGGACAATGGTAATTGGTAACTAGTTGTATTTTTCAACTTCGTCGTTTCTTGGAGCTCCGAATGGTGTTGCTGGATCTTGAATTTCTTAGATTCAGTGGTCTTCTCATACTCTCCGGGAGGAATAGCCTCCATTTGGCCCCCATTTTTGGAAAATGAAAATGGGTGGAAAAGTTTTTTTTGAAAAATGAATGATTAAAAAAGAAGAAGAAAAATTACGATTTACGTGTAATATTATTTTATGAAAGATTGGATGGTTGAAAATATGAAAGAGAATGAAAAGTAACGGAAGTCAAACGGGGCATAATAGACTTTACTGAGTATGGATTGTTTACCGTGAGATTTTGGATAGGGAAATGTGAGGAGGACACGTGGTTTCGGGATTTTGATGAAACGGGTGAATCAGGACATAGGTATTAAAAGGGGACGAAGTGAATGCCTTGAGTGCCTTTTGCTAGTTGCAGCCCAATTTGGAATTTATCCCATAGCTTCATTTTTTAAAATTTATTTTTCTAATAATTAATTTTTATTCCATATTTTATAGATTTCACAAATTATTTTTCGCAAAAATCTATTAGACTATAAACTGTGTTCATGATTGAACTGTATTTGTTAAAATTTTTAATGCATATTGCATATTATAGTATAAGGGCTAAATTTCAAGTTCATTTCAAACCCCAAAAACTCAAAGTCCAACCTTGATTAAATTTCGATGACACTAAACAATATTTCTGGCTCTGCCTGTGCCTCTGCGTGGTCCGCAATGTGCTTGATATAGCCCTTTGATCCTCCTTGTCAAGTTTGTTCTCAGTCTCTATCTATACCACCAAAACAAAACCCTAATTACAGGTCATTTTCATTCTTCATTAATTAGCCCTTGGATTTTCAAATTTATATAGAAGGTATCAAATGTTTTGAACAAATTGACCGTTAGAATCAATTTCGCTGACAACAATAATTCAATTGCAATGCGAAATTTTAGTGTTAAACCTTTTTTGAGCATTACTTTTCTCGAGCTATTTGGTAAATACAACTTTTAATGAACGGTGTATTACATTTCTTATTATATGGTTGTTGAAAATGTAGGTGCAATACATCATTACTTATTGATTATTGTGGTTGTGATGGGAAGCATAAATATATATTGATGTATGTTGGCAGGATGTTAGGGAGCAACTAGTCACGGACCTAGAGAAATCCACAATAAGCAATCTTACCGTGCTACATGGATAGGGGAGTTCTCTAGGTCCATAACTCAGTGCTCCGTTGGTTCACTTGTCAAAAAATTCCACAGGTGGATTCTATGAGTGTTCTTTCCCATTTATTCCTTATAATTTTATTTGTGTTTATATATTAATATATATAATCTCTCGGGTTTTAAGGCATGCCTTGTCGTTAATTTATAACCAATATATTGCATCTAAAACATTCACCTTATGCTAGGGACTCAATTGCTTATTTGCTTGTCTTCTCATATGGAGAAGCAAACTTCACATTCCATTATAAAAAATGCAACTATTATTTACTATGCTGGAATCAACCATCTATGCACTTCCAGGATGCCCAAATACTCACATAATTTTATTTCTGGTGGTGATTCCTATGTCAATCCGTGGCATGTTTTGATAGCAGAAAACTAGTAACTTGTAACTTTGGGGCTGCATAGTTTGTTAGAATTTTTCTAGTGTGCAATAGTAATTGGGATTAATTTTAAGAAAATCAATTGGACTTTAGCCTAACATTTCTTGAAGGCCCAATAGGTTATATTTGATCATAATTGGTATTTTGGGCTGGGTGAACCTTTATGGGCTTAAAACCCATTTGTCTTGATTTATGGAATAAGTGTAGCCCAAATAGAGTTCTATATTGGGTGGGATTCTATTTGACGATTAATAAAAAATTAAAAGGCTAGATCCCGTTTTCTCTCAACAATCTATTAGATCAATTTTATCCATTAGAAATTGTCTTGCGTGGTAGAAGAGAAGAAGAGGATGATTTAGTTTTTGGCTTGTGCAATTGTGCTTGCTGTGAGATTACTGAACCAACTCCGTTTGTGATTATGGCTTCAATACATACTTATTCTAATCTCACTTAATTTGTGTTCTACATCGATGTGCATGAAATTAAATACTAACAATTGGTATCGGAGCCAACGCAATCGATTAGAACCTTGATATGTAATATATGTTTTAAAACATATGGTGATGTGTGTTTTTACACATTTATTGGGTACTTTAACAAGTTAATTATTGATAAAATTGAGTGAATTCCTATTTATAATTGTGTAATTACGAATTTTGTAGGGGGCGAGTCCCAAATTGGAGAAGAAAGCTAAAGGAAGGAAAAAGGACCAAAAGTGCATAAAAATTTATTTTGGAGACCAAAGTGTAAGTGCCGAAAGTCTAGGGACCTAGGTTTGCAATATATGGGCTTGATTGAAAGGAAAGTCAAGTTTTGAGGACTAAAGTGAACAGGATAAAAGTTGAGGGTCAGGACGAGCAATTATCTAGAGGACCAAAGTTGCAAAAAGAAAAGAAGTAGAGCGGTGGCTCACTAACGCCTAGGAACCAACTTGATTTGTTGTTGTTAAAAGGTTGGGACTATGTTGCAATTAATTGGGACGATTTTTAGGCCTTTTTTAAAACCCTAGTTTAGGAGAAATGGAAGCAAGCAAAAAAGGAAGAAAATACCACAAGGAAAAGAGGAAATCTTGGAGAGATCAAGATCA
>NC_036252.1:15466656-15472207 GCF_002742605.1 Olea europaea var. sylvestris
TTCTTTTTATCTATAGCTGAGAGAGAATTAGCCATTATAATAATGATGATGATGACGATGATGATGATGATAATAATAACAATAATAAATAAATTTATTGGGCATGATGTACATTCCAGTTGTTGAATTATATTGGTAGCTGCTAAAGTGGCCCATAAACTAAAATCTATAGCTTCTTATAGTTTATTTGGGATGTGTGCTTTTAAATTGGGATGCACAATTTTTTGCCCAAAGGTGTTAATTATGTATTAATTCAATGTGAAAATACCTTGTGACTTGTAACTTTTATCCCAAAGGAGATCATTTTAAGTTACATGTTTTTCATTAATTGACTTGTTTGATAATTTGAGTTGTATATTATACGTTCTGCCCAAAGGTGATTTTGTAATGTGCATCTTGAATTATTGTGAGAGTAAAGCTGTAAAAAAATTTATTTTTGTTTATTCTTGTTTATCTTTTGCCCATATTCACAAATGTAATGTTTAACTAGATAGCTCATTGCACCTTTAGTATAGGTAATCAAACATTGACCATTGAGACTCTAACTGGAACCAATTTTAAGAAATGGAAAAAAGATATTGAGATTCAACTTGGTTAATTTGATGGATCTCGATATAGCTTTGCACAAGGATGAGCCCCCTAAGCCAACTGAATAGAGCTCCATGGTTGAGAAAGCTAAGTATGAGAAGTGGGAAAAGGCAAATTGTTTGTGCATAATGATAATTGAAAGGTCAATTTCTCACAATCTCATGGGTTTTATACCCAAGACAGATAAGGCTAAGAAATTTTTTAGTGATATTGTTGAAAAGTACAAGTCATCTGAAAAGGTAAATGCTGGAGAGCTTATAGATAGGTTAACAGGGATGAAGTATGATGATGTCGATGGTGTTAGAGAGTACATCTTGAAAATGGTCGACATAACTTCTAAGTGGCTAAACTCAAAATCCCCATTCTTGAGGCTTTTCTTGTCCAGCATGCTCTTAATTTTCTACCTTTACAATTTGATCGACTAAAAACATCATATAATACTCAGAAAGACAAATGGGATACTAATGAACTCATCTCCAATTGTGACCAAGAAGAAAAGAGAATTCCTAGATATTCTAGTGGTAGTGTGAATCTAGTTGTTCAGCCATATTCAAAAGGAGCTTCCTTCGTCCACAACTATCGCAAAAAAACAAAGGTGGTAACAAGAACAATAACCAGGAGAATAATGGCCCCAGACCTATTACTATGAAAGAGATTAGTTGCCGATTCTAAAAGAAAAATGGTCATAAGAAAGCTTATTGCCATAAGTTTATGGCTTGGTTAGAGAAGAAGAAAAGTGGAGGTAATCAATTATTTTTGTCTATTTTGAATCCAATTTGATGGATGCTCCTTCAAATTCCTGGTTGTTTGAATCTGGGCTACTGTTCATGTGTCAATGTCTTACAGGGATTCGAAAGCAAACGAAAGCCAAATGACCGTCAGAAAATGTTGGTTGGAAACGGCATTTGAGTTCAAGTTGAATTTATAGGAGTAGTGGAGTTTAAATTAGAGACTGCTTATGTTCTTGTTTTGAATGATGTTGCTTATGTACCATCTTTTATGCGAAACTTAATTTCTATTTCTAGGATGGATTTTCTTATTGTGAGAAGAAGAGAAGCAGGAGAAGCTGAGTAAGAGAAGAGAGGAAGGGGGCTGGTTCTGCTGGGGCGCCCAGGCCCCAGGAGTGGGCGCCCGAATGTTTTAACATTCAGAAACCTGGCGCCTAGGCGCCCCGATAGAGTATATATATCCGGTTTTTTGCCTCTTTCATACAACACAAGACCTAGGCTCGTTTTTAGAGAGAAAAAAAAGAGAGAAAATTGGTGAGAATTTTACAAGTTGAAGGTTGTTCATCTTGGGTACAAATTCTAAGTTATTTTCTTTTTTGGGGATTAACTTGAGGCTTGTTCAAGTAATCCAAACACATTGATCTTCATATATTCTATTGGAAATCATTTCTTCCTCATTTTCTTGTTCTTCAAGTGTTTTGAAAATTTTCACTTTGCCAACTTTGTTTGATCTTTGGGAGGTGTTTTCCCAACAATTTGGTATCAGAGCTACATCCTAAATCAAGGTGGTTAAGCTTCGATTTTGTGGTGAGTTGCTTGAACTTTGTTGTGCACAAAGTGTTTGTGAAAATTTCCAAGTGAACTTTTGTGGTTTATTTTCGATAAACAAGTGGATAAATCATGTCTACTAGAGGAATGGTGAAGATTGGGAAGTATGAGATAGAAAAATTCAATGGGAAGAATGATTTTTCATATTGGAGAATGCAAATGAAAAATTTGTTGATTTCTCAAAAGTTGCACAACGCATTGGCGGGAAAGGAGAAGAAGCATGTTGATATGTCGGACGAGGATTGGGAAGAGCTAGATCTTGAGGCACAAGCGTCTATCATTCTTTGCCTTGAAAGAGATGTTGCTTTCTTGGTTGATAGTGAGATAACGGCGGCGGAGGTGTGGACAAAGTTGGAGGCGAACTTCTTGACGAAAACTCTAACAAATCGGATCTACTTGAAGTCCAAATTGTATACTTGCAAGATGGATGAAGGTACACCAATCCGGGAGTACGTCAACAAGTTTGATAGGATCATATCGGACTTGAAGGACATCGATGTTGATGTAGATGATGAGGATCAAGCACTTCTACTACTTCTTTCATTGCCAAAGTCTTACGAGAACCTAGTACAAACATTGATGCTTGTGGGTGATAAACTTGTGATGGAAGACACTAGAACGTCACTTCTAGCGGATGATCTTCGAAAGATTGCAACTAGTGGCATGTCTACCATTGGTAACAAGGAGCAAGCTCAATGATTGTTTGTAAGGGGTAGAAGCAATGTGCGACCAAAGGGCAAGGGAGAAAAATCTAGATCGAGTTCTAGACCTCTTGCGGAAAGGTCTTGTTTCAAATGTGGCGAGTTTGGGCATTTCAAGGCAAATTGTCCAAACAAAAAGGGTTGGAAGAAGAATAATAAGAACAACAACAATGGGAAGGTGCAAGTCAAGCAAGAGGTAAGCTATGCCTCGGAAGGAAGAGAAAGCGATGAGTGCTACACCATCTCTTGTGATGAAGAGACCTCCGGTAAGTGGATTCTTGACACCGGATGCTCTTACCATATGTGTCCAAATAGGAAGTGGTTTACTACCTATAGAAGCACAGATGGTGGAACCGTGTTGATGGGTAATAACCATTCATGTAAAACGGTGGGGCTTGGTTCAATTAGAATCAAGATGCATGATGGAGTGGTTAGAACATTGATGGATGTTAGACATGTTCCTGATTTGCGAAAGAATCTTATCTCTGTTGGTGCCTTAGACTCCGGTGGTTGCAAGATTGTAACATGGAATGGAGTAAAGATGGTTGTTCGTGGTTCCTTGATTATGATGAAGGGTATTCGTGAAGGCAATCTCTATGCTCTTCAGGGTACTACAGTTACTGAAGATGTAGCAGTTAGAACAAGTGGAAGTGGTGGAGACCCATGTGAGTGCACTCGGCTATGGCATAGGAGGCTTGGGCATATGTCTGAAAAGGGGCTAGATTTGCTAGTCAAGAAAGGCTTGCTAAAGAACTTGAAGAAGCCTTGCATGGACTTTTGCGAGCATTGCGTGTACGGTAAAGCACACCGAGTTCAGTACTAGCCAAGCAAACATAGAAGCAGAGGCATTCTTGACTATGTGTACACGGATGTATGGGGCCCGGCTTCTATCACTTCCAAAGGCAGTTCCAGGTATTTTGTTATATTTGTTGATGATTATTCTAGATATGCTTGGATTTATTTTTTGAAGCATAAGAATGAGGTATTCGACACCTTCAAGAAGTGGAAAGCAATGGTTGAAAACAGAACAGGAAAGAAATTGAAGACACTGAGATCTGATAACGGTACTGAGTATACAGATGGTACTTTCAAGGAGTTCTGTGGTAAGAAAGGCATTGTGAGACACTGGATAGTAAGAAATGCACCGCAACAGAATGGGGTCGCTAAAAGACTGAATCGCACATTTCGAGAGAAATCGATGTGTATGCGATCCTATGCTGGTTTGGGCAGAGAATGGTGGGCAGAGTCGGTTGCAAATGCTTGCTATATTGTGAACCGGTCTCCACATTCAAGGTTAGATGGAGATGTGCCTTATAGGGTACTGACACGAAAACATGCAGATTATGAGAAACTCAGAACATTCGGATGCACAGCCTACTATCATGTCAACGAGGGAAAGCTTGATGCGAGGGCCAAGAAGGCTATATTCTTGGGGTATGCGGCAGGTGTTAAAGGCTATCGCCTTTGGTGTTTAGAGGATTCTAAGTTCATAATCAGCAGAGATGTTACTTTTGATGAGAACTCCATGGTAGCTTCGCTGAAAGCTACAGTGCCCGGTGGTGATGATGTTGAGACTACAATGTCTCAAGTTGTTGACATAGAACCTAGAGATCAACATGATTCTAGGCATGTTCAAGAGGAGCATCATACAGATACTCAAGATGAGAGTGATGATGCACTTGAACAAAAGGCGGTTCAGCAAGAGAATGTACAGGCACAGCAATAGCAGCAGCTTGCAGATAACTTGGTTTCCTCTAGGCCACGCCGTACTTACAAGCAAGTTCTAAAGTTGGGGTCAGACGAGCCTTTGAGGCACTATGGGCAGACAAACTTGGTTGAGTATGCACTCTCGGTGGAGGATGATGAGCCTACCACTTTCAAGGAAGCTATTTTAAACAACAATAGCGAGAGTTGGTTGGCGGCAATGGAAGAAGAGATGGAATCACTTCACAAGAACCAAACATGGGAGGTTGTCCCATTGCCCATAGGTAAGAAAGCTATTGGTTGCAAGTGGTTGTATAAAAAGAAAGAGGATCCTACCAAGCTCGGTGGTACAAGATTCAAAGCAAGGTTAGTGGCTAAGGGGTTTGCACAAAGAGAGGGAGTTGACTACAATGAGATCTTCTCTCCTGTGGTCAAGCACACTTCCATTCGGGTGTTATTGAGTATTGTTGCTCATCATGATCTTGAGCTGGAACAACTCGATGTCAAAACCGCCTTCTTGCACGGGGACTTGGATGAGGAGATCTATATGCATCAACCTGATGGCTACAAGGTTGAGGATAAGGAACGTCAGGTATGTCGCTTGAGAAAATCACTATATGGATTAAAACAATCTCCTCGGCAGTGGGACAAGCGATTTGACTCCTTCATGCTAAAGCATGGTTTCTCCAGAAGTGAGTATGACTGCTGTGTTTATATTCGAAAACTTCGGGGAGGTAACTACATCTATCTTCTTATATATGTGGATGACATGCTTATCGCTTCGAAAAGCAAGGTGGAGATAGATAAGTTGAAATCTCAACTTGGTAAAGAGTTTGAGATGAAGGATATGGGGGCTGCTAAGAAAATACTGGGTATGGAGATCAGAAGAGAGAGGATGAACCGACGAATGTTCTTGAGTCAGAAAGGCTACATTGAGCGGGTTATTGCTAGGTTCGGGTTGCAAGGTTCAAAGTCGGTGGTGACTCCATTGGCTCCACATTT